>NC_143021.1:9810000-10110000 GCF_055824585.1 Amblyomma mixtum
TATTTGAGGAGGGCTGTCGGTAGGGTGAGAAAGAGAGAGTCGGCGTACTCACGCGGCCTGATTGTCAGTGTTGACGAACTCGTTGTGCGGAACCACAGCGCTTTCGGAGATCGTTCGTCAACACTGACAATCAGGCCTCGTGAGTACGCCGACTCTCTCTTTCTCACCCTACCGACAGCCCTCCTCAAATAATTCCAAATTTTTAAAGTTGAGAAAAATCGTGGATAAACGATTAAGGCACGACCTCCAGATCCATAGCCTAAAGATCTATATGCAATCCAAAATCGCACCAAAAGGTTTACAAATTTCACTAACACCACCAATGGGTAACCTGTGTGATGAGGAAAAGGATAATTGGAATCGTGCACTAGAATCTGCCTCTGGATTTGCTTGGAGTTACGATTGGCCATTTTGAGAGGGTCTTGGGGGCTCTGAAAAAAGAAGAGAGTCGTGCTCGTCAACACATTCCCCTAACCGCGCCTGAGGCCATCGAACTTACGCTCTTTGAGGAAAAGAGAACCCGCGAGGTACGCGAGATAAAACGCAAAACATTCATTAGAAACGGGATTCCACACCTCGCGTGGACAAACCCAGCTGAACGAGAAGGATCCGAAACGGAGGTAGCTACTAACAAGGGCGTCCGCAGAGTTTTTTGCAGGGGGGGGCCCCGTTGGTGCCCCGAGGGGGGGGGGGGGGTATGTTCGTAGCAGAAAGGCGCTATTTGCGGAGTAAATTTATTTATTTATATATAAATAAAAATTAAACAAAATGCACACATGAAAGAAAAATTACAAACAGCAAATTAAAGCGCGGCTAGGAGAGGTACATTGGAGTTTATCAACGAAGAAACAACTAAAATTAATAAAAATGCAAAAAGATGCTATATCACTTCGTGGAGAAGAGTGCTCAGTCTTGCTGCATACGGGTTCTCGACTCACCCGGATTGATGACCAGCACACAGCACAATATGTTCACAAACACGCAACTACAGTCACTCAGTCAGTCTTCCTTGAACAGCAACTGTAGGCGCCTCGGATTTTTCTGGGCGAATTGCGTAATTACACGTGTGATAAATTCACTTCTGTGCTTCATTACACGCTCTCGGTGCACACTCATCATACACATTGATTGGAAAAACTGTTGAACGCGTACGTTGAAAACAAAAGATGACTATATATACAACGAAAACTTATTTACAAGATAAATGCACGCTCGCAGCTTCATACACCTCGCTCCATCTTGCTTGCGCATCCGCACAGTCGAGCAACCGCACACACACTGCTCTCCGCTTGTCGTTTTCTCGTCCGCTGTCTTGGTTGTTCTCAGCTTCGCTGACAACCGGCCACTAAAAACACCCAAGCACAAACACAGAGGCGCGCACACGTGCAAGGGCTTACTTGCCGCAGTATCCCCGAATGCGCACTTTGGGGGTGAAAGGAACGCCGCGCAACTTCCGAGGGGAAGGGACACTCGCCACTCCAGTCGGAAAATTTGTTTTTGTGTTTTTATGGGGTTCAGAGCCCCAAAACGACTCAGGCTATGAGGGATGGAGTAGTACAGAGTTCCGGGTAATGTCGACCACCTGGGTCTCTTTACCATGCACTGACACGCACAGTACATGGGCGCTGTTGTGATTTGAGGCCCAGCCAGAGGTGACAGGCGAGCCAGGCAGGCGCCATCGGGCTGCGTTGACCAAAGGCGCTGGTTTTCGCAGAAGACGCAAAGAACGTTGGTGTGGGGGCGCCTCGGGAGACTGCGTCGCCGTGAACAAAAGCAGCTAATCCCCTTTGCCGGAGATTCTGAAAGCGGCGCTTCTGCCGAACTGCGCTACCCGTGGATCGGAGGAGACAGCGAGCGGCGGCGGCGCCAACTCATCGCCCGCTTGCCCCTGAGCAGCCCGACAAAGCGGGGGTGGACACGGCTGATTTTACCTTCCCTCCTTAAGAATTCATCGGTGACCGGCGTAACGATAGGCGAAAACAAGATGCCCCGTGCACTGTCTGCCTCCGTGTCGCTATCTCTCTAGAGATCAAAGAAACAGACACCCATCTCAAGGCGGCTCGAAACACATGCTCGCCGGTACCGCTGTATGTCTGGAACAGGTCGCCCTTCAGTAGAGCTAACGATGGCGTGGTTTGAAAACGGCGTAACGACGCACGCCCGGACGCGGCATTTCGCAGATGTGACCATGCGGGGCTGCTTTTACCCTTTTGACTGAGCGCACCACCGCCCCTGGCGTGCGGCCATCACTCACGGTTCGAGGGAGTGATTTTCCAGGGGGGTGCAGCCGCCCCCCCTTGCCCCCCCCTCCGGACGCCCATGGCTACTAATAATCACCCCATTGTTACGGCAAGCCCCAACAACAAATTCAACGCAACGACACAAACACAAGCAGAACGCTCTGGAACGGGAGCAGCCACTAATGATAAACCCGTTGCTACAAGCTCTGGGTCTGGTTTCCAGGATAGCATTATTAATCTATCATCCAGCGCCCTAACAATTGACGAGAAATCAGTTCTTTCTCGACGTCTTACGTTCTGCCCCACCACAAGTAAATACAATGAATTGTCAGTTTTAAAAATTGGGACAATTTTGCACGAATGTTGCGGCTGAAAGAATACTTTTGTGATAGGCCCCAACTTCGTGCAGACAGCCGAGAATTCTGCGTTACAAACCAACACTGGACTCCTAACATGGGAAGAGACAAACACTTGGACATGTATATTAATGCGGTCCAGAACGACATAATTCGCGCTTACAAAAGACACACTCCAGGGAGACCGAACCTGTCCAAAAAAGAACGGGACGCATTGAAGGCTCTCAGCAGACGGACAGATGTAACCATAAAGCCAGCAGATAAAGGAGGCGGTATAGCAGTAATGGATAGTGAAGCATACATTGAGGAAGGCTTGAGACAAGTCTCTAACACTTGCTTCTACCAGCTTCTTGAAAAAGACCCAACTCCACAATACCAACAATATATAGCAGAGACTCTGGATCAGCTTTCGCAAAAAGGGGACATAACTCTAAGGTTATCTAAAGCCCTCATCGCACCACACCCGTCGCCAGGTCGATTCTACTTACTACCGAAAATCCACAAAAAGGATAATCCTGGCCGCCCTATAGTATCTGGCATTGGCACGATTACAGAACCAATTTCCAGTTACATTGACACAGTAATCAGGCATATTCCAACAACACATCCATCCTACATACGAGACACAAACCATTTCCTCGCGAAATAGCGGGGCTTAAACTTCCGGAAGGTGCCTTTCTGGTAACATTAGATGTAATCTCACTCTACACTAATATTCCTCATTCCGATGGCATCAGATCTCTGACCGAAGCGTACAGACAAGACAGAAAAGAGGAGCCTCCTGCCACACGTGTTCTAGAAATACTTGCGAAAATCGTACTCGAATACAACAACTTTGAATTCAATGATCAACACTACCTACAAATTAATGGCACAGCCATGGGTACAAGGATGGCCCCCGCCTACGCCAACATCTTCATGCATAGTATTGAATCTTAATTCTTGCAAGATTCTCTCATCAAGCCCATCCTATACAAACGCTATTTGGATGACATTTTTCTAATTTGGACTGACACAGAGCCAGAACTCCTACATTTTATTGAACAATTCAACCTTGTCCACCCCAACATATCGTTCACTCAGGCGTACTCCCACACCTTAATTAACTTCCTAGATGTCGAGATCTCGGTAAAGGAAGGCTCAATTAACACCAGCGTATATAGAAAACCGACGGCCCGTCAACAATACTTACACTTTCAAAGTTGTCATCCTCGCCACTCCAAAGCAAGTATCCCATACTCTCAGGCACACCTATTTAAAAGAATCTGTTCACAAGATCAAGACTTCGAGAGAAATTCCAATCGCATGCGAGAAGTCCTCACAAAGCAAAGATAACCCCCCGCCATTGTCGTCGATGCCATTGAAAGGGCATCTAAACTCAACCAAGATGAAATACTAGATGGACGTCGAGGCAATGAAGAAACAGATCACCGGGCAAACTTGGTGCTCAGCTACACAAGTAATCCCCCCAACGTAAAAAAGAAATCCTTGAAAAACATTTCAACATTCTCGAACAAAGCAAGCGCCTCGCAAAAATTTTCACTACTCCCCCTCACGTAGTCTACAGACGACCGAAACACATTCGAAACATTCTAGTACACTCAAAAACACATGACCACTTTGGGTTGGGTTGCCGACCCTGCGCCAAAAGTAGACGCCACGTCTGCAAACATATGCAAACGACCAGCTGTGCGATAAGCATGGCCTCAGGCTTTAAATGGAAAATCAATGGCGACTTTAGTTGTGACCCCTCCAACGTTATCTACCTCCTAGAATGTGGTGTGTGCAGTATGCAGTACATTGGGCAGACGGTTAACCCTCTACGATTTCGCTTTAATAACCACCGCGCTCATGCCCTATCTCTACCTAACCTCCCCTTGTCAAAACACATTAATGACAAAAAACACCCATTTGAAGCCCTTAAATTAACAGTCTTACAGGGTGGGCTCAACAACGCCCGGGAACGGGAGCAACGCGAGTCGTACTTTATTTATAAGTTTGAAACAATTGCCCAAGGCATTAATGAGAACCTGGGCGCTTTGTCTCCAATACGCCCTCTGCAAATCCAGTACTGACCTTGGAGTGCCGGCCTGACAGGCCTCGCAAGCTTTCTCCCATACGCTTACACCGATGGCCTCATCGCACACCCCGTTCTTACCTTCCCCCGTTCGACCATCTTGACGAGAGCGGCGCCGTCAAAGAACCTAAGCACTCCCGCCATTCATAGTGGCCCCACGCGACGATTCTTCCCCAAAGTCGCCTCCGTTTCCGGCCTTTTCTTTTCCTTTTTTTTGTTGCTTCTGTGGGTGTGTGCAGGTGAGCTCATCTACACTCCACGTGTGTCTCCTTAAATTCCACTCTGCCCACCTTGACTCATCCTGCCAAAGAAGTTGCACATGGCGGAAGTTTTTTCCCCGCCCTTTTGCTCCATTGTATCTTGTTTACTCGTTTAAGTGGACAACATTTGAGTGCATCTCAAATCTATGCTGTGCGTCTGCCACTGTTTGTCTCCATACACTTTGCTAGCTGTCCGCTGTGTTAGGACTCAGAGTCTCCGTTCATTCTCCCCTCCCGCTGTTCTTTTTTTGCTCCCCTTTGTTCCTTTGTTTTCTTTTCTCCCCGCGACCGCATGCGTGGGTGGCGGGCGACGACATTTACCCTCCCCGCTCCCTGTCCCGTTTGTGTATTTTTTGGTAATTTTTTTTCTTCCCTGAGCCGTTATTCCTTCTGCATCGTCGGCTTGTTTTGGCTCATGTGCCGAACACCTGTACAGATGAATACCCTTTAAGAAAAGAAGCAAGAACCATGTAACTTCAGTCTTGAAAAAGGACAGGCTCTGTCCGAAACGTCGACTCGCAATAAACGTTTACTTAAAAGAAGCGTTTCTCAATTTCGCATTTTATTTAAGCTAGCAACCAAGTACGTTTATCTTATTGTGCTATATATATATATATATATATATATATATATATATATATATATATATATATATTATATGCATACTCTCAAGGCCCATAGGCACTACAGAAAGGAGTGGTGAGTTTGTTTCTTTAGTTGCAGAAGAAAAAAAAAACATAAGGCCCTTTCAACCGCGAAAATGAAGTTAATGGCATCACAAATGGAAACTATGGAGGCGGGAAGGCGGTTCCCTTCAGTAGGCGTTCAAGGCAGAGAGGAGAAATTGCTCGAATTAGTATGGCAAGTTGGCGCTTCCACTTTGCGTTGATGGTCAATGCGAGATGAGACATAACTTGGCGTGCTGAAAAGATTTTCTTTCAGGAAAGGAATAAAGTAGCACATTTTATGAAAAATACATAGCCAAAGTTCTTACTACTTAAAGAATGACCAGGCAGAATAAGTTTTTGATGGACGTTACGCTGGATTGACGTGAATAATTAGGATGAAATGGGAGGCGCGATTCTGGGTGCTTTCAAGGGAAGTGATGAGATTAGAATGAGCAGGATCCCATATGGCGCATGCATATTCTAATTTTGGATGGACGAGTGTTTTGTACAGATCAAATGATAGTAAGGTGGGTTTCTTCCGGGGATGAATAATGAAAGCATTCTATATACTTCGGACATCGGTTGTGACAGAACACTCGCGAGGATATGAGTAGCCTTCTGTCGCGCTCCACGGGAGCGCTGTCATGAGTCCCAAAGCGCTGGTGCATATTATGCACAGAGTGGGGCAGTTAGCTGCTTGACATTGACTAGCGAGCCCTAGGAAGAAAAATAATGCGTAAGAATTGCTTCTGTACAAGCGGCTGGGCACGGGGTAGCATTAGGCGGCGAGCGTTTGCCTGCGCCATGAATAGTGGCTGATGGCCACGGGTTCTCAGGTCAGCGCCGCGTTTTTTGTCCAGAGTCCCTAGGTGCTTGCGGAGGAAAGAAGCGCGACCGTGAGGCAAACACACCTGGCTTCGCTCCTAAAAACCAGAAGACTGTCACCAGTTCTACCAAACTCCACGTGGCCGACCCTTCGAGCCTCTCATCCGGGCCCTAATCAACCGGTCGACCTTGGTCTAGATTAGCACGAGCAATACGCTTGCCCGCCTAGCTGAGCGTGAATTTGGGGATTAACATTAGCTTTAGAAGGAACAGGGGTCGGCAAATGGCATTGGAGCAACGTTGTTTGGATAAGACCATTTATTTGACGCTATGTACAACCGACGAATCGGTGACTGTGGCAGCCTTCTACAGCAGTTTCATGGCTCTGAGAGATTTCAGTCGCTGAAGCCTTTTTGTGCGCGCAGCTTTCAACGCGACAGCGTTCAGGTTCCCGTTAAGAATCGAATTCGTCGTCGCTGTCATTCGCATTGCGATCGGGAATAGGGCCGGCGTAGGGTGGTAACCATTCCGCGATGCCTCTCTGTGGCCAATCTGAGGCACAGAAGTCTGCTCAGTCTCTTGCACCTAACCATAATTACAAACTGTAAAGGTCACATGCGATTCTCTTCATATCATAGGTCCCGTGACTTAGTAGCGTCCTCACAACCTGGTTGCTAGCTTATGAGGAAACTACTTACTGTGACAGGTGACAGTTCATTTAATTATTGGCCACGAGAAGTTGCGCGAGAGGAGCCAACTCGCTCTCACATACTGCACTGATGGCTTCAACTGCTCCTGCAACACCGTTCACAAAAGACAAAGGATGGTGACGAAAGGGCGCTCAAACGATGCGCGGGTGGGGCCCGGCTCCCAGCACTGCTTTGCAGAACACAGCTGTACTGGAGTTCTAAGTGCAGGCACGCACTGTGGCTCATTTCTCCGCTGTACTTAGTCATACGGCGCTTATCGACTCGGCAACCGACGCTCGCGCGTTCACGTTAAAAAATCTGAAGGTTTTACATCGCCCAAACTGGCCGGTGCCGTGATGAAATAGTACAAAAAGATGAACACAACGCTTCACGTGTTGCCACCACAGGGCGCGTGGCAAGGCACTGCAGAGTGTGCAAGAAAGAAGTGACAATGAAGACAGTCATTGTGAGCCCCTATATCAGGACTGCAGTGTGGTAGGAAGAAGCCATGATGCTTTGACGAGAGATACAATCGAAGCGCTGGTGATAACAAGACATTACGAGGAATGTATCAGCGCGCTTTCAATAGGTCTATCAGAGAAAGAAAGATAATATCTTGAATGCGAATGTTGACACGTGCCGATTGCTTTTTTAAAGTCGATGTTCCATATGCAAGAAATATATCTTCTCGTTTCCAATTCTGGACACCAATGGGCTAACTATATTGAGTGCTTTGCCAATGAAGGCTTCAGTTGCAAGTAAGTGGTGTGTTCTCTCATCCTCTCGTGTCCTGCCTCTCGGGCTGTAACTCTGGAAGAAAACCACCATCTCGCCTAACAGCTAGCTGTATAGAAATTGGAGCATTAGCACAGCCTTAATAGCGTGAAACTCCTGCAGGTACAAAGATTTGTCTTCAGCCAACAGAGGAGACGCATGATAAAGCAAAAAGGTTAACGCACACTTCATCACGAAGAGGTCTAAATGGGAACAAGAATTTCGCGAGCGAGTCTTCTTCCAAGTCTCTATGCGGAATGAGATGTGTGACCATTTGATAAGCACACATTTCTGTTTCGTGCGCATTGTTTTCTAACACTTCAAGCCTCCTCGATTGCCCAAATTATGTCTTGAGCAGAAATATCACGTATGAATGCAGATTTCAAAATAACTGTAACTCCGCTTTTCGCTTTTCCCATGAAAAGCGTCTTGCAACGTTAGTTTTATGCATTTCTAATGTGTTTTGGACGTCAGCAAAGGCTTGCTCCCAAAAACGACGGGGAACACAAACTGAGCAACTTGACCGTTACAAGAATAAAGGCGTTTGTCGCTGCAACTGTTATCAAAAATGAATTCATGGACCGCACAGCAAATGAATAAGGATCGCGCTAGTTTCTTTGCATATCGAACAAAAAGACTGATCACCGCCTGTGGTGGCAGAGCAAGGACGTCGTGATCGACGAGATGAATAAACTCAAATGCCATTATTTTCTCAGCCGAACTTTCAGGGTTGGTGACAGCTGCGAATAATATAGCTCAGCAAAAATACTGGCAGTCAGTTGTGTTCACTGACACGCTTTGTTTGGCTCTAAACTCGATCACTTCTTGGATGAACCTGCTTGCTATGTTGGTGCATAGCAAGGCAATTCATGTCTAGAAGAGTAGCCAAGTCCTAATATTTTGTTGAGTTCCAAGCTATATTCGAACAGGCGGGAACCAGGGAGCCGACAAAGACGCTAGAGGGCTAGCGAATATAGCAGTCGACATCTACAAGGATATCCTGGAAACATCCTTGCGAAAAGAGATTTTTTTTAGAAGAATGAGGCTCTTAGTAATATACTAGACATTAAGTGTAGCGAAGACGTACCAGAGGAGTCTTATACCATCTCTGCACTTGCAGTGGCCGCATCTTCTCCGCTGTGCGTATGCAGCCGGCATCCGAAAAACGGGTACGCGCCTACACTATCACATTCCACTAGTCTGAGTCTCCAACTCTAAAGCGTTAAACCTATGTTGAACGAGTGGCAGAGTGTCAGAGAGAGGGAACGGTTCCGCGACGTGGTCTTGCTCTCACAGCCTTCATCCACAGCCTCGTCTTAAGAAAGGCGCTGGGGTAAGGGAGGAAGAAAGAAACGAAAAAAAAGGTGGAGCCTCTGACTCTCTGGCGGACTGAAATCTGGTGCCTACGCTCACATCGAAAACACCCGCAACCATCTGAGGCGACATCTAAGTGTGCGACATCGACCACACATTCACAGAAATTATTCCCTTCCCACTTGGCCGCTGTAGGAGACTCACCATCTAGCCCCTAAGTTATAGTTGGTAGGCATAGAAAAAAATATGTCTAGGGTGACAGCCTTGGCCCAGAACAGCCTTTTGGGGACTTCTCAGCGGATCCGGAATAGGGATTCCTCAAAGCCACTGCCAAAAGTAATAATATTCAGCACACTATTCAACTGCATCACCTCACTGTAGTCACGGACCCATGTCAGTCTATGCTGCAGCAGCATCTCAACCCAGGCTACAGAACCGTTCCCTCTATCCGGCACTCTGCCACTCGTTTAGCAGAGGTTTAATGCACTATAGTTGGAGACTCAGGCAGCAGCGTGAACAGAGACACTTCTCTAAACAACCGCGGACTACCGACGGAATGCAGCGACCACTGCATACTCGCCACGACCATACAAGCAACAGGAATCAAGAAAAAATGCGCAAGACCACACTAACAGGCTCGAAGGCCTTCTGTGAGCTACGAGCGATGAGCAAGAGCTACAACTAGAAGTACGCATCAACTCCAAAGGAGGCGACAGTAACCACAGAAACACTGCAGTTTACAAGCAGCTACTTCACCTATTGGAAGCCAGCGGTCGCTACTGGGAAGACGGAAGCGACAAAAGCACCATAATGCACCATAACTCAGCATTGCGAGTGTCAGGCTGGGGGCACCAAGACACACTGCCAAAACTGGCAGCAACAATGCAACAGCCACTTGTGCACCATAGGCACGAACAAGACCTGGACTTTACTCCGCCATCGCCGTGCTCCCTCGCGAAATAAAGCGGTCATACAGAAAGCGATAAACGTGCAGCGCGCCACTAGCTAAGCAGGCATGTGGACAAAATGAAAGAAAGACAGGAGACACAAGTGCCCCCTATACACGAGCCCAACAATTTGAGTATAGCAGCAACGAAAATCCCCGCTTGGGTGTCCTGATTACACAAGCAGAAGTCGTGAACCAGTGCACGCTCTTACCATGAACGCCATCCTTCGCAATTACCATGTAAGCAACAAGCTTTTCCGAAATATTGACGATCAATTTATACCAAACGATCAAACAAGATATCCTAAGCCCCATATCAAAGCATAACCCCAAGGCAATACTGGTTCTGGATCTGAATATTTTATTTCACAATATTTGCGCGCAGGCAATATTTCTTTATTAGACAAATTGCGGTCGTGGAACTTATAGCCGCATTCGTTTCTTCCTTGCAAGTCGTACAGGAGCTGTGGGAATTGGTGCACTGCGAACCATCGTCATCTCGATCTCGAGTCACAACTAATGAACGCTGCAATGGGCCCATGATGACGCTGCAAGAGCAGCTGAACGTAACCTCTTTTGTGCATCTAGCTCTCTCTGCACGTGGATGACGTTATTTTGTGTACTACAACGGGCTCCAAAGAGCAGATCCGAAACCCTTTAGAGCAAGTGCCGGATGTAGTGCAGATACGCATATACAATTGGCTTACCGTGATCTAGACAGAAATGAGAACTAATAACAAACAAATGCATACCATAAAGCAAATACCATGAACACCTCGACGATTCGACGCATGTTAGAGGGCGATGAAGTCTAAATCGTAACTCGAATATGAGATTTTGCCTGCGCATCTAACCAGATGAAGGCTGCAGAAAAGCCGTACAAAGGCCCAGTAAGGCAGTCGCTCAAATTATGCGTACGGACGGTTGTATCACAACAATGCCTCGTGCGTGGTATGAAGGAGGAAGTTACATACGCTTTGTTGAAGCTCTAGTAATCAGACCGGTTCTCTACTCTGCCCCATTCCCCCCGTTGAATCGTTAAGATACAGATCAACTCTAGGTACTTCTGCGCGAAGCATACTAACGAGCTCTAGGTCTACCACCGCACGCTGCGACAAGGAAACTAGAAGCTTTGGATTGCACAACGCTGCCCGAGAGCATATTCAAGCTCACCTCAAAAGTCAGCTCAAGCAGCTAACACAAAGCTCTCATGAAAGCCATATGTTCAATATAATGGGCTGTCTAGAACATACCGATCAAAACCGGTCAACAGGAGAACGGGAGAGTTATATGCGGATTCCAACTTCTCCAAAATTCTCCGCTTCTCCACTTCTTTCACCTTTTCCGCGACGCATTTTCGCGCAGCGAACGGTAGAGCGTATTGCTTGACATGGAGGTGACCAGTTTTCGTCAGGTGCACATTGCACTCCACCCAGTCGGTTTTGCTTGCTACATTTGAGAAAATAGGTGCGTGAGTCTCCCATAACGGTCAAAAGTACCCGTTTCTTCGCGGAATTTCACGTCTCGCACAGCTCCCGTTTTCTCCAACTCGGGAGCCGGCAACTCGCTGTCCCCACCGGCTTCAATCACTCTGCCGTTTCCGAGGGCCTGTATTTTGGCGACCACGTATTTCCTTTCCTACTTTTTAGCATGTTTTCGTGAAAAAATGTTTGATCCGCTGGCTGTCTCGGTGACGCCTTTCCGGCGGTGACCTCGAATGCATACATTTAATGCAGCATCAGCTTGTTGCTATCATTTGGGAGTGCTACTAACACCATGTGGCCCGGTTCGAAGCTCCGGTCATTCGCCTTACGGTCGTAGAACTTAGGGCAGTGTCACAAAATTAGGCGCATTTTTTAAAAAACCAGCGCCGTGCAGAAGCGATCTCGCCAGCGCGCGCCGATAGAACGCAAGGAAACCACGAAGAGCGTCTAGCCTTGTGCGTGTTGCTGTCCTCTCCAACACCGCCCGCCGGCGCGGCGCCAAAGAATTACGTCAGCGCAAGTAGCCGATTCTTATGCCCGCTCCCTCTTCCCTCGCGAGCCAGCGACAGTGCCAAACAATAAAACTCTGGAAGCCAGCCTTCGCGCCTGACCAATAGGGACGCGCGCTCGGCGGGAGAGGAAGAAAGATATTGCACTGCTGATACCGTGTATGTGTGCGGCTGCCTAGGTGCGAAGAACAGACGTGGAGCATGCCTATATATGAAGGGCGTTTAGCGCTATCGGTCTGAACGAGCGACAATTTAAGCTTAAGAGAAGCGCGCCCGCTGGACTCACGGGACGACGCCACTCCCCAAGCCACGGTCCAGCCAGGCAGCGCCCACCAGCATGCAGGGCGGCATCGTCGTGAGCCTCTGGTCGTCGGAGTGTCGTGGTGTCTGCTGAACAGGTTTGGTTTGGTTTGGTTTAGTTTATGGGGTTTAACGTCCCAAAGCGACTAAGGCTCTGAGAGACGCCGTAGTGGAGGGCTCCGGAAATTTCGACCACCTGGGGTTCTTTAATGTGCACTGACATCGCACAGTACACGGGCCTCGAATTTCTCCTCCAAAGAAATTCACCCGCCGCGGCAGGGATCGAACCCGCGTCTTTCGGGCCAGCAGCCGAGCACCATAGCCACTGAGCCACCGCGGCGGCGTCTGCTGAACAAGCTACGTTTTTTGCGTCTCTTGTGTTGGTGCATTTAGGCACAATAATACATTTGTATTGCAATCTCTCTCGAGTGTGACTTCTGAGGAGTTGCATCTTAATCACTTTGTATGCGCTCATGCGAGTGATTCTATCGCTGACTTTGCTGTATAAAGTTTCTTTGCTTGTGAACCTTTGACTCAAACCCATTCTCTGGCCTGCGACCGGGCAACGAACGAAAGCTGGGCAACGAACGACTAAATTCCTTACAAATTGGTAGCCGTTCTCTGGCTTAGCTTGCACGCTGAGACGAGGACATCTTCTTTTTGACTGATACTCCTGCCCCCACACTCTCTAAGGTTGTCTGGGAACGCCGCGTAAGTGCGAAGTGGTGACTTTAAACTGGCGTCCATGGAGAGGAGGTTTGGTGCTTTGTAAGTGCTGCAAACGGAGGAAGAGTCCGAAGGCCTTTACGAAGAGGTCGTGAACAAGTGTTAGTAGCAGAGCGATTTGCTAGGCGCCGCGCTGAAGCGGTTAGAGGTTCAACGAGCAGAGGTTATGTGCGGCATTTGAATAGCTCGGGATCAAAGTGAACCTCAAGGAGATAGCTGAATTAGGCCTTCAAAAAGGTCTGAAGGGAACTGAACTTGTTGTGTGGGTGGATCAGACATGGAACGAGGGCCAAGAAGTGTAAGAGGAGAAAGGCAGAGTGCTAGAGAAGCCGATGAAGGAGAAAAGCAAAGAAAACTTTAGGAAATAAAATGAAAAAGGAGGGAAGGATCGGCCGAAAGAGCTTTTGAAAGAGAGATGGCAATCCTTGTGAGGAAGTTTGCTGAAGTTTGGCAATTGGGGAACGTCAGCAAACCACTGGAGCTTAACCCTGCAGATTAAGCAAAGCCAAAGTCTAGATACTACCGCGGCAGTACACAATGAGGAGAAGGCCAACCTGACGTTTCTGTCAGAGCACGCATTGAGGAAGCCACCTCAGGACGAAGCAGTAGTTCGGACCTCTATCGAGAAGTCCGAATACAACACGTCTGAATGTTGTATATCAGACCACGAGAAAGAGTGGTTCAGTGGCAGTGAGTGTAAAATCTCTGTCGTAAACGTAGCTGAGCAGAGCGCAATCAGTTGAAACCCAGAAGCCGTACCAAGTGCATGCTCGAGCAGCGAGGCGGTCTTTCCCGATGAGGAAGGCAATGAATTTTTCCTTTGAGGAAGGAGCATGTGCAGTGTGAAGAAAAGGAGCAGGCTGAGGAAAAGGCATTTTACCACTGTACTGAAAACGATCAACTAAGGGAAGGAATGGAGGAATTAGTACTCAGCAGAGCAGAACTGTGGAAAATTATTCTCCAATGAGCCCTGAGCCGAGCTTCGAGCACTGCGCACGAAGCAAGGTCAGAAACAAGAAAAAGAAGAAAACGTCAGGGCAAGGAGAAAGTTCAGTCTGCGAAGAACCGAAAAGGACTGAACTATCCCTTCATGGCGAAAACACATCTCAGATGATGCGTGTGAAAGCGAATCGGGCGTGCCCCATAAATCAGTTTGAAAGAAAGTAAAAAGAAAGAGAAGCGAGTTGAGCACCGCCGATACAGGTGGAATCGAAGAGGAGAGGCCTCGTAGAAAGGCCAGGAAAAACTGGGACTAAAGCAGCTTGGTTCAAAGAAGCGAGTTGCACGAACACTGCACCAAAGTGAAAAAAAAAGCTCAGATGAACGAGTCTAGTCTCGAGTAAAGACTCTGTCTGGAGGCGAGAGCGCAAAATGAACAGTGCACACTGCGAAGGACGACACATGAAGTAGAGCCGTCATGATCAACCTGGCGTTAAATTTGTTCGCAACAGACGCGCTAGCCACAGGAACAGAGGAAGGGCTCGAAGCCTGAGCAGAAATACAGAGAGAAGCATGAGTAAAAATATTGCCGGCGATTCCGTTATTTCCTACCATGAAATTTGAGCGAAGCTCATCAGCTGTTTCAGGTTTTCGGTAAATTGAGGGAAAGAATGCGAGCAAGACATCTATGTACACTTACAGACAGCTCTTTATTTTTCAGACATATTCCCTCTTCAAGAAACACTCCACTAATAGTAAAGTGACACTTGAGAGTACAATACAAAAGAATTATTGCACTTAAAGTACCACCCGCAGCATGGTTTTGTTAGAGTGGTGGCGAAGCTCTGTAGAAAAGGAAGCCAAGAATAATGCCTGCTGAAAACTATCCTTCCCCTATCTCGGAACACACTAAAATATAGAATTTTTGTGCCAGTGGAGCAGTAGGACAGTAATTAGAGACTACAGAGAAATTACAAACATACCTAAATATACATCGGCCCTAGGATTGCGCCTTCAGGAGACAAACCTAGGCCAATATACACACCTATCTCGAAAAAATTCCAAATTTTCTGAAGAGATAGAGGACAGGTGACGTGGATCTCAGGTGGCGCTGCAATCCTAACGCAAAGCGGCATCGCCGCCGCGGTGGCTCAGTGGCTATGGTGCTCGGCTGCTGTCCCGAAAGACGCGGGTTCGATCCCGGCCGCGGCGGTTGAATTTCTTTGGAGGAGAAATTCGAGGCCCGTGTACTGTGCGATGTCAGTGCACGTTAAAGAACCCCAGGTGGTCGAAATTTCCGGAGCCCTCCACTACGGCGTCTCTCATAGCCTTAGTCGCTTTGGGACGTTAAACCCCATCAAACCAAACCAAAGCAAAGCGGCATCCCTGCACGAAAATTATCCTAGAAAACAAACTTTGGGGCTGCAGCACTCAGTGTAGTTACACACAAAACAATAAAAATACGCTCTCTATATATCCCACCACATCTCACATTACTGTCCGCGATTTGGAAAGCCTTTGTCTGGTCTGTGAGTGTACAGACACCAGAGGCCAAATATTTGAAGTTCTTACGGTTACAAATAACATATGCCCAATTAATACAGGAAAAGTCACATATTGCTCCCCCAGCTCAGAAAAAAATCAGCTGCCGTGATTTAACCTTCGTATGACCATCAGTTTTCAATGGGTTGGCTTGGGATGCTATAAATGAACCTCGAGAAAGCCACCACTTACACACAGTTTTAAAATTATCATCCTCAATTGAAATCATTCTAACACGATATCGCGCTGGAAACTGCAACTAGCTGACTGGTCACTACTTGCCTCAAATGGCATATTACCTTAAAAATTCGATGATGGACTAAGCATAGACGAAATGAGCGAAAAATTTACTACCTGCATAATTTGTGCTGCAAAGGACATCAGGACAAGAAAGAACAAATCACACGGTTTGGTGGAAACAGGAGTGCGCATTAAAAAACAACAAAACAAAACATGAGGAATCTTTCGAAAGTGCCCAACAGCGGAGAACTCAAAAATAACGAGGTCCTAAGCACGACGTACTCTCACAATCGCCAGAAAAACTGTCTCGGAAGAAATATGTCTCCAAAATAAACAATTCAGTACCGCCCAAGAAATTGTCGTATGAGGTACGTAAATTCAGTAGCGACTATTCTTCCCACACTTTTCCACTTCTGTCCACTAGTGACATGCAAACAACATTATAACAACACACATATTAGGTAAGCACTTTGCTGCTGTGTCCGGTTCTTCCAACTACACAGGGGCATTTCAAAAATACAAAACCATAGCAGAAAAAGAAAACTTTCTCTCAGGAGCATGCATGAATAGAGATAATAATTTGAAAATTCCAACACAGGAAATAAATACATACAGTAATATACACTATAAATACAGTAATATCTACAGGCAAACAGACAGCACCAGGCCCAGATAATACGCACTACCCCACGCTTGCTCATCTGTCTGAGGCTGCCATTGAAGGACTCCTAAAATTCTTGACAAAATTTGATTTGCAGTGAAGATAACTGAGGCTTAGAAGAGAGCCATGATTGTAAATTCCTTAAAACCTGAAAAGCCATTATCAAGTTCTGGCAGTTCAATTGCACTTACCAGCTATTGGGCAAAAACATTTGAAAGTTTGGTTAACATCCGACTAACATTTGTTCTTGAATCTCATCAGCTTCTTCACATAAATGAATGTGGATACGAAAAAACTTGCTTCACCATAGATCGTCTTGTCCGTCTTGAAAACGCAGCGCTCGGGGGCGTTCATACACAAGCAGCATTGTCTTGCGCTCTTTTATATGGAGAAGGCAAACGACACCACTTGGAGGTTCAGTATACTCCGCGACCCAGCACATCTGGGCATCTTGGCAGGATGCTGGACTGTTTGAGCGACTTTTTAGCGCACCATTCATTCAACGTACGTCTGGCTTCTACACCATCAGTTATTTCATGCAGGAGAACGGTGTACCTGAGGGGTGTTTCCTAGGTACTATACTTTTTTTAGTAAAATTGAAACCATACCAAAAATAATCCCTAAGTTGATTATTTTGAATAATCCCTAAGTTGAATAATCCCTAAGTTGATGCCTCGGCAGTCTGGTCACCGCACTTCGCTAAAGACATCACTAAACTAGAAAATGTGCAGAATAAAGCAATAAGATTTATATATAAACGTTATGACCGCCAGTTCTCTCCCACAGCTCATGCCCGCACCTTATCACTTGACACACTTCAACACAGACGCATATGTGATCGCCTTATCACTATTCACAAGATCATCAACAAATGCATTTATGTTGACGCCCCGCTCTTCTTTTTTTTCGCCAGTTCTTCAGCACGTGTCACTCGCCGTACTAACCCGCTTAACATTGTGCCGTTTATGCCGTTTTTGGACTCTTTCAAATATTCATTTTTTCCTTCGACAGTTGAGCTATGGAATAATTTGGATATTACATTACGTCAGATGTCTGTTGACCGCTTTGCGCGAGAATTGTCTAATCATGTATTTTCTTATTAATAGCACACTTTTGTTTATGTAAATGTTTATGTTTGTTTGTTTGTTTATGTTTATGCACTATCCTACTGTTTTATCTGTTTTCCATCCTATGTACCACTCCTGCAATGTCCCAACTGGGATAGCAGTATTTGTAAATAAAAAATAATGTATTGAGTGTAAGTGGATGACGTGCCAATTGCATGTACGTCCTGCAGGGCATCGACATGTGAGAGACAGATACAGATCGCTGTATATAAATTGGCTCATTGGACAATTAGACATGAATTAAAATTCTTCACCCAAAAATCAGTGACTTTACTGTTCTCGTTCAAACGAAGCTTACAAGCGACGACACTATGCCTCAATAATGTTGTGTAACCTGTAAAATAGGAACACAAGTTCTAGGCATAACATTTGATAACAAGCTCACATTCCTGCGTCACATAAACAATATAAAGCCGCTCGAACACTAATCGTACTTAAGGTACTTTCACGAAAACCCTGTGGTTCCGATAGAACTTGCCTTTTGCAGATTTATCGCTGTCTAGTTTTCTCGTGCTTAGATCATGGATTCTAGGTTTATAGCTCAGCCAGGCCATCAAACTTGTGACGACTAGACCCATTTAACAACTTACGTCTTCGTCTTTCAAACGGAACATACAGAACATCTGCCAAAAATAACATTTATCCAGAAACAAAAGAACAATCGCCTGCAGACAGAAGAACAAGGCTCATAAGAGCATATGTACTGAAAAAAGATCTATATCGATGTTAATTTGTTATCCGATTGTTACAAAGTGCACTCCCAGAACCCTGTTCAACAGTAAACCACAATCAATCAGACCACTGCTTGTCCGTTTCGAACATAGTTGCCAAAACATGGGACTACAGGACAGCCTTCCTGATGCCGCCTCAAGGCACGACCCACGGCCACCATGGTACAGTATTCCCATTGTATGCGACATCACGTTAGCGGACTTCCGAAAAAAAAAGGAACACCACAAGAGAACATATTACAGGAATACTGGGTGTTACAAGAAAACATGTGTGAACTGCACAGGATTTGACACTGATGGCTCAAAAACAGCAGAATATGTCGCAAGTGCACTTGTACAAAGGAAAGTGACAAAATATAGTGAGGCTTTCCAACTGTATATTCATTTTTAGAGCGGATTTTTATGCAGTCTCTATAGATGTAGGAAGAATATTAAATAACAGCCTTCAAAAAACAACGTAATCTGCACGCATTCATCTAGCGTGCTCACGGCATTACACTGCAAAAATGTAGTGCAGTTTTTATTAGGAAACATATTGTACAATATAGAAAAAGTCAGGACACAGAGATATACAATCAAATTCTCCTGGTCGCGGAGCTATGTTGGAATATACGGTATTCAAAGAGCTGCACAAGCTTGCAGTCATGCAATCAAAAAATTCAATATACCCCATGGAGACTGCATAAAATATTAGACAATAATCTCGGGCTATATGGCAGGAAATCGGGACAATGATGTAAATAACAAACTGCATTTGCTTAAGCCCGTGCGGATGAATGCAAAACTTTTAGTCATCAGGAGAGGTTCATAGAACGCATTTTATGCCGTCTCCATATTGTACATACACGCCTTACTCACTGCTTCTAAAAAAGAAGACAGACCTATTTGTGCAAAATGCGGAGTTTAAATTACAGTACGCCACATATTATCACTCAAACAACGTGATTCGCTGAGCACAAAATGTTATTCCTCGCTGCAAGGAACCCATTCCCCCTTCACCCGGCAGTGAGTTTAGGTCAAGATGCACTTATTGATAGCCGAAGTGTTTTTAGCTTTTTAAGGGAAGCAGGTCTCTTGAAAAGTACTAATTCCTACTGTGTGCCTTGCTATATATGCTGACATACCTAAGCCACCTTCCCGTTCTTGCCCAGACAAGGATGGTCGATAAGGATACCTGACCGTTTTCAAAGCTTTTCTATTGGCAATTTTTATCACGACCATCAAATACGAACTAAAGTTTCAGGCACCCTACAACAATGATGAGTATTCACATCTTTGTAAAATTCAGGAGAAAACTATTTTCCTACACCTTGAGCTTGGAGCTTGATAACGTTAGAAGCTTATGCGCCACTTAGCCAAACACAACTCTTTTCCCCAGATGTGCTCCGGAAGCAATCAGACGCATGCAAAAGCAAACTTTCGATATCCTCACCAGCCTTGTTTGCAAGCTTCCTATTCTTACAGAATGGTTTTATGGTGGCATCTTGGACGTAACGCTGTGTTTCGGCCCTGCATTTCGGTATGACAAAGACCTCTTCTAAATATCCCATGTCAACCTTGTCTTGCGGCAGCGGCGGCCACCTTACCACCAATGTCGCTGCGGGCTCAGGGCCGAGGGCTAGCAGGTGTATTCTTATAGAGGTTGGGACCAGGCATTACACTAGGGTGGCAAAATCTCGTTATATGGAGGCAGCATGTGGTCATTTCTCGTCACAGAGACCAGGCCGCACCCACGCTCTGATTGTGCAACTCCATCTACACGCAGATACCAGGAGTTTGTTTCCAAAGATATCCAATTTATTCTACATACCACGCTGCGTCGATTACACAGGGCAGATTTTTTCCCGCTCACCTAAACTACTGGTAGCAGTGGCGAGAGTGTCGACCAGATTCCTTGCGTAAGGATAACTTTTTATTGCCAGCTGTAAGGGGTGTTATGAGCTGCTGGAGGCATTGCGCTCTTCGAAGCGGCCATGGAGAAGTTGCACACGAGGCGCAATCTAACCTAGAGAACTAAAATGCATTTTCAGTACCGCTGAAGGTGACAACGGTAGGGCAGGAAATATAGATACAAGAATTCGTATCCGCAAAGTAGCTGGTATGTCATCTTCATTTTTTTGTACAAAATACTTGTTCGTCAATGTTTAGCATCGGTGCGTTCAAAATTTTGAAATGTTCTTTTTTGGATAAGGGATGACTGCTCAGAGAGCACAAAAACACTGCAGGAAGCGGAGATGCTGGATGAGGTGCGAAGGCGCTGGAATACTTCAAACACGAACCCTATATTCTTCGAAATGCATAAAAAAAATGAAACGAGTGTGCCGAGTAAGCACTGAGGGGTTAGCTTGCTGATGCCCCATTTCATTCAGCTCTTTTTTGTGGACATGACCTAAGTACAGTGTGGGATATTGTTAGAGCCGCTTTACTGCAAGTAATACTGCGCGTCTGCATTGATATTGATTCCCGATTTAGTTTCCTTCGTATTGCCGAGGCGTGCTGCAAATTACCGGGCTCCAATATAGTCCAAGTGAACAGCTCGGTGACCATCTTTTCAGGTAGTCTAAACAGCAGCTCGAAATGAACATCTTTCTGCAGTTCTGGGTAATGAATTCGCTTTTAACGCTGCTCGCAATCAATCTGACTACTGTCTGTATATTCTGCCAAAATGTACATTGATATGTCGCAGACACAGTGGGAGCCGACTCCATCTTTTCTCTTTCATGATCCAGGATACCCTGTGTGTAATAAATGCAATCATTTCTATATTTTTTCTAAATAAAGGAATCATTCATTCATTTATCATTGACACTTTCTTAAGCGTTCAGTATATGTTCACTGAAACATCCTTGAAGTGGCGTTGATTTGCCTACGTTTAAAATCATTCCTATAGCACACATTGCCATGATTTCCAGCATAATTAACAATTCATGTACTAAACATAAAAGCTGAACTGCCGCTTTTATGACAGGTTATTTCGTTAGAAATAACTTGATGCAAGCCGCATTTGCGCTTACAGATATGCTAAGCGTTTCTATATTTTTAAGGATAAAATATTTTCATGCAATTTCGTATATACTTTGTTTTTTACGTTAAAATAAGAAAACAAATTAGGAACAGGTGCAAGTGCTATTCCCTGTTTCCCCTTCAGAATAACGTTTTTCAGCGTAAATGTGGCTTCTTTTAATTTATTTGTTATAAGAGTAATAGGCTGCATTCGCGTTGTGATGTTTGAGCTCTAGTGCTGGTAGAAATAAAGTACGTTTGCTAAATGTCACGTCATTGCAGTTAAAAGATCTCCTTTTGAGGCGACGGAAATGCACTATTTCACTTTTCAGGAGCACAACTGCAGTTCAACATTATTTGAATAACGTTTGAGTCTGCCTATCGCTAAATTTCCAGAGAATTACAAATGCGAACAGACAATCACCTCGGCATAATCATGGGCGAGTATAATCTGGCCTAACGGAGTTAGAAAACAATTTCCACTCACTTTGTCCACAATTTATATAATCATTATAAATACGTTTCAGCAAAATTGCGTATATCAGCTGCCGTCCCAGCAGAAGAGAACCATTCGTGGAGCATTCCACGTGGGACAGCCCGGGCATCCGACATCAACGTTCAGTGCCCAACCATGCACCTCCCTGGCGAGCTGTTCTGGTGAGCACCAGCCCCGAAGAGCATCGACAGTTCATCAAGCAGCCTTGCAAGATCGCGGTGGCAAATGGGGCCCTCAACTGCGTGTTTCATTATTGACGGATTACACCGACGCTTCACTATCAATACGTTTGTCCCTCTCCTCTTGGCGGACCGACCATTCCTCCTTGCGAGGTGGATTGTACAGAGGCTGCTTTGAAGGAAGTAAATCACTTGGATTTCTTTACTTTGTAATTTTTCACAAACAGTGCTTCATTCTTTAATATAATTTTTATCAATAAAATTCAATAAAATCAATAAAATAAAGGGGCTCTGCCGCAGTGGTCGGGCGTGTTCGTCTGTTACAATGCGGTGCTTGGCAAGCCGGGTTTGTCGCACATTCGATGCTGATGAAAAGCAATCGCTGTACTTTTGAAGAAGACTCCGTATTTGGTCTTGTCTGCTCCGGGGTAATGCCGGGTTGATGTTGAACGTGGGTTGATGGCCTTGGTGAGATGGTTTTGCGGGTTGGTCGGGGAGGGCAAATATGTCTCTGATGCCTGGCAACTCGTCGAGAAAGGCAATCGTCGTACCTTTATTCAGATGCCGGTATTCTTCGGTGAAGTTGGTTAGCGGCACCTGGGCTTGGCCATTTCGGATTTCAGCGACTCCCCTTCCGACGCCCAATCCTCGATCCAGGAGTAACTGGGTGTTCCCCTCGATGACGCCTTCAGCATTTTCGTTGTCTCCATTACCTATGCTGGCGAGGATACTTGATCGGGGCGGCACGCTCAATGCTTCGTCGAGGACGTTTAAGGCAACGTTATGAGTCGCGCTCGTCGCAACAGGTATGGCTTTCTCCGTGGAAAGCTTGATCGACTTAGATCGAAGGTCGATGATCGCTCGATGTTCATTGAGGAAGTCCATTCCCAAAATCACGTCTCGCGAGCATTGCTGTAGGATCAGGAAGGTTGTCGCATAGGTTCTCCCATTTACTCTAACTCTCGCGGTGCAGCGTCCTGACGGCGTAATCAGGTTGCCACCTGCGGTGCGGATCAGCGGGCCATCCCAAGTTGTTGTTACCTTCCTGAGCCGAACAGCGAGTGGGCCACTCATGACAGAGTAGTCAGCTCCAGTGTCGATCAAGGCAGTAACCGCGTGACCGTCGACCGTAACTTCAAGGTCACTTGTTCGCGTTCTCGTATTGTACGTTGTCTTCGGTGTCCGATCTCGGCTTCGTCGAGTAGTGAGGCTGCGGTGGGCGTACTCCGACGTTACTTCACTGGGCAGCGGTAAACGTTTCAAGTCTTTCCGCGTCGTCGTTGTCGGTGCTGTCGTCGGTGTTGTCGGCGGTGTTGTCGTCGCAGTTCTCGTCGTAGTTGAGGCATGGTCTTGTGTTTTCGTCGATGAGGGATCTTAGTTCTTGCGCTTAGAAGCAACCTCACCTCCAGAGGCTGCTTTATTCAGTTTAACCTTCGAGGGCTGGGGAAGCGTCCACGCACTGCGTAGCCTCGGTTAGGAGATACAACGTGCGGGGACGATGGCGACGGGGAACGTGATAGGCGGCTCGGTGACGAGCATCCTTCCCGACGCAAAAATTCCTCGATTTCGGCTGGTCGCTGGCCAGGTCGGGGAGGTGGAGCGTCGTAAGTGAACACTCGGATGCCCAGTCTTTTGTATGGGCAGTGCCGGAGGACGTGACCGGCTTCGCCACAGTGGAAGCATAGTGGGCGGCGCTGGTCGGGAGTTCTCCACTCGTCGCATTTCCTCGGCTGCGCGCGTCGCTCGTAGGACGGGCGGGTTGGGGCGAGTGGGCGGCGGTCCAACGCAGCTGGCTGAGGGTGATAGGGGCTTGGGTCCCGTCGTCGAGGTGCAGGACGGCGCACAGCTGCGGCGTAAGTCATGGCTGGGGGCTCCAGAGGCTGCGTGGGTGTCGGCGTCACACCCAAGGCCTGTTGAACCTCGTCTCGGATGACGTCAGTGAGCGATGAAAGTTGCGGCTGCGTTCCCGTTGGCAGCAATCGTCAGAGCTCCTCTCGCACAACTTGACGTATAACCTCCCGCAGGTCATTGCTGTTAGCGGTGTCCAGGCAGCTTGCTGAGAAAACGCACTGCTGGCGGTCATACTGGCGGGCTCGTGTATCAAGAGTTTTTTCCATCGTGGATGCCTCTTCTACAAATTCCGCGACAGTTTACGGTGGGTTGCGGACGAGGCCGGCAAAGAGCTGCTCTTTAACTCCTCGCATGAGCAGCTTTACCTTTTCTTCTTCCTTCATGTTTGCGTCGGTACGCCGGAAGAGACGCTTCATTTCCTCAGTGTACACAGCAACGGTCTCGTTTGGATGTTGTATGCGAGACTGTAGCAGCTGCTGGGCTCTCTTCACGGGCTTCACGTTCGTGAAGGTCTTTAGAAGCTGCTCCTTGAAGGTTTCCCAGTTTGTCAGGCTAGCTTCCTCATTCTCAAACCAGATTCTTGCTGGGCCCTCCAAGGCGAAGAAGACGTACCTAAGTTTCGTGGCATCGTCCCCGTTGTTCTAGATAGCCACACGGTCGAACTGCTCCAGCCATTCTTCGGGGTCGGCGCCAGGCGAAGCGTCGAAGGTTGGTGGCACACGGGGCTGCTGAAGAATGATTGGAGTCATTGTCTGGGGCAAGCTCATGCTAGACGTCGCTGCTGGCTTCCGCCTCCGGGTAGGTTCCGGCAGAATCCCGAACTCTGGTTCGTCCCCTTGCAGGCGTCGGCTTGCGCGGTGGACTGGACTCAGGTCCTGCGGTAGATGACTGAGAGGGCTGGCGTCACGACTTGTAGGGGGTGTCCGGTACATGGAAGGCTACCCAGCACCTCCATCAGATTTCACGTTTTAGTGACGGCAGTCCAGCGGTCACGAAAACACCAACAAGACTTTGAAACGAAGCTCTTTATTTGGGCTGACTTGCGCCCGGAAAAGAATTGAATCACTCGGCGGCGGCGTAAGCAACAAACGTGCTCGTCGGTCGTCGAACTACGAATGTCCGCCGCTCGCGGCATCGCTCAATTTAAAGGCGGCAAGGAAACTTCGAGATAACAGGACAAGATCATCTACAGTAATCTGGAAAAACCTAGATGCAGCCTTTCATGGCTGCGATCAATAGAGATTAGTCTGGTCGCTTCTCGCGTCACGAACAAAAGTGATAACAACCCTTTCCTGCAGCCTTGAGTGTGAACGAACAAACACTACAATGATACGTGGCAATATTTACTGAAATACCACTATTTCAATGACCATCATTCCCAATTGATGTAGGAGCTGACATTGCTTTTCTCTATTTTCCCACTGAGGATACAATTGAGCAAGTTTGTCACGAAGCAAAAATATGAATAACCCCAAGAGTTGACGAAAACTTTCATGCGATGCGTGAAATTGTGCTTTGGAAAGGCCATTCAATTTTCAGTACTAAATAAATTTGCCTTTAGGTCTCAACTTTGTTGTGGTTTAAAGCAAAGGTGGTGCGCTCAGCTTTAACGACCAATTTTCACTACTGATACATTGTAGTAGACTATTTCAATGAAGGCTGTGGCTGTGATTATTTTCTAGTATATCACACGTGGCACAAATGCTGAAACGCGAAAGCAAATGATGGAGTACTGAGACTTCAAATGGTTTCGTAACTGTACGGTTATTCGTACTGTAAAGAAGGCTGGCACTTGGTATGATGTTCAACTCAAATGTTGTCCCATATGCTCGCTCATGTGAGCTACAGTATTATCGCCAGCATAGAATCGGAAATGTATGTCAGGGACTTGGGCCAGCTGGTGGGAGAGAAGGAGAAGGGCTATGTTGAAGAGGATAGGGGACAGCACAGCACGCTGAGTCGCTCCCCGTGCTCCCAGTGATCCACCGGGGAGCCGGTTGTCGCACGTGGTGGGTGTGGCTTTGCCTTCCGCGAGGAAGTCGCGGACGTATTTCTACACCCGCAGACCTGAGCCTAGGGCGTGGAGGCCTTCTAGGACGGCTGCGTGAGTAACGCGGTCGAAAACGTTTCTCAGGTCGACGCTGAGGATAGCCTTGGTGTCGCCCTCGGGATAATCAAAGAAATGGTGTTTGAGTTGTAGAAATTCGTCCTAAGGTGGATAAGGTCGGGAGGAAACAAAACGTTCACGAAGGCATGAGGTTGTTCTTAAGGCCCCGGCTCAGCCGTATCCGAAGAACGTGTTTGATGAGCGTGTCCACACACGACGTAAGGGAGGTGGCACGGAGGTTGGCTGTAGCACGGAGGCTAGCTGGAAGAAATGGGTTGCCTAATTTGGGAATAAAGACTACTATGTCGTATTTCCACCCAGTTTATAGGGCGCCGTGCAACCAGCATTCGTTGAAGTGGTCGGTTAGGGCTTTGATGGAGGAGCAGTCGAGATTGCAGTGTCTTTCTTATCTTGTGCACACCGTCGGGCCTAAGAACTGAGGCGGTGTTGAGACGCTGAAGTTCTGAGTAGACTTTCACCTAGCTGATTGTTTGGTGGATGAGGTCGTTGCGGGAGCCTGTAGAGTCAGGTTGGTCTGCGGAGAGCTATGCAGGGAAGCAGAGATCACGAAGCTCCCCGAGGAGTTACTGGGAGCTCCCCGAGGAGTTACTCCGATGCCTGCATGAGATTTATGAGCTTGTGTTTCGGGTGTGTCTTTGGTTGAGCCGAATCAATGAGATGGCAGAATATGTTCTAGGAGTGGGGCAGATGTTGCCGTCCAGCTTGTTAAATAGGGATTCCCAATTTTGGCGGGATAGAGTCGTGGGATGTGTCCCAATTGACTTCTTGAGCCGGGCTTGCCGGTATTTGAGTGTTCTACTCAAGCGCTGAGGACGCCATCTCGGCTCGACTCCCGCTTTGGCCTCCTACAATGGCATGCGATGAGAATCCATGGCCTTTGCAGCGCAGTCTTATGGGAGGGGGCGAGTAAAGGAGTCGACGCACGCTGGAGTTGGTCGGACAAAGTAGCTATATTTGACATGATGCCTAGAGAGCGGGCTGCTCGGGAGTTGACGAATGAGTCCGACTTCGTGATGGTAGCAACACGAGGGTGTCTGCATGTTGGGCCTACTTGTAGGAGAGTCTAAATAATGTAGTGATCACTACCCACATTCTTCTGAGTGTTGCAGCACGCAGCGTGAGGGAGGCGGTGGGTGAAGGTTAGTTCACGAGTACTGTCAACGCAGATGCTGTTCCCGGCAATAGTAGGGTTGGTGGAGTCTATGGGAATTCGGGAGAACACAGTAACCTACAATTAGAAGGGGGCCTTTTTGTGCACCGCACCTGGCAAGCGCGAATAGTCGGTCGAAGTCGTGCAGCAGGCATTTCAGGTCGCTGTATACGCTGAGGATGACGAGGCAAGTATCCCGAGTGTGCTGCGGCACGAGATCTATAAGGATACAGGACGAAAATGGCGCAAAAAAAACGTGGACAAAATAGACAAACACGGCAGGACCACCGCCCTAGTCCTGTCGCTGGTCCTGTCGTGTTTGTCTCTTTTGTCCACGTTTTTTTTGCGCCGTTTTCCTCCTGAATCATGAACCAACTAGCCCAAACGAGTTTTTCTTGATCTATAAGGAGATTATCTATATTGGGGATGTCTAGGGGGGGGGGGAGGTGCAGAGCGCACCAGAAATGCGATCCGAGGGGTTGTAACAGAAATGGGGACGATGGGTACGTAGCTGAGTAGGGTGAGGGAATTGGCGGGCTGTTGCAGCGTGAGTATGCCCAGCCGTCTGCAAAAGCTAGGAAGTGGTGAACCAGTCACCGCTTGGAACCAAAGCCTCGAAAGTTTCACTGCCAGATGGTGAGGCTAGTCCGCCGTCTCGCCGTCACTGAAGGTGCCGTTTGCCACGGAAGGGTTAGAAAGGGTGTGGAGTCGGGCTTTCTTTTTGTGCTGCGTGTTAGCCCAGGCTGTCATTTGGCCAGCCTCTTGCTCCTCAAATCGCTCATCGAATCGCTCCTCAAAGTCGTGTAGACGAGTAGTGAGTGGAAGAAGTCATTGTTGAAGCTCTGGATGACTATCTGCACCGTGGTCTGAATTCAGGTATCGATGAGTTGTTCCCGTTTGGGGCGCAGGGCTGGGGTTTGCTCTCGCGGGGTTCCTGTGGTGAGGGAGGTTAGGAAAGTTGCATCCCGCTTCTTGGCCGGCCGTTCGCGAGTATGGAGAGTTGGCGGTGAAAGAGTGGGGGTAGGAGCGGACGGGGCCGCTGACTCCGGGGTAGGAGTTTAGACCAGCTGGTGGGCATGCAGCTGGGCCTGGAGGTGAAGGTTGGTGGTTTGGAGGGAAGCGAGCTGCTTGCAGAGACGCAGCAGCTCGCCTCACTGGTGCAGCGTCTGGGTGCCAGGGCAGGTTGTCTCTTGGAGAGTGGACCAAAGTGCTTAGAGTAGGAGTTGGCAGAAGCTTTGCAGGAGATGGCATCTATTTTAGTGAAAGGTAAGAGCAGAGACCGGCTTGCACTTGGCAGGCAGGGTAGTAGCTTTTTGAGGGGTTCCACGGGGGCTCAAGGCGTAGCGGTAGATAGAAGACAAGCATAAAGTGTAATAACGGCGGCTGAGCCCAAAATATGGCCACTAGGAGGTCCAAAAAGAAAGCTACTGAAAAGAAATTTAACTCCACGATCAGTTACATAAACATACAAGGGGGTAGAAATAGAGCGAAATGTTCAGAAATCTAACAGCAGTTAAAGCATGAAGACCTAAGTGCGTATGCTATATGGGAGACACATCTCAGATATCTAGATCATCAACCATTGATCGATGGTTATATCTGAGAAGAGCAATAGAAGAACAACGGAAGGAAAGGGTGGAGGGGTAGGAGCGCTGATACATCATGCAACAAATTGGCAAAGAATAAAATCAACTAGCAATGTCTCGATATGAGGAACAATTGCCGGTAAACAGACATGACTACGGGTAGTTAATTTAGCCAAAGGGGACAAATGCAGGCAAGAAAACAAGGCTGTAGTTAAGTGTCTCAATTACGCTATAAACCAGTTTAAAGACGGTCCGTTCCAATATTATTCTGCTGGGTGACATGAATGGTCACATCGGGGATCTGGATGGATACACGATTATAATGAAATGTTAATGCGAAACATCGGGGAGCGGCACTCACTAATTATTGTCAACAGAGAAACTAAATGTGAGGGAAACATTACATGAAATTTCGTAACAGGCAGACGACAACTGTCTACCGTCTAATGTTGTAGCGGATCTGTAGCAAGCTCGCAATAATGGAAAAAGTCGAAGAGGGGAAGTATAGTCTGGGAAGTGATCATGGACGTAATAGTATACAATGGGAGCCTTGATCAAAATAAAAATGCTCAGAAGTCAAAAAGAGAATGCAAATTTAAACGACGAACAAATACCCCAAATAGCAGATTCGATTGAGCATTAGCGATACGCCGCTTAGAAAACAGAGACTATAATCAGTTACAACTGCCCATCAGTCTAAAACTGAAACAAGTAAAAGGGGTAAACCGCTGGCGAGGAAAGAGGAAGCCACGCAGCTGGTGGCATATGGAAATTAGGGAGGCCATCGATCAAAGACGGCTGTCTTGAAGGGAACACAGAGAAGCAAAGTGGGCAAAGTTATCTGAAAAAGAGATAGTCTAAAAATAGAAATTTTATCTCACGAAAGAAGCAGGAAATGAGGTCCTCGTCCAGGCTAAAATAAAGCAGTCGTCTGATGACTCGGTGAATGAAGTTAGTGGTGTAACTAAATGGGAGCCAAGAAAATTCTGCAGCCACACAACCTGGCTGGGTAAAACGAATCAAATAAACGAAAACAGATTCTAGATGCTAAGAAAAATTGTTTAGAGGGAGGCGACGCTTTGGACTACATTACAACAGCTATAGTTCAGTCAATTATGACTTAAGATAAAGTAATCTCCCCAAATGATCGAGCAGCACAAGTCAGCACAATAGAGAAGAGCTTAGCACTAATTAGTCTGAGATCGAAAAAGGCCGATGTAAATATTCTTACATCCACATCCGCAGAGATAAATAAAATTCCAATTCTTTAAAAAAGACACGGGTGATCCAGAACTGGACGGGACATGCGCTAACTTGCAACTTCATTCTCGAAAATCCACCTCAGTTTGTTCGCTTGTCCACCCAATAGCAGCAGAACTGATTCGCTAACAGCCACAGAAGTAGTGGTAGCTAGCTCCACAAGTCAGAGTTTGGTTGTGGAGCTGCCTGTCGCCGCAAGTGATATGGCAGAGTGAAGTCCAGACCGCATTGTCGAATTCGCAGGAAAGTGAAAGAGTGCGTACCACCAATCTAGTAGGCAGTGACGAGAGGGCCTCTACAGTCAAACTTTACATTCAGGAAGCCGCGTGAGAAGCCATAGATTGAAACAGTGGTCAAATGACATCCGATAAGAAAGCTGCGACGTAACTGTAGCTGAGGAAAGCCCACTGAGTGAAAAACCAGACTGTTGCGAGACAACCCTCGAACAGCATTAAGGTAGGCATTAAGAGCAGCAATAGATTATCTTTTCGACGCTTAGAAAGCCGAAATTACGTTGCAAGGACTGCAGCGTATTGAGAGGAAGGCTATTGACAACTGCATTATTTGAACGACTGAAAAAGGTAAGAGCAAATGGCTGGAAGTGCTGAGAGTGAGTCTTCTATGTCTGGTGAGGCGTTCTTTCAGCACTGTACACCAGGAAAGGTTCGAAATAGCAAAGAGAAAAAGAAGGACTTAGAAAGAAAACGTTAAGGCCACAAAAATTTAAAAAGAACTAAACAATGGAATTCATCACGTGAGCGCCACTCGGGTGATGTAAGTCAGAACGAAGTCGGCCTGCCCCGGAGAAGACTGACAAGAAGACCAAAGAAAATTGTAAGTGAGTCGAACACCGCTGAAGCACGTGAAGTCGAACAGGGCAGGCCTCGGAGAAAGGTAAGAAAAAAAACTGGAAATGAAGCGAACTAACCTGAAGAAAGCTGAGTCACGTGCGGCCGTACTGAACGAGCACCGCAATAAGTTGAAGATGGTGTTTACACGAAATAAAAGTGAAGAGAGAGAAAGAAGCAAACGAAGAGTGAAAGCTCCAAACGCGCTTTGGAAAGGTAGTGTAAGTGCGACGCCAATGCAACTATTGGAACTGTAATACTTACAGAAGCTCAGGCTAAGTCGTCTTCCATTATCGATGGCGTGCTGAAAAACGAGGCGGAAGCGGGAAGAGTACATCGCACCTCGATATATGGAGCCGTCCAAAACGAACCTTCCGTTCGCAACAGAGGCGCTAGCCACATGAAATGGAATCGAAGTCTAGGGAACAACACAGAGGAGTACAAGCAGGGAGAGGAGCCAGGACTGCCTTCGGAAGTTAAGCTTGCCCAGACAGAAGAAAAGAAGCAGAACTCTTGACAGGAAGAAAACCAGCACCAGCACCCGTGTTAGAAAGAGAACCACGGGCGCTAAGGAACGACCTGGGCAAGCGGCAGCGTGGGAGGGGGGCAAGGGAAAGGGCGGTATCTATTAAGCCAGCGTCTTCGCTTCGGCGGATGCGGTTGTTGCGACGCGCGTCGTTTTCGTTCACTCTTTCCTTGCGTATCCTTCAACTCTACTCTATCTGCACGTGGCAGCGGTTATGGCTCAGATCGAACCAACCGGCAGGCCTGTGAAATTTGCATCCTTCTTTTAGTCGCAATAACAAAAGCCGGGCAAGTATGTCCCGAAGAGACGGGGTAAGCCGAATGTGAAACTATAAGCGGAAACATGCCAGCATATGTGTGCTCCGTTTTTGGACAGTTGTGCTACTTTGTTTCAAAGTTGTGTAATTGAAGTATATCTTGACAACTGTCATACGATGCGTAAGTGAAACCTCTTTCTCTTGATGTATATTTTAGCTTCTGAGCACATGCATGTGCGCACGATTTTTGTGTTTTGCGAATATTGTTCTACAATATTCTTAAAGGGAGGCGCAGTGTTAGGTGATTCGGCAAATATTCGGAAATCTGGCGCGGCGCGAAAGGAATAAGGCCCTCGCGCGTCGTATATGGTTCGAAAAAAAATCAGGGGGGCACTTTGTTCACCTAAAGTGCGGTGAGGCGAAAGCCTTTAGCGCGGTGTTGCTGCTTCTGTCACTGATGTTTTGTTAAGATGTTAATTAGGCACACAATTGTTGGTGAATCTTAAACGCTGGAGACACTGGAGGGCGTTTGGGAGGCTTCCCTCTGATTCGACTACTTTCTGCAAACACTGTCCACCGTCCTAGACAAGGACAACTACATTTGCGTTGGCAGGAAGTAGCGTACCCATGAGCACGCCCGGCTGCGGAAGGGAAGGATGCTGGTTCGAATCCCACCATGCACAATGTTTTTTTTTCTGGTCTGACTGAAAAAGCGTGACATCTCTGCTGACACCCTTCTGTCGACAACGATGAGGAATTATAGGCTTTCGCCTTAAAATATTGAGAAACATTTGCGTGAGAACACTTGAGTGCTAAGTGATGCCCTCTCCACTTCGATCGCACGCGGGCGACGCTGGGGCGGAAAGACGTGACTCGACCTTTCTAGAAGCCTGTCTGCATGCCTAACCAATGGCCATGCAAGCCTGGCGAGGTAAGAGAGCAGCTGAAAGGTCATCACTGTATGTGTGTGCGCGCCTGCCTTGATGAGAAGAAACGAACAGGTGTGTCGCGCACTATGTGGGAAGGGCTTCTAGCGCTGGCTGTCAGCCGCTGCAGTAGGTACAGCTAGGGAGGAACACGACCGCACGATTCCCGGGGAGCCCCGCTTTATGCACACAAAAGGGGGGGAGGGGTCCAAAGGTGTCAAAATGATCAGTGTGGAAAGCCAGTGCTTAATAACTGTAAAATTAAAAATGGGTTCATTTACACCACCATCACCTGCAACACGCTGTCACGTTCCACTCTTAAAAATGAAGCGTGAGCGTTCGCTAATTTTTCAATCTTTCGCGAGACCAGCACAGATCGGACAAACTTACCTGCATTATTCATTTGCATTACTAGCACTGACAACTAAAACGGCTGTTCAAAGTTTTATTTCATAGTTTATTGCGCTGGCTGACATCTAATGCTTAATTAGGGTGTTCATTCTGCGTAGTATTTTTTTCCTATTTCTATTTGCTCTACCATAAACATTTCCAGGACCAGTATTATATGTATGAAACATATTTCGTGTTTCCCTTCTTAAGTATACTTCAAATGTTTTCGGTATTTGCGTTCTGAATTTTGTAATGTTAGTTGACTTTATTTATCGTTTTCTTTTTTTAGAACGCAGCTCTTAGGCGCCCGTTTCTGCGTTTCACAGACGTCGCCGTCGCAGTTGTCTGTTGTAACCAGAACAGGGTAAGAGCGCAACCGCCTCCCCTATTTAGCAAGAAAGAAACAAAATTTACGACAATTACATTGTTTCCTAATGGGAAGTTTCAGCGCAGCTCATCAACCCTTTCAGCGTTTCGAAAGATTGAGGCAAAGAATGCGAGCAAGACATGTATGTACAATTACAGACAGCTTTTTGTTTTTCAGACATATTCCTTCTTCAGAAACACTCCATTAACCGTAAAGTCACAGTTGAGAGAGATTACAGTACGAAAGAACTATTGCAGTTAAAGTGTATTATCACAAAAGAGAGACGCAAACAAACAAAACACAATTTGTTCTCCGGGGCTTAAACGGCGGCCCGGAGAGTCAACACCCTTCTTGCATAGGCTCGCTCCACGTCTGTCTATTCTTCGGGCCAAGGCAGGCGTGCACATACACAAAGCGTTGGCTGTGCAGTCTCCTTCTCGCGCTGGGCGCGCGTCCTCATTGGTCAAAGGCCGGGAGTCGCTTCGAGCAGCATCTAAAAATTTCTGTCGTGGCGCCGCCGCCATCGTACGAGTGAAGAGGGGGAGGGCATCCCTCGACGCACGCAAGGCTACGCCGTTTCCGGCAACAACATCGCGTAGAAACGACTCGGGCAGTCTAGAACAATACACAGCAATGCCCCCGCGCGCCGCGTCGGCGATCAGTGGGAGAGGGGGCAGCCACGCACACAACGATAGTCGCTCTGCAGGGGTTCCTTCTCCCCCGTTTTACGACGCGCGCCGGGGAAAACTGTCCGCGCGCCGGTGTTTTCCAGCGAAAAGCTTCACTAGGCTCGTCAACACCGCGCTTCGCGTGGGCTACCCCTGGGCGCCGCCACGGCGCGCCCTTCCTCCTCGCCACCTGTTTTACCCTTCGCCGCTGCCGCGCGGTCTCCGCCGCCGTCCCAAGAGCAGAAGGTTCTTTCGCCAGGCGTTGCGATAACGCTCGAGCGGCGGCCACCGTTTGCCCTTTCGTTTCAGCCGCGTGTTTACCACAGTTACTAAGCATGCGGAAGGAGGGCTAATAACGCGTTGCCTACGCCGTTATCGTGGTGCTCCTAGTGCATTGTGCGCGAACTGCGAAAGCCATGACGTCAAACAAAGCATAACTGCAGCTTTTCGCTTGTATATCCAGGCTTAACCAGAGCTAAGCCAGTGCCAATTTATTTTTTGTTTCTTGCTAAGGAATGGAGGAAGTTGCGCTTTTACCATCACCTGGTTACAACTGCGACGGCCACTCCGCGAAACGCAGAAACGGGCGCCTAAGAGCGTCGCTCTAATAAAAAACATCGCCGCGCGGACGGCCCTCGCCGGCGCGCGTCGTAAAACGGAGGAAAAGCAACCCCTTAAGAGATTAGCCTGTGTGTGTGGCTGCCCTCTCTCCCACCGCTCGCCGACGCGGCGCGCGGGGGGATTGCCGTCGATTGTTCTAGACTGTTCGAGTCGTTTATACGCGCTGTTGACGGATAGAGTGTAACCTTGCGTGCGCTAAGAGATGGCCTCCACCTCTTCACTTGCGCAATGGTGGCGGTGCCACAACAGAAAGTTCCAGATGCTCCTCGAAGCCACTCCCGGCCTTTGACCAATGAGGACGCGCGCCCAGCACGAGAAGGAGACTGCACAGCCGACACTGTGTGTATGTGCACGCCTGCCTTGGCGCTAACAGACAGACGTGGAGCGAGCCTATTTAAGAAGGGCGACCACCCGAGCCGCCGTTTAAGCTTCAGTGAACAAATTGTGTTTTGCTTGTTTGCCTCTCTCTCTCATAGTAGTGCACTTTAAGTGCAATAATTTTTTTGTATTCTAATCTCTCTTAAGTGTAACTTTACTCTTAATGGAGTGTTTCTTAAAGAAGGATAATGTCTGAAAAATAAAAATCTGTCTGCAATTGTACATGTCTCGCTCGCATTCTTTGCCTCAATCTATCGAAAATCTGAAACAGCCGATGAGCTGCGCTCAAATTTCGCATTAGGAAATAACGTAATCACTGGCCATTTTTCCTTTTGTTTTTCCCGTCTCCTCTGTAATGTACTATGTACCCTGAGAGAAAAAATAAATGGATAAATAAATGGCCAACTTACCATAGCTAGCCGGCAAGTTTCACTGCGTATATACCTTCAATTTAGTTGTTTTATTTTTGCTGCCGAGAAGTTCAGTCATTAACTTATCTGCTGTCGGCCCTCATTTCTGTTTGTCCTGCAGTGTGCGCATAGCTGTATTATTTTTGGTGTCGTAAATCCAACTGTTGGAACACGTTGTTCTGAAGGCAAGCTGCTTTATGTAGTAGCGGAACGCCTATGTTGGATTTAAAATTTGTAGGGCATTTAAGAATATTTGAAGTCCATTGTTCCATTCATTGCTCTGTTCAAGTCTATTGTTGAAGGCCCAGACCACAGAGTGGCGACTGGAGCTTTATTTCTGGAGTGGGCGAAAAATACAGTTTGTTTAAAGGTTTAGGAAACGTTACAGTTCGCCTAGGGTTTCTTTCAAGAAATTCACGCAGATCTAGGATAGCGCTGTAAGCCATATATCTGAGCAGCTTCGACGGGACTGTATCGACGTTTCTTCCAGGTAGCTTTAGTGGCTCTTCAGCAAAACTTTATCTTGTGGTCGAAATTTGTGCCACAGCTAAATCTTAAAGTATTAATGACTGAATTTCTAGACTGCGATCACATGAATCTTGGAACTCGTAAAGTTCTTTGATCTCGGTGTCAAATTAAGATGAGAATTTCGAGAAGACAGAATCGCGATAATCAATTGTTTGGAATACTCGCAGAATGGCCATGCAGCCGAGACTGAAATATCATTCAGGTCGGGCCATCCCCATTTGGCTGCGCAAGAACTCACAATACAAGAACTTTGTTGAAAATCTGCCATCACTAGACATAAAGGTAATTGCTCCCTTTAATAGTAAATTCTGCTCCCTTTGTAAACATGCTCACTGGCATTTTAAGTGTACAGCTTGGTAATCTTTCCATCACAAATTACTCCCTTGGCTTCGTTACTTTACGTAATACATCCTTTTTAGGCCATCCCATTGCTTCACATTGTTTTGGCGTTGCACCAGAGCAACCACTGCCAGTCGCCCACCTTTTATATGCCGCTCTACTGCATAAACGATCAACTGTTGACTGCAAGGACGCGCTGCTGCAAAATGAAACATTGCTTTGGAGGAAGGGAAATGGCATACTAATTCTCTCACATATCTTGGTGGACAACCGAACGACGCCGTAACAGAAGGAAGGAAGGCGGAATTAAAGAGGAAATAGAGAAAGAGGTGGAGGTGGCGCAAAACTTTTGTGTGCGGATGCACTTAAGGAGGTTTTCCGTGACCTGACCCAGAGGGGGCCAAATCTTACAGGTACTACGTGGAGGTCCCTAGTTCGGGAAACCAGTGGCGTTGGCCGCCGCCCAGGCTCGTCTGACAAAGGCCCGTTGGGCCTACAGGTCAGAGAAGCCGAGTAGCGTCGCCTCCCAGTCCTCCCGGGTTGGGTTGGGGTGAGGGAGAATGATCGGTTTGGAGGGGCAGGCCGACACCATGTGGTGGCTGCCAGAAGACTTCGCACAGTGCGGACAGATGCCCAAGAATGAAGGGTCGATGTCCTTGAGAGCTGCGGGGCAGAGAAAAGAATTAGTATACAGGCGAGGCAGAAGCCGCTCCTCCGCCTTCGAGATACCTTTACTGTGGCGGGGATAAGATCGTGGCCAGATTGATAAAATAAAACTATGTCTTTGAAGGAGTAAGCTGGAGTGAATTCGAGTTGCTGATCGTCGGGGTTGGAGAGGAATGTCCGCTGAGAGAGCGCGCGGGCGGCGCCGTCAGTTGCCACATTTCCCTCAAGACCCATGTGAGCAGGACCCAAACGATACGCCAGTTAGGGGGATCCCCGGTGTGGACGATGCTTTGGAGAATGCAGTAGGCTAGGTACAGTACCTAGCCCTGCGTGACGTTCGACAGGCCCCTCACAAGTCGGAAATAATTGTTTTCGAAGTGGGATCAGATGCATTCAACGCAATGGTCACCTCCTCCGCATGTATTATGTCACGGGCTCGGAATGTAAGGCCGTTAACTCTTTTGGATTTGCGGACGACAGCGACCGTGTACTACCCCCATGGTGGAAGCCGGAGGCATCCACATAGAATACGCCGGGTTTCGATTCATAGTGGCGGGCCAAGGCTTCGGCCCACTCCAGAGCTGGTATTATGGTCCTCACGGTTCATGTTCTCGGGAGGAGGGCGCACGTGGAGGGCGCATCTCCACTAGGATGGATTGCGTACGCGGTCCTCCATTAGAGTGAGGTGTTGGATGTGTAGTCGAGCAAGGAGGCGACGATCCGACGAGTTCTTCCAGAGATGTGTCTATTGGTTAATCCGACGAGTTCTTCCAAAGATGTGTCTATTGGTAACACGCCGAAATAGAGAACTGCTTCAGGCAACTAAAGTCTGTGCCAAAGAAAAAGGCTATAAGTTCACTTGGTATGTCAATGGAAAGGTTTTCGTTAGGCGAAGTGAGGGAATGAGTGCCATTCATGTGAAGGGAAAGAGCGATTTGGATCGGCTATAGCACTCAGCATGGTATCTTTCGAGTTTCTTCTTTAAACATAATCGACATGCAGCAGATGTATTATCTGCCGAGTGACTTGAACCGCACTGCTTCGTGTGTTGCGCCGACAACGCTTAACGCTATTCACCTGAACGCACGCTCTGTAAAAAACAAGATATTGTGTTTAGAGGAGTTCTTTGGCGAATTTTCATTTGCTTTTTCTTTGATCATGCTCAGTGAGACTTGGAGCACAGATGATTCCGGCGTTTTCAGGATGACCAATTACAAAACTTATTACTTGAACCGCTCCGGCCTCCGGGGGGGGGGGGGGGGTGGAGTGGCTTTACTGGTGTCAGACGACATTGAATGCGACAAGTTGGACTCGTACAGTCTTATTACTGAAGATTTTGAAGTGCTATCAGCCTGTACTGGAAGGTTCGTGTTTTCTGTTTGCTATCGTCCACCGAAGGGAAATATGGTTAGGTTTTTGGAATTTTACGACTGTTTTCTTTCATTTATAACAAATAACAAATACACTCTAATAGCTGGAGGTGATTTTAATATCGATATGTTGAAGGATAACTCCTCTACTAGAGACTTTAACGCAGTCTTGGCCTCGAACGGATTTATTAATCTTATTAACGATCCAACAAGGGTAACACAAGAAAGTGAGTCACTTCTTGATCTGCTGATTACGAACACTTCCCAACCGATAGTTGAGTCGGGCGTAATATCATGTGCGATCAGTGACCACCTTCCAGTGTTTGCATGCATAAAAAAGACTAGACTGGTAAAGTACCGACAGGAGAAAGCGAAGTAACAAAGTATAACCAATGCTACCCTCAATTCATTTCACAGCTCACTGGAACAAGTTGAGTGGGATAGTATTGACGTTACCAGTGACGCAAATGAGGCTTACGATGAGTTCCTCCGAGTATTTAAACAGCTCTACCATTCCTCTTTCCCGCTAAAAGTGCGTGCGTAAAGCGTAAAACTCGCAAACCTTGGATATCTTCTGAGTTGCGCCAAGAAATTAAAACGAAAGACGAACTGTACAAAATCTTTTTAAACACACGTTCAACAGATGACCTAAGCATTTTTATGAAATACAGAAATAGATTAACAAAAAAGCTACGTCTCGCTCGTGCGGAATACTTCGCGACATTTCTTGAAATTAAAAATGGTCGCCACGATCTGTTGTGGTCAAGGTTGAATTTCTTACTGAGGCGTGAGCAACCACAGGCTGCCCCACGGGCTTTAAAGCTTGATAATAAAGATGTATCCGGCAGAGAGTTGGCAGATGCCTTCAACAACTTTTTTACCACCCTTGCCCATAACACCCCGTCAAGTGATTTCAACACCTATTTTAGCTCTTACAATAGGGACACAATATTTCTGAACCCAGTTACGACAGAGGAGGTTATATCAGTCGTACAAAGCCTAAATAACAGCCATAGCTGTGACATTGACGGCATTCAAGTGAGGCCTGTCAAGCATGTTATAAGAGTTATTGCCCCTGTTCTTGCAGATATATTTAACTTATGCTTTACTACGGGCACATTTCCTAAAAAAATGCAAATAGCCAAAGTAACGGTTTTGTATAAGAAAGGAGACCGCAATGATTTAGGAAATTATAGACCAGTATCGATACTCCCAATCTTCTCGAAAGCCTTTGAAAAAGTTCTGTATACACGGTTGTCTGATTTTATTGATAAACATGACCTTTTGTCATCTAATCAATTTGGGTTTTGTAAAAATAAATCTGCCGAGTTAGCACTACTCGAACAAAAGGAATATATACTAACACAGTTTGAAAATAAGGCCTTTGTTATTGGTGTCTTCGTGGACTTCTCGAAGGCATTCGATTTAGTAAACCACAGTGTACTCCTAAAAAACTTGGAGCGTTGTGGTATTCGTGGACTGGCTCAAATGATCCTGAAATCATATCTTTCGCATAGAAAACAGGCTGTAAGCATAGACAATGTGACATCTGAACTAAAACTTGTTACTTCTGGCGTTCCCCAGGGTAGTATATTGGGACCATTACTTTTTAATATGTACCTAAATGATATCTCCAACATTAACTCCGCCGCTAAATTTATTATCTACGCTGACGACACTAGCATATTTTTTACTGGAAATGATCTTGATCTCCTTGTTCGGGAATGCAATGACACCTTGAGTGAATTACAAAAGTGGTCCGAATCCAGATACATGCGTATAAATGAGAAGAAAACAAAAGCTGTCATATTTCGTCCTAAAAACAAAGTACTTCCTTCCCCCATCGAGATTAAACTAAACTCGCGACGTATAGACATAGTTGAACAATTTAAATGCCTTGGAGTAGTTTTTTCTTCCAGCATGTCTTGGGAACACCACACGGACCATATTGTCACGAAACTGGCTCAAATAACCGGAGTCATAAGTCGGCTCAGATACGTCATTCCAAGAACAGTAAAGTTACTCCTCTATAATTCACTTTTCTACACCTATTTAAACTACTGCCATCTAGTGTGGGGCACAGCTACGGTTAGCTGTCTTCAGCGTATCTACATTTTTCAGAAAAAGTTTCTTCGTCATGTTTACAATGTCCCCTGGGACTCGCCAAGCAAAGATCTCTTTCTACAAAGTGGTGTGCTAAAAATACACAACTTGTATAAATATCGCTTGAGTGTCCGGTTTAAACTCGAAACACGTAGAAATGTAAACCACATACGTAAACTTTCTGAACTACATACCCGAGATGCAAGCTACACAACAAGGTATGCGGAGACATGGATAGTCCCGACCCCACGGTTAAACTCGGGTAGAGAACGCCTGCAGTTCACTCTTCCGTCCCTGCTAAACGCGTATATATATAATAATTTAGACCTTTTCAGTTCGTCAAACAGGTCTTTGCGTGCTTTGTATGCTAGCATGTAGGATTTTTTGTCCTGTGCTTTTTTTTCTTCTTTCTCTTTTTTTTTGTTTGCTGCCATTACCTGTGTCTACCCAATGTGAATATTGTGTCAATATTGTATAATGTTCTTTCGTTTTCTCTTGTACCTGCTCATTATTGTATACTTGTTATCACGCTTTGCAACTGCCTTTTGTATTAAAAGCCTTGCTGTCAAGCTGCTGCCAAGCGAAAGGGGGCTGCGGCTTAGTCAAGCTGTCTCTCAGCTTTTTCTGCGCCTCCGCTGTCTGTATCTTTACAAGGCAGAAATAAAGAATTTGAATTTGAATTTGAATTGGGCTTCCCGGAGCTCCCGAAATCTGTTCACCATGCCCAGCTTCCGGAGGCACTTGTTGGAGATGTTCACGGGGGGGGGGGGGGGGGGGGTTCAGAGCTCGCTTGATAAGTTTACAGAGGATGACTTTGAGTGCATCATCGTCTTGCGTCCGCAGGTAGTGGTGGTGAAAATATTTTAATGAAATGGTTTAGGAGGTAGGAGCTCTTAGTCCGGAACCCCACTGGTGGAGGTATGGAGTTGAATATAAAATTCCACTGGTTACAAATGCATGCGGCAGCAGCAAGGGGTCCTTACATCGTAACTGTCCGTGCTTGTTGGAAACCCGGCGGACCATGCAGCCCACCTGGTCACCAACCTTACGTAGTTTGGCCAATATCGTTTCTGTCTTAAATAAGGAGCGTATACGTCGTATATAAAGAGCGCCAGTACCCGGACTTCGATATTTACACGATTCGGACCGGTCTCAAGAGACAATGAAATTTTGGGTGGGAACTTTTATGAGGGGCGTATGTGCAGAATTCAGACTTTTGGGTGGAGGAATGGAGGCCACAGCGGCGAGCATAACGTTCCACTATGGAAGCCTTCTCCTGCACATTGGCCTCAGTTTCTCCGGAAAAACGTGTGTGGCCCACAGCGTGGTGTCATCGGCGTTCAGCGCGCACTGCAGACCGGTGACAGCGCCCATCTGGACCGGTAGGCCCACCATGACCAGCTTGAGTAGCATGGGAGAGTTCAGCGTGCTCTGCGATGTACCCCTGGCTCCTAAATGAAAAGGGTCATGTTCCTTATCCTAGATTCGAATGTACGATTGTCCTTGGTCAATAAATAACAAAGGTTTCGAAAGGCGTTTCTGCCGCAGTTAGTTTGAGAGAGGTGAATGAGAGTGATCTAGCGCGTAACGTTGTCGAATGCTTCCTTCAAATCGAAGGCGAGCACGACGTTGTCATTGCGGGGGCATCCGACGGGGTCGAGGACAGCCCGATTGAGTTGTAGCAAGACATCCTGTGCAGATATGAATGAGTGAAACTCGAGCATGGTGTCTGCGAAAAGCTGTTTGGATTCCATGAAATCCGACAACCTGTCGCTTACCAACGTCTCCATGAGTTTGCCCATACAGGAAGTCAGAGAGATGGGGCGGAGATAGTCAGTGTTGATGGCCTTGCCATCTTAAGGAATGAGGGTAGCTAGGGCGGTCTTCAAGGCGATGGGGAGTGGCGCTTCGCCAAGCGAGACTGAGGTAAAGTAATCCAATAAAGACAGGTTTGCCGGCTCGGGGAAGCAGGCTAATAATTTGACTGTAATCTTCTCCCGATCCGGAGCGGTACCTCATTTAATTTTTGCCAGGGCCACCCTCAGCTCACTGAGGTGGAACGGTTTAGGCAGCTCAGCAATCTCAGAGGCTGCATAAAAGTACACCGGCCCGCGGGGGTCCAGGACGGTGCACGTGTACTTGTACTGGAGCTAGTGTTCCAACTGAGTTGTGTTGCCCTGAAAGCACTTTGGAGGTGTTTTTGAGTTTCCGTGCGTGTTTGCGTGGGGTCAATTAGAGAGTGGTGTAGTTGAGGGCTCCGGTATAATTTCGTCATTTTGGGCATGTTTTGGGATGGGAGCGCCGACATCGTGCAGCACACGGGCGCGTTTTTGCGTTTCGCCTCCATCGAATCGCTGCCGCCGCGGTGGGCTACGCAATACAGGTATCTGTACAGCACGTGTATGGCCGCCTGTCCGGCACCACGTCTGTCTCACAAACCGCATGTAGCGCCTGTGCTGCTGCCAGCTGGGGAGGCAATCCGCGTTTGCGAAATTAATTACGGCTCTGCTCTGAAATGACTTGTTTCCGCAGCAGTTGGCGGAACCCACTGGTTGAACCACGGCTGTTGTTCACTATTACTCTTCGTATGCAGTCACACCGCTGCGCAAGCGGCAAATCCACTGCTGTTGAATATATTTCAATCCCGGTTGAAGCAGAAATATATAAAGATACAGACCGTAGTATGTCCCTAATTTGCCGGAGGAAAATAATCCTGTCATTGCGCCATTCAAATTTATACCTAAAATATTTATCGCCGAATGCGTGCTGCAGTAAACAAGTCTGGAGAATAATCTACATTCACAAATGATAGTGCAATTTAAGGCATTAGGGCAGCTTTTATGGGCATTGGTGCTCTAGAAACGTGAATAACCTAAATCGCGAACCACATGTGGCGATAATTCGCACCTACGCGTTGAGGATTGGCTTCGCACAATATACTGGCACCCTTCGAACCGCTGTCGCTCATAGCGTTGCTCAGGTTCTTCGTTTGCAGAAGATTTCGCTCATCGCCAGGAGCGGTTGACGAGACTTACCAATAGCTTCAGGCTTTGCCTGCATGTAACTTCCGCTCTAGTTACATTGGAATTTAAGAGTTTTTCTAGTGTAAATTCAACGAACAGTGGACTGAAGCTCGCTTAACTCTGAAACATCCTCGATATAATTCAGTCAAAGCGTAGGAGGATTGAAACAAGATAGGCAACCCTCATCGGGGTGCTTACCTCCAGATTTGTATACGACAGTGGTGGAACTCTTGGAGGACAATGGAGTGCATATTGCAACTGCGCAAAACGACGCAGGACGAAGAGAGGAAAGCACAGGACAAGACGCGCAACTTCAGCTAAAGTTTACTTCAACTAAAGTCATTGCACACCCAGGTTCCGCGACACAATTGTCATAAAAAAATTGACGACCCAGCTTAGCAGGGAAAACTTCGAAGCCTACTGCATAAAAAAAGAAAATGATCGGTGCATCAGCTCCACTTCAGTCTTTATCTAAGAAAGAGTTAAACTATCTAAATGCTAACTTGTGCCACATGCGCCCACGTGCCTGTGTTATTTGATGGTTTCGGCTGTTTATCAGGTGTGATTACGGTTCCTGTATAAATGTGGTTTTCCTGTAGTAAACTTTAGTTGAAGTTCCGCGTCTTGTCTTGTGCTTTCCTCTGTTCGTCCTGCGTCGTTTTGCGTGGTTGCAATATGCACTCCATTGTCAACCACCAACTAGCCCGCCTTCACTTGCTACTCTTGGAGGAGCAAGCTCCATCGAGCGAGACAGCCGGAGGGCTCCTTCAAAGTGGCATCTCAGCGCAGTGTGTGATCATCGCTGGCCACCTTGAGTGGTCGTCCGTACGGGTACGGCCGCAATTTTGTCGTTGCCTAAATGATGTCGAGACATTCCTTGTCGCGCATCGGCCTTAGGCGGAGAACGGCTAGCGTACGAGATTACTTTCTCTACTCCGTCGCCTTTGTGAATAATGACGGCACCTAGGAGAACACTGATTCCGGTGGTACAAATTTCAGTCTCAGCGCTTTAATTAAAGTGCATGACGACCGGAAAGCAGTTTAAGAAGCTCTTAAGTTCTTTGAACGCTTCCGGTAGTGGGTGCTTCCAGTTTAAATAGCACACGTCCCTTCTTGAGCTAGGTCAGAGGTGCGATGATGTGCGATAAATCGTAGTTAATGCGCCCAGCCAGAGGGATATGAGAACTTTTTTGTACGCCGTCGGCTGAAATTTTGCACAGCAGCAGTTTTGTGTGAATATGGGCGTACTCTAACCTTGGTTACAATGTGTCTCCGAAACAGCAGCCTCTCATTTGCAATGTGGCCCTTCTCTGCTTTCAAGGTTTACCCTGACGTTTCGATTGGTTTCCAGCACTGTTCCGAGCCTTTTCAGCTGGTCGTCAAACTTCGAGCCGAGGACAACGGCTTCATCTGAGGGAACAAGAAAATTCCGTGAATTCGGCCCTGCCTGTACTGTGTCCATTACTTGTTGGAACGACGCTGGCACGGGACAAAGTGCACGTGACTCCACCTCGAACTCAAAGAGGCGTTTTGGAGTGTTCAATTTTCTGCAGGAGGAAGCGCTAAAAAATGCTAAAAATGAAAAAAAAATATTATTCCAACTAGCTCCATTCGACGGTTATTGGATTGATCAGGGCGGTCTTCTCTGGGCCTCTTCTGTCGACTACGATTTGCCAGTAGCCGCCCTTCATCTCCATCGAAAGCAAGTACATGGCGTTTCAGAGCCGGTCCAGTACGTTTTCAATGTAGTGGAAGGGATAAACATCCTTCTTTGTGTTGTTAAAGTGGTGGTTATTGGCGCAGAATCTGAATGTGCCGTCTTTATTTCTCACCAGAACAGACGGTGTCACCCAGGGGCCATTGGACGACTGGATAACGCCGTCGCGAAGCATTCCTTCCACTTGGTCTCCGATAGCTAACCGTTCTCGAGGCGGCACACGCTATAGCTTTTGGTGGAGAGGTGAGACGTGTTCTTTGGCTGCAATGGAATATTTTTCACTCGGAGTTTGTCCGACTTTCGACGACAACAAAAAAAGCACTCCCTGTAAGTTTGAACAAGTGTGCGTATTTGACCTTGCCTGTTCCTGGGCACCATTTTTTTTATGTCGAAGGTGGGCGAGTTGTCTTGGTTAGCCGAATCTTCTAAAGAGCGGATGGAGAGTGCGAAAGCCTCTGGTACGTCGAATAGTTCGTCTGAGGAACGAATCGTCGCGCCTCTACTGACGTGTTCATGCTGTCTTTGTTCGGCTTCCTTTTTTCTGTCGAGCTCCTCTCTTGGGCTTTCCGCTCAAGCTCTACAAGCCACTCTTCAAAGACTCATCGGCTTCTTCCGCGGTTACCTTCTCTACCTGCATTAGCTCCGAAATTTGCTTTTTGCGTTTTGCTGAGCCAACTGAAATTCCCAGCACCTGGCAGATATGAAGGTCTTGGACTTTATGCTTGTACATCCTGACTTCGCACTCTGCGCCGTTTGCCATCAGTTAAATTTTGTACACAGACCACCTAATTCGTTGCATGTGGAAAATTTTCAGCAATGATCTAAATGCACTAAACTTAACTAACGACAATCTGCGCTAGAGAAATCTTGGGAATCGAGAAGCAAACAGGCGGCGCTCACCAGCCCAGGATAGCTGACACCGGTGGATCCCACCAAGCTCACATCCACTGTTGTTGGGACTTGGTCAGTGACATCGGCACCTCTGGCGTGGTGTCGGGCCCGAGGCAACACACATGCCAAGTTGCGAGAAGACGAAGAGCTTTATACAAAATGTTACATATTGCGGGTTGTCGTGAAGAGGGAGCTGATACATGGTGATGGTCTCTATAAGTAGAGTAGGTGTTCCCCAGGTCGTCACACATTGGCTCTGTGTTTTCACGTCACATTACGTAGCCGTGGGTGAGGGTCAGGAGGACCACCTATAAGGTCGAAGGGCAGCTTGACGCGGCTTTGTTTAAGAGCCGCGCAAGTGGCACGGCACGTCGGAGGATCAGTCGGAGCTTTTGGGAACAGACCGTTCAGTAGGTCGCGTTCTTTCCGCCGCTGGGAAGATGGCCCCAGAGTCACGTCTCGGCCGTGGGTCGCGCACAAGGCATTTAGCCACGAAACGTAGGCTGGAGTGGATTCGCTGTTCGAGACCAGTTTACTGCTGCCTTGAGCGAAGCACTTAGGGCCATAAGTCACGTTGAAATCACTTTCTGATTACAACAGTATGCTTCACTGAAGGCTCTCACCAGCACCTCTCCTCGTCTATTTAGAACGCCAGCGATGCCTATAGCGATGCCCATTCCTCGATTTCAAAGAAAGAGCCTGTTTGTCTCGGTGATACCCTCGGGGGTGTTGGTAATCGTGGCACCGAATCATGACAGTGACTCCAAACGGGGGTTGAAGTTCATTTCTTTATCGAACACACCCAAGGGAACGTGATGCTCTCGTGTAGACATCGACGGTACAAGATAAATAGCTGCTCGATGTTCAGACAAAACGTCCATGCCTAAATTATGTTACTGACCATCGGTGCAGGACAATGAAGGTTGAAGAGTAGGTATTACCGCAGACCTTCACTCGTGCGGTGCATTGTCTTGAGGGCGAAACTAAGAGGCGTCCAGCGGTGCGGATTTGTGGCCCATCCCATATGGTCGTCTCTTTAAGATTCGTGGCGAATGTTCTACACGTACAGTAGTCAGCTACTGTGCGAGCTTAGGTAGAAGCTTGGCCGCCGCCTATTCATAGCTCGAGGTGTGTAGTTCTTGCTCTAGTGTTACATATCGCACTAGGTGTGCGTTCTTGGTTTTGTCGCTGCTGTGACAGCGGATTGCCTAGGCTGTTTCCTATTGTTCTGGGCGGCGGCGTCATAATGAAGTTGGGTTGTGTTGTCGTCTAGCTGATCCTCGTGTGCAGCGTCACCGTAGTTGGTTCGGCGAGCTCGTGTATACTGGTCGTGAAGGATCTCGGTCGCTACGAGGAAGGGGTACATCGCCTCCAACGATTGATTTCCTTAGTTTCCCTTGCAGGCATTCGGGATCTTCCGGCCACTGCCCCTACGTTGCTACAGCCTCACGACGTAAAGCTGAGGCTGCCAGTGATTTATAGCGCGAAAGGTGATTTTCCACATGCTCCTCCCAACGTAACTCGGCGTCGATAGCTTTCGGGCGCTGGCCGGTTCATGGCTGTGATGCGTTTATAGAGAAAACATGGCGACCGATATGTCGATACGGTCTACGAACAAGAAAGTGGCCGGGGTCACCGTATTGCAAGCACAGCGGGCAGTCGCTGAAATTGCGCCCGGCATCGCATTTTTTGGGGGTTGAGCGGCGCTGGAAGGCCGGGTTGTTGGTAGCTAGCGGGCGGCGTTCTGCAACAACTGGTTCGCTCTAAACAGGACATGAGGGACTCGTGGGGGCTGCCGACTGCGTACCGCAGCAGCATAGGGGTTGGCTTGAGGTTGTAATGGAGACGTCGTGGGCGAGAAGCCAAGAGCAGGCTGTACTTCTTCACGAATGATTGCCGCAAGGGTCGCTACTTCAAGCTGGCTGCATGCACCAGTAGCCCATGCAGCTCTTCGTGGACAATGTTGCGGATCACACCCCGCAGCATGTGCCAGATTTCCGTGCTGTCTAATGGACGCCTCTGGGCAACTTTAGCGTTCGTGGGTAATGGAGGCCTCGTGCGTGCATGGTTTGGTCATTCATGGACGCTCCATGTATTCAGTGACGGTATTGGGTGGGCTGCGAAGAGGCCCAGCAAAATCTGCTCCTTGAACAGGCCCCACCAAAAGTTGTACCTTCTTCTCGTTTCATATCTCAGGATCGATAGGTCGGAAAAGACGTTTCATTATTTCTATTTAAGCAGTCACTGCCTCATTTGGCAGTTCCAGAGGGGTCGCAGAAGCAGCTGCCCTCTTTCTTCATGGACTAGGCTCACAAAAGTCCTTGGAAACTCCCATTTGAACTAAGGAAGAAAACGCGCCTCACTTTTTTTTAGTCTTCCCTACTGTTGAACCCAGCGACATGCCCAAACTGGTCCAGTCATTCTTCGGCATCCTCGCCCGGTGAAACGTTGAACGTTTATAATAAACTCCTAACTATAATAAACAAATCCTCAAGAAAAAACTGTTTAAAACCCTAGCGTTTCGGAGCCGCCAAGGCTCCTTCTTAAAGGCTCACTGAGGGTAGTAGCTAGCGTCTTTAAGTATGTATGGAGGGTAGATGAAGGCCTAAAGAACAAAACCTTGATGCGAAAGGCCTGGGGGAGGGGGATTAAGGCTTTGCTTCAAGCTGTCGAATTGTGGGGAGGCGGTCAATGGCGACTTTTCTTATTTGAGCTGCAGAGTGAAGTTGCTGCGCACATACCGCGATGAGGTTTGCCTTTGCGTGGCAGATGTTGTTATGGCTAGTTTAATTGTGCCAGGATTCAAGTCAGAGGCATTTTGGGTAATCAATTTTGGATCCGAGGATGGGGGCTTCGTCCAGGCTGATTCTGTGGTCTGAGTCTTCGGAATGTTCGGCTACACCGTCACGCTCTCTTGCGAAATTACGGGCGTCGTTTTTATGTAGCGTGATTCTCTATTTTAATGTTTGATTTTGCAGATGTGGCTTGCGTCGCAGTCGGCACAAGGAATTCTGTAGATAATGCCTTCCGCCCTGGCCGGTCTTTGAGAACAGGTAGGCAAAACGCTACAGTCTTCCATGGCTTGTGCTCAACCTGGAGACCCCCTTTTTTCGGTATTCGGGCGATATAGCTTTGCTATCACCTTGGACATTAGGCAGAGTGCCGTATTTTAGTGGTGGCTTTGGTGGTTCTACATTGATTTCTTGGCCTATGTTGTGTTTTCTGTGGCCATTGGTTTTTTCAATAAAGTTTTTTGGGTAGCCGTTAACGTTTAGTTCTATGAGTATCGCGCCTTGTTATTGTCACCTGCCAAGTGCTGTCACCTCTTCTGAACAGTGTCTTCACCAAGCATGATTTATGGATGGTCGAGTGTTTTTAAGTGGATTAGAGATATCGACCTGAGGGATCCAGATTGCGCTATATGGAGAATAGAAGGAAGCCATGTTTTCTGGATGCGAAGGTGTCCAAAAGTTTTCTTGTTCCGCCTCTAGCGTGAATTGAACATCTGCTTCTACGGAGTTTGATTGAGGTACGAAATTTGGATCTGAATTATTTTGATAAGCGCGGAGCAGTTACCTGAGGAAAATATTTGGTTGTGTATGCAATCAGAACCAAAGTCACGTATGTCGACGAGTGCTCGGCAGTCATCAAGAGATCTGACATACAAATGTCCTATCTCATTTAAACTCCTTCGAACCAGATATTAAATTTCCACTTAAGGCGGAACAAGAAAAGTCCCTGCCCTTTTTGGGACGTATTCGTATCCCCCTGTGCTCAGCTATCTCTGGTATTTAGGCAGCAAACACTGTCAGGTAAAGACAAAAAAACGCCCTGGAATGTGGTGCACATAAAGGAAGCTAACAGCCATCGAAACCAAATTAAGCGTAGGTAACGTATACTGTCATGACATTGGAAAGTGGACGAAGGCGCAAACTATGGTGTGGGCGTTAGCGTGAAGCCTCGCCCTATCAACAGCGGCACATGGTAGGTGCCGGTTAAGAGGAATTATCTATCTCCGCTTGGCAACGTTGCTAGGTAGCAGCGGAGATCCCACCCCTACTGTACTTCTTTGCGGAAGATGTCCGACTAAGAATTACCTAAGAGGGCCATGAATGCAAAAACTTGGCAATGGTGGGTATACGGAAAAGCGCAAGTGCTACTAGGAACCAGATAGAACTGTGAGGGTGACAGCAGTACGAGATCTTTCTTACGCTTCGTTCGGCATATCTACCAGAAGCGAGGCCCTTCTTAAGATATAATGTACAAAAGGGTAGCAGATATGAAATGAGCATTAGACATTCATATGAAAGAATACAAGAGCGAATGAATCCAAGGCGTATACTGGGCAATGTTTCCATTTTGTCGTTTTTGTGAAGGAGAAAATACGGTACGGTAGCCGTTTTTTGCCTAAAAGTTAAATGATTAGGACAGGTAAAAAAAAAAGAAAACCATCCCGCCAGAGAAATCTCGACCCCAAGCTACGCCTTACGCTTGTGATGCTCTAAAAATTGAGGTCTGGCACGGCGCTAAAATTTTGTACTCTCGAGTTTATGTGTACCGTCACTGCTGTGGTGGTGGCCATTCTCTTCGAAAGCATTCCCCGGTTTCCAATTTTTCACAATCAGCGTACCCTCCTCATTCATTAGTATATACCTCTCGACTGGTTATTTTGCGTTCGCCATACCCTTCTTCATCGTCAGTCACAACGCTTCGTACGTTTCCACGGTAACCAGTTTGCTGGTGAGCATTGCAACGCTTTCGCTACTCCCACCTCCTTGTACGGTACCCATTCTCTAGACGGTTCACGTGCAAAGTATCCTTTTACTCATTTATATATTCTTGCCCTACCCTTCGCCTTTAAGGCTAACCTCCCTCCGGGCGATTACCGGGGAAAATCATGCCAGATCATTAGTTATGGATTCGTATGCTCTCAACCTACGCTTCTTCTTCGACGTTAACCGTCCTCCTTCACCTTCCAAGGTAACTGTGCACCGGGTGGTTATCTGGTAAGTACGCTCCATTTGCGCATTATTATGCTATGGCCATACCCTCCTCTCGGTGGTACTAAGGAAACACCCTCGCTATGGTAATCAACCAAAATCAGGTAACGGAACGTCGTTGCCTTAGGAAACACCCGGAGGGTTTTTACCTTGAAGATTGAGTGTATGACGACAGTGGAAAAATCCCCAACAGCAGGATGGTTATCGTGGAAGGAGGGCTTAGGGCGAGTGTGACGAAAGCTCAACCGGATTGCGGTCCCAAAGAAGACCGCCCTGAGAAGTACAACCTTTCAAGAAAAAGGGTATAGCGAGAACCCTAGGAACCTCTCGGGGGATGATTACCATGAAAGAGGTGCATTTCCAAGGAAGGAGGTTATGGCGAGAGGGGAGAGCATGGCCTGAAGGTTGTTAATGCAGTATACATTCAGTAGGTGATTGCGATTGAAAGCCGAGGGTATTGCGCTAGCGCACAAATGCAAACGGGGACGATGGTTGCCACTGGAAGGACTCTGAGAGCAGTAATCGTAAAAGGAGGAATGTTATCAAGAAGTACTGCGAAGAAGAAAAGACAAAACGGACACAGAGCGCTATTTTATAAAAAATCGTTCTCTTCACGATTGCGCAATTTTCACAACTCTGTGTAAGTCTAGTCCCTTCGAACAAATGTGTGTTTGAATTAACATGAAGACTAACTGCATCAACATTCGCGCAGTTTTGTTTTCAACTTAGATACAAAATGCGTTCTAGATATTCATCTTATTGCGACTTATGAAACCTATAATACTTCTCAGTCTCCAGAGAAACATGATGTAAAAAATAGCGCACAGGGAACACACGGGACGGAAAGTAAACGACGCAGACAAGCGCTAACTCGCAACTGAGGTTTATTGCTGACGCGCGCAATATAAGGTAGTCACTTTAAAAACATAAAACAAAAACAACCACAAACAGTCCTTCATGGAAAGACCAAGTCAGAGGAAAAAATTGAAATTGAAGCATCAGGCGCCACTCATCGCAGCGGAAGATCAGTTAAAAAACCGTTATCAAAAAAGGAATTCAATGCAACGCTGAGGCTAAAAAATCGATTTCACAGTCTGCCAAGTTAACAGAGGGCTCACTGATACACGGATTCCGACATTTCCTAATATGGTATGCCTCCATTATCTTGCGTTGCGGAAGATCAGTTAAAAAACCGCAGCGATGAGTGGCGCCTGATGCTTCAATTTCAATTTTTTCCTCTGACTTGGTCTTTCCAGGAGGGACTGTTTGTGGTTGTTTTTGTTTTATGTTTTTAAAGTGACTACCTTATATTGCGAGCGTCAGCAATAAACCTCAGTTGCGAGTTAGCGCTTGTCTGCGTCGTTTACTTTCCGTCCCGTGTGTTCCCTGTGCGCTATTTTTTACAACATGAACGTTATCCAACTTGCCCAACTTTCCGCTTTGCTGAATGTTATTTCCAGAGAAACAGTTTTGCATTTTGACCTACCAGTCTCGCAACATTTCCAGGCACTTTACTTAAGCCAAACAAAGCAGATAGTGAAATTGTTGCAGGAGTATTGCGAAACATTCCTCTCTAGTTCATTCTACGTGAACATGATCCAAGAACATCCTCGCGAGAAGGCACTACTGGCGGTTCTGGTGGGGTGCATGTGGGACTTCGGATCACTGAGGATGTCGGGAATTGGTCTACCTGCGTGGGAATGCATAATCGGAAAGAAGATATTGAATTTGCCTGCACTCCTTAGCCATTCTAAAAGTATAAAAGTATCCTTGCTACCTCGTGCCACAGAGTTCATGAATATTCGGGAAAATCTCGCAACCGAGGTCGTCCTGATGCACAAGTTTCCTCTTCTTGCAAAGCGCAAATGTCCCATCATCATAAAAACAAGATAAGGGGACTGTCAGTACAGGATGCGCCACGCTGGCCCACGACGGACATAGACCGCAATATTCACAAATGCCCAGGTGCATGTCTTCCGCGCTTATGCCATCGTACGCCAGCGATGAGCATTCTTTGGTGACAGTTCGCTTATCGTGTAATTATGAGGCTTGGACATTTATGTGCCACACGCGGACGAGATCTAGAGTTATGTCTGTAAAACTCGTCCCACATTCTATAATAGCAAAATACAACCAGTTCACCAAGCAACACAGGCTGCTGAAATACGTAATCAAGAGAATATGTACTGCTCCTTTGCTCAACCCATCAGCTGCCTCAATAGTCGACATATGCAATAAACGTTTACCTTCTTTGCCATTAAGAATGCCACAGGTTTTCTACATGAGTCCGATCCTACTGTTACCGCCATCATTGTTTGTTCAATAAGAATTCGAATTCAGTTGGAGATTTTTGGGAACAGAAAATTATCATCTCGCACTAATAGCATGGGCGCATCAGATGGACTTTCAGAGCTTGTTGATATGACATTTTATTGTTTTCGAAATCCTATAGTCTTGGTAGCTGTATATGTGCCGACAAAACTGTCATTGTTAAACACCTGCGTAAACCCCTAGCTGAAATTCAACTTTCGTGCCCCAGTTTTCATAACGTGGTCATATAACTGTCAAAAACCCCAGCGGTAATTAAATTCCAGTGCATCAGCTCCCTGACCATGGTCAATCAACTACGACCGTTTCAACCAATGAATCATCACTGTACTCGAGATTGTGTAGAGATGACATTTCATTCCAGCCCTGCCAACTGGGTATATAAGTGCTGGCAGGAGCAATACGCATTTATAATCTATTGTGAGAGGAACTTCGAGCAGCAGCGGGGTGTTGAAGGTAAATTGTCCTCACTTAACGTCGGCCTGTCCTTCCTTAACATTTTGTTCTGAATAGAAAGGGTACACTTTTTGGAAAAATCAGAACTACAACGTACAGCCTTTGTCAAAAGTTTAGAGCCCAGGGGGTTTGCTTCTGGGCCACACTGCTTTGCTCGTAATGCGTCCTGAGCGTCCAAAATCTCCTCAAGGTAAGGAGATTTTCGGTCCTGCTCCCTCCGATGCGTAGGACTTCCATAAGGCCTACAGGAGCGTCAGAGTAGTGCTCAGAAGCAAACCCCCTGGGCTCTAAACTTTTCACAAAGACTGTGCATGGTAAAAGTGTATGCATATGGCGTTCTTGCGACGTTTCAACAGCTTCAACTTGCGTTTCAACACCTTAGTTAAACATATGAGACGCATAGCAGATAGTCAGCCTTTAGCACAAGTTAATTTAATTACTTGAAATATTTTGAGCATTTATTCTTCGACATTTGCAGTGCAACTAAGGTTTAAAACAGAATTATAGAGGGTGTGCAGCCCTATCTGCTCATTGTTGCACGTCAGGCTAAGTGGAAGAGAAAGCCGTACAGACCTTAGCTTTACAATTTTAAGACCACAGCAGCCAATTAGCCCATCAATTTCATAACAATCGTATACAAAGAGAACGCAGCCGATTTTTACCACACATATTTTTCCACACAATACACTGTTCTATATGAATTTGTGCACTAAGAAATTTCCAAGCAAAACAAGTACCCTAAGAGTGAGACTTTGTTAAGTGCCTTACTGGTTATCTTACACAGGCTGTTTCCTGTAGGGAAACTTCAATTGTCTGGGCAGATACAAAGAGAGCACTAATTTTCAAGGGGAATATAGGAAGTCTGATATATTAGTCGTAGGTCGCAAATAGTTAACGAACTCAATCTCAGATTTCAATTCTGCTGTAACGAAGACAGTATATCTGTGCTTATGCAGCAAATGTGTCTCTCCTTCCACCTACCTTCGTAATGTGCAGTGGTGTGCTAAGTACCGCCGATAGATTTTTATCATATCTGCTACTGGACTTCAAAATGACATTGCTAGAAGCAAGATGCATTAGAAAATTGTTTTTTTTTTATTTCAGAAAGTTACCGTGACTTATACTATTTTCAGCTCATCTGCTTTACAGCTCCTAAGAGAAATGGCTCACCTTGGAGTGTATCTCATGTACGCCATCCTGATAGCAGGTGAGCCTGCGGGCAGTACACCGCACATTTTCACATATTTCATTTATTCTATCATAAAGTCCCGAGGGCATGGAAGAGGGCAGTATATAGTGGTTGAGTACATGGCGTTTCAGATCTAATTATACAGTGGTAGCTAAGGCGGAACAAAATGCTCATGGTCGATGATGGAGGCTGTACTTCCAGGAAGGTGGTTCCAGTAATTTGCTCTTCGTGGAAGGAAAGACTCAGCTGCGCATTCTGTTCTAAAGAAAGGAATGCCGATTTTATGCGCATGATCATTTCGCGATGAAACATATGACGCAGGTAGTATAAGATCGCGGCGCAGACTGGGGTTATCATACATTATTTTATGAATTAAGTAAAGGCGAGCGTGCTTTCGACGGCTAGCAAGAGATGGTAACTGTAATGCACTCTTCATAGATGTTGCGCTAGCGGTGCAGTTGTAGTTCTGAAGGATGAATTATTTCGAGGGAACTGATTTTGAACTATTTCGAGGGACCTGATTAGTTTTCCCGTGAAGGAATCCCAAATGGACGCAGCATATTCGAACTTACTACGAACTAGAGATTTATAGAGGAAAAGTTTCAGGGAGGTGGGGGCAGAGAAAAAGTTACGGCGAAGGTAGCGGAGGGCATGGCTGACGTTGCTAATTATTGAATTGATGTGAAGACCAAGTTAGATCACTTGCTATGTAAACTCCTAAATAGCGGTATGAAGACACTTGTTATCTAGATGATAAGAAGTGGTTTGTGTAAAATGCATGACACACGTAGCACTTTACATTTGGTTTTGTTTAGTTCCATGACCACGTTTTACACCACTAACGAATTGCATTAATGTCTTTTTGCAAAAGAAGGGGGTCGTTGGAGTCATTAATTTCACGAAATATTACGCAGTCATATGCAAATAAATGAATGTGGGAGGTAACGGAAATAAGGAGGTCATTAATTATATATATCTTCATAGGGCCAAATAAAGTTATCCTATTCTACACCGCGGCAATATGATGAAGAGAGAACGACATGATGAGTGGTGATGACATGTATTATTTTGTGTGGGCGTTACGCCAGCACTCTAGACCCACGACACTGCCCATTTCGTCTCCTAGTCCGCGACAGTGTTGTCATTGTCATGCTGAGCGGCAGCCTAATTATGCTGAGCGGCAGCCCAAAAAACTGCCATTTGCCAGCTGCCCCCATGCAGCTCCAATAATACTCCTGATGCCAAATATTTCTTAGGATGACAGGAACAATGGTGCACTAAAAATATAGTGAAGATGACTTTACTATTAAGAAGTGCAACCTGACACTTTGCAGAAAACTTTACCCTAAATAGATATTTACTATAGCTATGGCACTAAATAACTGCATCATTTTTTCAAACATGGCGAGAGCGTCGTCCACAATCGTGCACTCAGGGTGCCTTGCAGGAAAAATTTCGTACGCATGTCTGTGTCGATATGCAGCCACCAACGTTTGGCATTTTACCATACCCTTGTACAGAGACAACATGGTTGCCAATTTTTCCGCGCCGTCATCACTGTGCTCACTAGAAGCTGTGGCCACCTCATACCAGCCGATTTTCTAATTTGATTCGCCCACGTGCTTTTTGCCGCCTCCTGCTGTGCTTTCAACCTCCTGGAATTTTCAGCGTTACCAAAAGATAATAGGCTATTTTGCCTCTCAGCCCGGCTATAAGGTTATTTGAGATGCCTGAGTATTCCTAGTCCTAATAAGTTGCCATTATTTAGTAGTTTCAGGAAAGCGTGCGATTGCTCACCGTTTTGTGGCAAAATAAAATAAAATACCGCATTGAGTAACCAATGCAACATGAAGAAAAACAAAATAAAATTCTACATTACAAAGGACAACGGGTAAGAACTCTGATATCAGGATAGTCGGGCCGCCCTTAGCGAAACCCTTAAATATTGCTTCCTCCACGACGAGATTCATCCTTGCTGTCTAGTAATATACTCATATTGCTTCTTGTCTCCTTAATTGGTGCCGTAGCCGTCTGTGTAAGTAATATACTCACTTCCATAACGCTGGCCACCGTTCAGATAAGGCACCGGAGGCTGCTGGGCAAATTGGGCCAAAGAGGCGAGTCTTACAGAACAACTCAACTGACTTACTGGTGCGCAACCCTACTTCGACGAGGCCCCGCAAGACTGTAACATAGAGTACTTTTCTCTGGGATCAAGAGCCTAGCTGTTTTAACGGTGTCTACATTACTAAAGGGATGACACTGGGTCTGCCGTCAAACTTGTGAAGTGTCTTTCTAACGATCCCGGCTATCGATCCCCAACACCCACTAGGCGTGTTTGCTCCTAAGTCTCATGAGCAGCTTTTCCAGTTCAAAGCCTGTATTGCACCCTTTTTCGCCAAGAAGGCTCCATTACCGTTCACCGCTATTACAGTGCATGCTGATTACCTTTACCTTTTGCAAGCCATTTTAAAACACCCACCAGAAGCGGGTGTCCAAAGGGCAAAACTATTCTAACTTCTGGATGTATTCTTATTTGCAGTGACGGTGCTCACTAGAGTGGCGGAAGCATCCCCATACAAGTTCCTTATACTACAGGAATTGCGCCGTCGAAAGGCCGAGGGCAGAGTTGAAGAGCTGCTGCTCGCACCTGGTGAATAAAAGCGGTTATGAGTATCGCGCAAACCTACAGGTGTACGGTCTGAGACAGACATCATTGTGTCGTCTTCGAAATAAAAAATTCATCTTAATCTGTGCCTTTGAAACCTCTATTTAGGAGCAGTAAAGCAAAGCTGTTGCTTGGAAAATAATTGTGTTTTCGATGTGCAATAACGTCCTTGTACATTATAGTAGGAACATTGCTGCATCATATCGGGTGTGGCCCGAGCCGCCCATCGATGAGAGCAGGAAGTGCACAGGATGCTTTAAGCGCATGAAGCGCACACTCTCTTCCAGTTGCGGTAATAATGTGGTCGATGAATAAACCTACTAGTGTTTGTTCCCCTTGCTCACGGCCTGCGATGTCATGTCTTTGGGAGGGGGGGGGGGGCGTGAAAACATCGATTAGTCTGTAAAGGAAAAGGAGGTGTGCTTGAATCACACCGTAAGGGATCGGCCCTAACAAGCACTAGGCGGACGTCACTTGTTTCTTGACCGCAGTGGCAGTGGCCGCCACACGGATGCGCCCAACTAAGGCTTCTGGGTCTGCAAGTCGTGGCTGCCGAGCAGGATCGCATGCGATCCGCAACGATATATGGTGTCAGAAGTGTGCTTGCTATCGACGCCATGTCTTGGTAAATTAAAAATTTCTATCGCAATGAACTTCCGGTCACCGCCTGGTCCACTGACAACTGCTGGGGATATTGCCAAGAACTGGCAGGCATTCAAGCAAAGGATTGAATTTGTCTTGGCCGCATCAGAAGCTACTGACAAGGTGCGCACGGAATCCGCGAATACAGCGGTTCTGCTGGTTGTGGCGGGCGATGAAGCCATCGAGATATTCAACACGTTCTGCTCCGGCGAGGATGAAAGCAAGAGTGAACGCAACCGTCGGACAGTAATTTGAAGCATACTGCTCAGCGCATCTGAACGACGCATATGCCTAAGAAAGGTACATGAACGCTACATTCTCCTTACGAGAGTCCAAGGTCCTGGCAGCGCTCCGAACCATTTATTGTAGACCTGAAGAAGCAGGCAAGTGTATGCAATTTCGATTCCCAAATCGATTCAATTGATTAGGGACCAAGTTGTTTCTACAATCAGTGGTCAGAAAGATCGAGAAAAGGTGCTCCAGGACCACAAACTGACGTTCCAGAAGGCTGAGCAAGTGGCTATGTCGGGAGAAGTGACCGCGACCGAAGAGAAGTAATGGGCTCGTCAGGAAAGCGACGTGGATGTTGTGCGGAAGGAAAATTTCAGCCCTGAAAGCGAGGCACCACCCAAGATTTACAAATGTCTTAGGTGCAGACACGCCACGCACCAAGCAGCTCTTCTTTAAATGGAAAAAAAAATATGGAGGAAATGTCCCGGGCCGAATAATCTTTCTGCTTTCTGCAATCTTTTTTCCTGATTTAGGCTAGCTACAGGGCTCTAAGGATAACTTCGACATTCGCGACGTATCGCCAAAAGCGCGGCAAAGCACCACGACTTTAAAGTACGTGGCCAAATCTGTAAAATGGCTCTTGCATTCAAAGTAAATACGGGGGCGCAGCAAACCAGATCCCCTTCGGACGCAACCAGTAAATTCACTCGAAGCCGCCCCTGAACCCAAGTAGTGCTGTGATGTGTGCCTACGGCGGGGGCATGATCAAGCATGCTGGTCTCGGTGTAACAGAGGTAGCCCTTGGTTACCGTTGCGCGCTCCTCGGCTTGTTCGTAGTACGCAAGGCCTATCAAGCCATCTTAGGCCTACAATCCAGCGGAAGTCCTTGACATCTGTCACGAGAACACACAATATCTAGAAAGAGCTCTGAGGGAATTTAAAAACAGTTTCACTGCCTGTTCACGGGAACCGGCTGCGTTCAAAGAGTCTACAAAATAGTTCTGCGTGGCGACGCCACAGCAGCAATACAATCAGCCCGACGTGTTCCTCTGGCGCTCCAGGAACTCGTGCTTGAACAGCAGGGAAACAAGGAGCTCGCATGAATCATTACAAAATTAACCAAGCCCACGGATTGGGCAAGCTCCTTGGTTATTTTCTGTAAGAAAAACTGAAAAATGTGGTTGTGTATCGGCACTAAAAAGATTAACCATTGCATCCCGAGAATGCATTATACAATGCCATGCAGGGATGATATAGAAGCTGAATTGTCAAGCTCAACACTGTACACACGCCTTGATGCAAACTCTGGTTTCCACCAAATTCCACTGGATGTTGCAACATCTCAAATCTGCCATTTTGCGGACCATTTGGGCGGTACAGATTTCTACATGTACCCTTCGAGATACCATCTGCGCCTGCAGTGCTCCGAAAAAGACTAAAGGAAATTTTTGAAAGCCTTTCAGGGGTCAGAGTGAACGTTGATGAATTACTGGCACGGGGGTCGTCGCGACAAGAACATGCCATGCGCCTGAATCTTTGCTGCTTGCGGCAAAACGAGACGGGCTAGTATTCAACCCAAATGAGCGTTCTATTGATCTACAGAAAATTGAGTTCCTGGGTGATGTGATTGATAAAGAAGGCATCAGGCCAAGCCCCTCACTGATAAAGTTCATGCTACAAATGCCTGCACCGACAGACAACCAGGCCGTTCAAAAAAAAGCTCTGCATCGTTAAATATTTCAGCGAGTTTATGTCGTTATTAGCGCTGAGCACGACGCTCCTCAGAAATTTTATCAAGCAAAATGCCATCTTTGACTCAGCATCAAATCATGCACAAGAATGGAAGCAGCTAGCTATGTGGCAGTCTAAATAGAGAGCCCCTGCTAGCCGCGTTCGGCCCGACAAAAGCAACCAAGGTGTCCTGTGACACGTAACAAAATGGCATTGCAGCCGCTCTGCTCAAGGACCCGGTAACACGCGGTAACTGGTGACGTGCGCTTCGCGCGCCCTTACGGAGTCTGGGGAGCGTTATTCGCAAATTGAATAGGAGGCGATGGCTGTGGTGTATGGTTGCGAAAAGTCTAATAACTTCGTACCGCGCCCCAGAGTGATGCTGAAACTGGTCATCACCCTTTCGTAGCAATATAGCAGGAGGCCATCGCGGGCATGCTCCCGAGATTGCAGCGGTTTTTGTGCGCCTTCCTCGCTACGACATAAAATGCAATTCATTCCAGGCAATATGTTTTTGCTGGCTGACATGCTGTCGCAGGCAACAACGGAGTCCAGCACAATCAACCACGGAAACGACGACGGGGAAATACTATCAGTAAGTGTTGTCTCTAGACTTGTCAGAGGCAATACTTGGAGAAAGTTGGCCGAGGAAAGTAGACGCGACGAAGAACTAGACAAGTTCTTAAAAACTCGGGGGCAGGAAGTGCGGTTACAGGCCGATGAAATTCACTTGAAGGAGGACTTTCCCTATGAAGGGAATCTTGTTAAAGGGCTGCAAAGTCATTTCCAACCAGCATGAGAACCGAAATTCTGGAAAGAATCCATCTGTGACACCTGGGCGTTAGCAAATTCAAATCGAGTGCAAGGCACCTCGTAATTCTGGTCAGGGATCAGTTCCAACGTAGAAGCTTTCGCTCAGGCGTGCTTTGTTTGCACGATGTACGCAGCCTCAAGAACCCTTGACGTTGCGCCCAACTGATGAAGACCCACGGTATCGTGTCTGTATCGACCTCTTTTAGCATGGCGGACGCTGTGCGTTTCAGTTGATTTAACTTTACTTAAGTGGAATTGCTCAGATACTTCCTCAAAGGCTGTCATTGAGCCAGCAAGTGCGATTTTCGCTATATGCGGTATACCGCTTGAAGACTGCTCGGACAGCGGGGCGCAATTCGCAAGCCATAATTTTGAGTCTTTTGCCCGCTCTTATTTATTTATTTATTTATTTATTTACATATACTGCAGCCCGTATCGGGCTATTGCAGGATTGGGAGGAAGAAAAAAATAAAAAAGAAAAGGCAGAGAGGAACAACATATTCAGAAGTGAACACCATTAAAATACAGAGCAGTAATTGAACAGACTAATCACAGATTTGCAACAACGTTCAAAAATAGGTTTGGTTCCAGGGAGCGTATACCACTGGGTAAAGGATTCTATCGTTCGATAACACGAGGAAAAAGCTAAATTTGAACATATAAGTGGGCGCGTGAATGGGTGTGACATTCAATGGGTGGTAGCTCCTTGTAGATTAAGATGCTTAAAAATGCAAATACTCACACAATGGAGCAATGCGAATGAATCAAATCAAGGCTTATGATTTCAACCATACAACTTCGACTTCCTCAATACTTCAATTTGCCCTCATTCCAGTGGTACGTCAGAGAAAGAGGTTCAAGTGGTTAAAAGAGTTATGAAGAAAACTAAGACCTTGAATCAAGACTTTTGGCTGGGTGTGCTTGCCTACAGGCCTACACCTTTGCAATCTGGGCTGTCACCTCGCAAAACGCCTCAAGGAAGGATATTACAAACAACGCTGCCTGATGTATGATCGGGTATGGTCCGCAACTTGAAGCGTCGACATATTAGTCTTTTAGTCTACATTCTAGCTGATTACTTCTACCGCTCAAATCTGGAGGCGTTGTTCCCCTCAAGAAAGTAGCTTAGGCAACCAAAGCACAGGTGCTTCAAATTAAGGTATTCTACATCGCACGAAGTCATTACAAAGGACGGAATGATCCTACGGCGCAACTGACGGCACCTGCTGTCAACGAAGGAGGTATATTGAAGAAGCCCTTAGAACATTGGTGAGGAGGCCAGCCAGGATGCTCATCTAAGTCGTACTTCAGCACCACGCAGCCGCAATGCCGCACAGCTTCCGGCAACACTTCCGAGCATGCCTCTTGCCGACAACAAACCTGTCACGTTCACCAGCGTAATCAAACTTCACCTCCACTGAAGAGGTCATTGAGACCGCGAAAGGAGCCACAAGGGTTCACTTGTGAACGGGACTTTGGACAAGTTCTACAGTCTGAGATCTTAACAGTTTGGTTCCCTTCTACAGTGGGATGTGTACTGCTTCTTTTGTAAACAAGAGGGGATGTATGATATCGGGGGTGGCATGAGTGACGCTTCCAGAAGTGCGTGCCGTCAACAGGATGCTTCCAGTACAAGGGACGCGCATCCTCTCCCAGTTGCGCTATATAAGTGACCGATGAATAAACCTACTCGGGGCTGTTCCCCTTGCTCACGGCCTGCCATGTCCTGCCTGCGCTGCGCAACAATACAACTGCTAAAGTGCACGACCTCATGCAAATGCTCTGGTCGAAGATTCCAAGTCCGAAGAAAGTTGAAGGTATTACTGCAACAGGTCCACCCTCGATGTTCAGTCCGCTGCTCTGTGTTTAACGACGGCAGGAGACACTTGCAATCTCCACGTGAAGTATAAAGAAGTCACTATTTCGCATATGCGGCGCGCAGAATGGCTTGAAGTACACTTTTATAAAGGCAGAGTTTGAAAGAAAGAGCAAGAATGAAAAAAAATCCACAATATCTTCGGCGCGTACTAAGCGATGAGGAGTGATCACAGTGCCAGATAACTATTCTGATGCTCCTTCGGAATGTGCTACTCAATTTCAGTTTCGTCTTTTTTCAAACAGCGCAAAATGAGGCGACTGTACTTGCCTTATGCCATGCACTGTACCACAGTATTCTAAGTTTACACTTATCGTAAAACATGTTGTCGCCGCGCCTTTTCGATAAAAAAGGAAATGTACCGAGATAGAACGTCTCATATGTGTCGTCGAAGGCAGCTTTATGCAGCCAAAAAAACGGTGACAAAGCAGCCTTATGCATCGCTCAGGGAGAAAAAGAGCGAGCAATGCTACTGCACATCCATAATCGAGGGACGACGAGCGCAGCGCACTGCCTAGGAAGAAAGTGATAAGACTTAATGCGGCACGTCGTAAATTGCAAGCAAAGATCCAGCGCCAGGAGGAGGAAGAAGAGGAGTTATGCGGTCTTTTGGGTAAGGTCCTCATTCAGGGGCTCCACTGGATTGAGCTGCACTGCGGACCTGCTGTATGAGGGCCAGTTGGCCCTCCAGGTTATCGCTTTTTAGTAGCGCCTCCCACCGCTCAAAAGCCGTGTTTTTTATCTGTAGAATGTTTGGTATGCCCCCATTTCCACAAAATGTAGAAGAGTGCAGGGCGGGCCCGGTACCAGGGACGCGGGTGGCTGCATAATGTTGGCTGTAAGAGATGTAGTCTATGGACTTTGGAAAGGTGTTCGTGTGAATCTGCCGCCAAGAGGCGGCATTTGAGTCGTCCAATTTTCTATGAGGTGGGGGAAGTGTCTCCTTTGAAGACCCGGAAGCTCGAGGCGTTCGTTAAGCCTGGAAGGTAGAGGTGTAAAACCGGGAACGGTGTGTAGCCCCGCTTGATCGGTGATACCTCGAGATATAGGATGTGCCATTTTGTTTCCCCCCAGTCCCTCGTGGCCAGGGGTACGGGTGATTTGGTAGTGCGTGGTGAGGGGTGTAGTGCTCATGAGCCGGCTGACGGGCTTGGGAACTGGGCCTCTCAGGAAGTTTCAGAACACGTGTTGTGAGTCGTTTATCACATGAGCGCTTTGGCCTTGGCAATTGCAATGCCTAATTGCAATGCCCACGGCAGCAGGTGTTTCGGCTCTTGCAGAAGCAGTCAATAGAGTGGAGAATCGGTGGGCCACTGCCGCCACTGCATGCTTGTGCGCTGCTCGGATAGGCAAAAAGCTGCTGATGGCCGCGGCTGCTCGACGACTCACAACGTAAACAAATGCGCTGCACGCGCCCTAGGTCCAAGAAAACCGCTGAATGCTGCAGCCTATCATACAACAGGAAGCTCTACTGGTCACCACATGTGTGTGGCCTGCGCTATCTATGGGGCGTACTAGAGACTGCTGGAACTTTCATGAAGTGCATTTCAAGCCTACATCTACTCTCGACGACTAAAAGGAGTATTTTTGATGTGAGCATTGCATATTGTCCAAGAAATACACACAAAAAAAATGGAGGACTCTTAAACTTCGCCTTTCAGAGTGCAAGCGACAGCACGTTGCAGCACTGCAAGGCAGACCAGAGAACACCATCCTCCACTCGGCGCGGTGCCTTGCCCATTGGACAACCGTATGGAGTCACAGGAGGCCTCTCAAAATAGCCTGAGTCGCTTTGGAACGTTAAACCTGTCTAAGCCAAACCAAAATTTGCTGTGATATTGAATCATAATCTGACATAATGGTGCGAATCTTTGTAGTGTTTGTTCTTTCTTGAAAGCTGCCAGCATGCCGCTTTACCGCTGTGTTTATGACGCAAGACGCCACCAGAATTTTCTCGGTTAACCGCATCCAGGCGGAGCCGATTCTATGTCGTTCCTGAATGTGCTCGAAACTTTCCACGCTTTACCTAGAAAGTTCACTATTAGGTTTAAAATAAGCATGATTGACAGCGGTGGCCGTTTTCTTTGACGACCACCGAGCCCCTATTGCTACGCCACCGCCAAGTCATTAAGTTTTTTGCGGGTGAAACTTAGCGTAAACAAAGAGTTCAGTTTGGAACCCATTCTCCCGGTTTTTTCGCTCGCCGGACTGCAGTTACTACTACGTGACATCTGGTGAAGGTGCTGACCTGTTATCCTGCTATGCCTTCCACGAAGGTACTTGGTTTACAGTCAACGCCCGTCGTGCTTCGCCAGCACCATCAGCCACCGACGTTTCATGGAGAACCGCACGAAGAAGTAGATTACTGGCTGAAAGTCTACGCCTATATAGCAGTGCTGAACACCTGGGACGACAGCACCACGCTTCGAAACTTTTATTTAGCTTTAGACGGTCCTCGCAGAACGGGGTTCAAGAATAACGAATCTTCCCTCTCGACCTGGGCTACCTTGAAGAAGCAGCTTCTAGGTATGTTTACTACTGTCATACGAAAAGAAAGACCGGAGGTCTTGCTGCTTGAAGACGCCGTATGAAGACGCCGCAACCACTGCGCCTGTGCCCCATGCAAATAGGAGCTAAACCGCGGGGCTATCCGACTTCACAATGACTCCGCCACCAAGCAAAACACCGATGACACGCCCTACCCATGAGTCACATACACAACGAAGCCACGACGAGACGCCTAGGAGAACGTGCAACGCAGGACCTAGCGCATCCGACATGAAAGTGGGCATCGAAGGCCGTACATTTACCGTTCTGGTCGAGACTGGAGCCGATTATTCGGTTATGAACGGATCACTCGCGGAGCAGCTTAGGAAGGTCACGACCGCTTGGGACGGCCCACAAATCCGCGCTGCAGGATGCCACCTGATTACTCCATCGGGACGATGCACAGCGCAAGTTACCGACAAAGGACATACCTATCTTGCAACCTTGGTTGTGCTGCAGCAGTCTTCCCGCGAAGTGATCTTGGGCATGAATTTCCGTAATTAGCATAAAACAATCATTGTCCTGCGATGCAACTTTACCACGTTTTCAACGGACGAGACCAACTACGGTGCAGCATGTTACCCTGAGTACCCTGGATGAAAAAGTCAGCGTCCCACCCCGATCAAGCGTCATAATCACCGTAGGGGCCACGGATCGGAAGAACATGGAATTTCTCATCGAGGGGAACACGAAGTTGCTTCTAGAGCGAGGAATCTGTATTGCAAGAGCATTGCTGATCTGCGCAGTGGACAAGCTCAAGTGCTGCTGACGAATTTCAGCGAAGAATATTGGAACCTTAACAAAAGGAACGACGAGTACTTTCTTAGACGAGCTATCCGACGTTAACGATGCCTTCGCCCTCTCCGAACGTGTCCCAGAAGATTCACCTAAAGAAGTTCACAAGCACGTCTTCGGCACAAACCCAGCCCTGGCCCGGAACAGGCCCGACAAGATCCGCAACCTGCTTCGAAGCTACAGCGAGTGTTTGATGAGCAACTAAAAAGGCTTCGAGCAGTACTAGAAGCAACAAAGTCGTCCAGCTTAACTTTCAAACCACAAGAGCGCCACTTTGTATATCAGTAGCTGCTGTTTCTAGCCCACATCGTTAACCAGGAGGCAGTACGCCCAGACCTGCAGAAAACACCTGCTATCGCATTGTTTCCAGCACCGGCCGATAAAAAAGCGGTGCGCAGATTCCTCAGACAGCGCTCGTATTAGCGATGATTTGTGAAGAACTTTCCGCGCATCGGCGAGCCTCTGATTGAGCTGAAAAAGGCAGACAGGTCATTTAAATGGGAAGCGGCGAAAGTGGCAGCCTTTAAAGAATTTCATCATCATCATCATCATCATCATCATTTATTATCCCTTAAGGGCCCTGGTTTGGGCATTACATAAGGGGGGGGGGGACAAGAAAGTATGGCCATGGTCATATTTATACAGACAAGAAAAACACAACCAGGCATGGTGATGTACGTGCATTTCTATGATCCGTACATTTTGAAATATAGAGAAAACAAACGGACGAAAATTATACAGGCTGTTATGGTCCGCATACTTTTAACAAACAACAAAACAGTATATTCACACACAAAAAGGAAAAGCAATCGGGTACTGAACAAAAAAAAATGCAGTGTATTAGAGAAAAGTAAAGCAAAAGAAAAATGAAATCCTATTGCTGCTCATCAGTTTATTTAGAAAAATGAGCGGATGTTAACTGCCTGAATTTTGAGTTGTCACGCTCATGGACAATAGTTTCGGGAAGTGAATTCCATTCATCAATAGCCAAGGGCAAGAATGATTTATTAAATGCATTTCTGGAACCAGTAATACGTTGCACGCTCAGGGAATTGAAGAGCCGACGGGACGTTCGTACAGGTGGTACCAGAAGGGAGGTTCGCAGGTCAGGGCGGTTGTAACATAGATTATGAAATAAACTCAGCCGTAATGTCTTCCTTCGATGAGTTAAAGAGTCGAGATCAATGGATGATTTGATGGCACTAACGCTGATCCGTGTATCATATTTTGAGCAGATGAAGCGGGCTGCACGATTCTGGATGCTTTCTAGTAAGTCAAGTATTGTTGATGAGGACTCCATATTGCGCAGGCATATTCAAGTTTAGGTCTAATGTATACTTCATATGCGAGCTTACGAATGTTACTGGGGGATAAAGAGAGAGAACGCCTGATGAAGCCAAGTGTTTTAGATATGTCCGCCACAAGTTTCGTGATATGCTCAGACCAGTTCAGTTTGTCTGTGATAACTCCCAGATATCGGTATGATTCTACACGTGAAATGATCATGGAGTTCAATGAGTATGAATAATCAAGGTTGGAGCGTTTTCGGGAGACTTGCATGCTCTTAAACTTGGACACATTCAGTTTCATCAACCAGGTGGCGCACCAGGTTTATATTGTGTTGAGGTCTTTCTGCAGGAGCAACTGGTCAGATGTATTAGTGATGCGACGATAAAGTACACAATCCTCAGCGAAAAGGCGGATTGTGGATGAAATGCCTGTAGGGAGGTCATTTATAAAGACTAAAAATAAAAGTGGACCGAGGACAGAGCCTTGGGGTACGCCTGAAATGACATTGGAGTTTTTGGAGCGATGGTCGCCAATAACAGTGAACTGAGTGCGGTTTGAAAGGAAGGAGGAAATCCATGATAGTACCAAGGGGTCAAGAGAGAGGGATGAGAGTTTAAACATCAGACGTTGATGTGGGACACGGTCAAAGGCCTTAGAGAAATCCAGATAGATAATATCAGTTTGAAATGAAGAATCCAAATTGAGGTTAAGGTCCGTAGTAAATTCGTAAAGCTGGGTACCACACGAGAAACCAGAACGGAATCCATGCTGGTTGGCAAAGAAGAAGGAATTTTTGTCTAGATGAAGAACAACCTGAGAGTATATGATATGTTCTAGCATTTTGCAAGCAATAAATGTTAATGAAATAGGGCGACAGTTTGATGGATCAGAGCGATCACCTGACTTGAAAACCGGGACAACCCTACTTAACTTCCAGTCATTTGGAATCGAACTACTTGAAATTGATTGGCTAAAGATTATTTGTAATATCTGACATGAAATTTCTCTAGTGCCTTTTAGTATTTTGGTAGGTATCTCGTCAGGTCCAGGGGCGCTAGACGACTTCAAACTGTCGATAAGTTTACCTATGCCTTCGGCAGAAATGGAGATTAGGGGCATCTGGCTGAAATGAGAGCTGTTATGGTTGGGTGCATGGAGGACGGGTTCATGAGGGAAAACAGAAGAGAAGTAGTTGTTCATAACATCTGCACAGCGACCTGCAGAGACGTGCGAGCCATCTTGCTCACGCAAGATAATACCCTGCGGCGAGTTGTGGTTTGGCAACAGAATCTTCCAGAATTTCTGGGGGTTATTTTTAATTATGTTTTGCAAATCATTATTAAAAAATTTCTTTTTGGAGCGTCTCAAAAGATTCGTATAATTACGGAGACATTCGAAGTATTTATCACATTTTGAAACGGTGCCTGAAATTTTGGCCGCTCGGAAAAGACGCTTTTTCTTTTTTAATAATCTTTGAAGAGAATTGGAAAACCAATGCCTATCAGCATCTCCGCGTATGCACACAAGAGGCACATATGACTCCATCAGCGATAGCATTTTCTGCTTGTAAAGCAACCAGTTACTATTAACTGTTCGAGAGGGAGCAGAGTTACGGAAATGCCGCCGCGGTGGCTCAGTGGCTATGGTGCTCGGCTGCTGGCCCGAAAGACGCGGGTTCGATCCCGGCCGCGGCGGCTGAATTTCTTTGGAGGAGAAATTCGAGGCCCGTGTACTGTGCGATGTCAGTGCACGTTAAAGAACCCCAGGTGGTCGAAATTTCCGGAGCCCTCCACTACGGCGTCTCTCATAGCCTTAGTCGCTTTGGGACGTTAAACCCCATAAACCAAACCAAACCAGAGTTACGGAAATGACAAAGAAACTTTTCTAGAACCTGGTTAATTTGAGCATAGTCAGCTTTGTTATAGTCGCGAATATATTTTATTGATGGCTTGCGGGAAGGAATGACAAATGACAAATTAAAAAATAGCAGGTTATGATCGCTAAGGCCACTGGTACACGAGGGAGACTTAAACAACTCAGGCTTCAAGACGAATACAAGATCGAGGACGTTGCTACCACGCGTTGGAGTATTAACACGCTGAACCATGCTAAACATTAGAATTAATTCAAGAAATTTTTTTGACTGACGAGAAGGTGCTGATAGCTGATCCCAGTCGATGTCGGGATAGTTAAAATCGCCACAAAGGACTAAGTGTGCACGGGGAAAGCGGGACCGCAAGTCTAGAAAGACCGAATACAATTCATCAACAAAAGAACAGTCAGAATCTGGCGGCCGGAAACAAGCGATAAGTATGGTCGCGGTAAAAGTAAGGGACAGGTTAACACAAACTAATTCAAGGCTACAGCCGACTGGCACGAAGTGTGAGCGTATGCTAGATTTTATCAGAACCAGAACACCCCCTCCTCTTCGGCCAGCTCTGTCAAACCTGTAGATAGTGAAAGATTTACTGCCCTCGAGTAGTTCATTGTCTCGAATGTCATCGGTAAGCCATGACTCAGTAAGGATAGCAATATCTGAGCAGTGATCTTCGAGAAGCGCTTCCACAGCCTCTCTCTTGGGTAAGTAGCTGCGAATATTTGTTAGCATGACAGCCATCCCTTACGAAAATGGCAGATATGGGCCAGATATATTTTATATACGGCTGTATATACTCATATATGGGATCATATACAGTTAAATAGGTCCATATATGGTCGTATATACGGCCAGATATGACCATGGGAAACCTGATATGCCGCAATATACTGCTATATATGGGCGTATAAGACCACAAATACGGGCAGATACGGCCATAAGGTGCCTTATATAGTGCCATATATTGCTATATATAGTCGTATTTGAGTCCTTATATAGATGCTCTTTCTTTATATGGGGACCTTGAAATCCTTATATGGAAACAATCTCGCAGATATGGAACATATCCTACCTCATATGTGGGGTGCTTGTGCCATATACTTCCGAACTTATATAATTAACTTTGTGTCAAACATGATAATATTGGTTAATTAAGATGGTGAAACACACCGCACAACAAGGTACTAAGCTTTGTATGATTGAGGCTTCAATCAAGTTAGACTGCTATTACATAGCGGTGTTTAACTAAGGTGAATTAAAGTACAGTGCTATAAATCACCTTCAACTTTGCTATGATTTAAATGCACTAATACATGCATATACGCGCTTTCTATCTTGGGTGGACTTCGAACCTTCCTGACGAACTGAACCTTCCTGACTGGGTCTAAATAAGTGGATTACAAGTCCAGCGAGTTGGGTGCGATTGAAATCATAGTTTTTAGGATTATTGATAGATTATAGAGTCCCGAACGTACAACAAGCGCTTGGGGATCGAACTCAGCCCCTTCGCAAACGTGATGAATACTCAAACCATCAAGCCGGTTGTGCGGTGTACGTTCCTTCTCTGGGCGCTGTTCCCCAAAACTATGTCGTTCTGAAGGACTGGGAAACCTGCATTGTTTGCGGTAATGCCAGACAACAAACGTTTGCAAAACCGCTGCAGCATACAGCCATTTCTTATCTAGGAGCGTAAATAACACATCGCTCCTTGCGGCACTGTGATGAAGATTAAAACGCTCTAGTATAATTGTCAGAGAAAAAATACAAAATGTTTGGAAATTCATTTATCTAGAGTTGCCAGCAAAACGTTTACAATGCAGAGGAGAAAAACTCCACAGCTACAAGCAAATCTTTTACCCATCGCCTTTTCCGCGCCGCCGAGTCTCCGTGGTGTACTGACCAAGCTCGCCATTCTACTCCGACTGTTGTGCCAAGCTGAACAGTTTGTAAAAAATCTTCTGCAAATAGTTCTTGATACTATGCGCGTTGGTCTGTTTCTTTTCGCCTCAGCTTTTTCTTCTCTTCATAATCCAACCTCCCCTGCCGGCCGATATTCAGATGGCAGTTCTGAGACCGGCCACCACGGGGAAGCAAGACATCCTTTATTTGCGTATTAAATGAGTCGCCGCTGTGTCCACGGTCAGCCACCATATAGTGCCTAGAATATAGCCACCACTCACGGCAAAATGTTCCTTACCTTACTGAGCGAGAGATGGCGTTGCTGAGGCGGTGAAAAAGCGGACCCTCGAGACCCCCCCAGAACAGCAGAAAAGCGACACATTGCCGCCTTCGGCGGTGCTCAGCAGATAGCTGGAGGGTGGATAGTCCAGGTCCGCGTCACTTTCCCCCTTTCTTTCGCTCCGAAAGGCACGCCGAGGGAACCAGAGCTTTGCAGAGGGGCGTTGCAAGCGCGAGTGAAAAGCACCATAGCACCGTCTCCCGCGACTCCCCACAATTGACCGGACAGACCTGTCACCCATACCATTGAGAAGTTGCGCCTAACGCCCTTTCTCTTGAAAAAAACCAGTTCCGCACATGCTTTGCACGTGTTGGACTGCCTGGAAATCTGTTAGCGCTGACGCTTGCTTTTTCCTTCGTGCTAGAACGCTGACGAGATTAAGAGGATTAGGAAAATGTACAAGGGCGATAGAAAATAATGTGAACAGCATGTTGCCTACGCACTGCGAAATTGGAATTCATGTCTGTAGCGTACTTGTGTTCGAATTAGGCGCTGCGCTGTTCGCATTTCTTTCTATCGCGACAGTACCCTCTCAGGTGCAGGTTCCATGAAAGAGTGGTCAGCGATTTTTTTTTTCTGCGCCGAACCTGAAAAAAAAAAGATAACTGACAGTGCATCAGGTCCACTTCGTGGAGAAGATATTTGACGAAACCGCCGTCACCGTTGCGCCGACATGTATGTCGCAAGTAAATGGCAAGTTCATTTAAGACGTGGAATTCGAGCTTAATACCTTTTTTTATGGCACGGTCATTTTCGCAAAATACTTAATTTTGTTGAATAGCTGAGCACTTCGATGTACGCAACTTTTTTGGCCAAATAGTTGGAATTTCTTTACGTTTTTCGCCGAATAAGAACGAGTATGTGTTTATTTGGACGTAAAATAAAGATAGGTGAGGCTGAAAACAAAAACGAAAATACGCGCGAAATGTGCTTACCAGCTGCTCGCTTACGGCTAAGAGAAAAAATGCTATAGTTTGGTCAGTCACTACGCAGTGGTTGGTACATTTAATTTAATGCCGATTGCAGCGCACGTGCATTCCCAAAACAATATATTTGCAGAGCCATCTCTTATATTCAAATGCTCACTCATGTGCAAGCTAATATCTTTACTACTTTTACTTTTAGACATTTTTTACATCTAGCAAAATAACTTGGAAATTGAGCCGGGCGTCACACAAAGGAACAATGAGGCGATCACTGACCTTTCCTCACATGCGTCTGCCTAACGCAGCTGTTGATGTCAGCCTCCAAAATATTTGTTTGCGTTACCTGACCGGCGGAGGGCTTTACAGGAAAAAAAAATAGTTTCGTTAGCGTGAGCTCTACGACTAAACACTGCATGCTTAGTGAATTACAATGAAAATTCGTCAGAAATAATATACAAGCGCAACATACCAAACCAATTTAGCAAGAGAAAACCGCCTACTTCAGCTTGCGCACAGAAGTTATCCAGGCTTGCCGTCTCTCGTTCTCAATCATTTCACAGACAACAATTCCCTGGAAAACCATTTTTGAATGGGAAAAAGTGTATGAACGCATTTTTTTTATACACTGGAAGATTTCACTATACCAACCTCCCGTCGACATGCGTGCATGGTTTTGTTTTTTTTTGTCTTGCTATTAATGTTTTTGTTATCGCTCGATGCGAGCGATGGAAAAGTTCTGCAAGATTTTGCTACACATCGAAAAGATTCCCCATTACCTCCAAAATTTCCTCAGCAGTAGATTACAAATTTCAAATATTGATTTTTTTTTCCAAGAATGTGGGACATATGTCCAGGAAATCTATAGAGTTACACTGGCTGCTCTTGGCCGTTGATGTTGTGAGAACTATTGTGGCAGCAAACGACACAACAATACGTTTCTCCACTCTCTCAACGTCGCGGCATTCCACTCATAACTCACAACGAGCGGCAACCCCTCTTTTGTGCACCCACGAGCAGGACGGCATGTACGCACAATGAAAGAAAGAGTGTCAGCAGCGCGAGCAGCACAGGTACCAGTCGAGGCGTTGCTGACTCAATGCGCTCCGCCGGCGACGTGCCCCCACAGAATTTCGGAAATGGCCAGCAGGCATGAAAAAAGTGCAATATAATCGCTGTTTTACGTTCTTTACAAGTCCGGATAGTGAAGCTGGCTGACTGGCTCCAGCATTAGGTGAATTAAAACGAGGACGCAGCTATTATATCGCAGTTTTTCATGCCTCACTCGACGTCCCGCTCATAGTGAAGTTATTGAAATTTAAACAGCAAGACAAAAAATCGATAATAAATTATTTAGCGGTTCTAGGAACACCACGTGGTACTCCATGTATACTAATGCCTCACGCATCATTACAAAGAAGAAAACACGCACTCAAAAGTTAGGTGTCCATACTCCTTTAATAGCCCTTAAAGTTTGAAGAACAGGTGTCTAATTGACTCACATAATGAAATCAGCCGCATACCTAACATCCGCATACATAGCATGGTCGGCTGGAATTGCGAAAAACGCATCGTTACTACACAAAGACAATGGTAGTGCTATATACTGGATGTCTCAGGATGAACACTGCTTTTCTTTATGCACATGTATCCCGCTCAGAGAAGCATGGGTGTAAGTAAACAAAAAGACTAAGCATTTCTTGCTGAGTATGTTACAGGACTTTTGTGTTAGGTATTTCCTCAGGGCATTCATTTAATTAGGGACAGCAAAGGAATTTTGACGTGATGTATCGCATTGTGATGATAAACTTCAGGAAGGGTTTAACGATGTGAAATGCAATAAATTACTTTACAAAATGTAATGCACTTTCTAGTTTTCTTTCTATTGATCCAGAAAAGGGTTTTAGATGGCGGGAATTCACCAATATCAATATAAAAATTTTAAACCGCTCTATGCAACGTGATACAAATCCATACAGAAAAACTTGTAAGCGAAACATCGTGAGAAACTACATAAGCACGCACAGAAAAACGACATCGTACCCACAACGCGCACGCATGCATGTAAAAAAAAACCGCCCTAACCCGCTGAACCACACAGATGTATAAAAAACCGTAGTCTGAAACTACAGATGCCCGCTCCAAGAACGCCCCCCCAAACCACTGCCTATTACTCAGCGCATTCCTTCTCTTTACACAAAGAAACAAAGCAACTCCTAGGACTCCTACCAGTGATGGCACATTGAAAACACCCCAGACTATGTAAATCCGCTCCCAGTTTGCACGCATGAATATAGTTCCAAAATATACTCTGTTCCAGTGGACCCTCATGTGCATGCGCAAGCATGCATGATCTCCATGGAAAGAGATGTAATTTTATCTTCGATTTACAAACACAGCAGTAGGTCGAGCCACGCATAATTAGCGAAGTTTGTTTTCGCTTTTGGAGGGAATATTTTGGCGCTCTCCTAGCTGACTGCAAACTGAACGAGAGAGCGACGTCCACCTTCCCCCCCTCCCCCTTTCCTGTTACCCAGATGACGTCACTCGTGCTCGCCAAACTGGAGCGCATGGAGCCTTAACTTGGACACCACAGCCATCGTTCGGCTATTAAAACCCCATTCGAAACACCATGTGAGAAAAAAAATGCTATGTAAATTATTTACTGGTCAGATGTTAACAGCCCATTTTGTTCCGTCTACAGCAAAGCAAGCGAACAGCCCATGTGAACAAAACAAAATATTTTGCCTGTATACTTTAAGCTGTTGTACAGAACTAGGCTGATTCCTGTATCTGGGTGAAGGATCTACCTAAGTACATATTTTTTAACTGGCTCCAAGTGAATACTTCTCTGCAATGTAGAAAAAGAAGGCGATATGCGTGTTCGCGTTTCATTCCGGCTGGATTGTATAGCCGATCCTAGTTATAATGAACCTGACGCTCCCGCTCATTCTGTTTGCTTCTTAGTATGATGACTCCCCATATTTCCTCAAAAAAATACTAAATCATATAAAGATAGCTTTTGTCTCTTGAATTGAAGTCCACTGAGCACGCAACCAGACCATATCACGGCGCTTTCCGAGCTCTCCAGCGCCGTCATGAGCTGCTTCGATGAGACCCTTGCTTTCAACGAATAAGCGCTAGTCCGCATTGTTCGCGTATGTGGTCTCGGCTTTTGTGGAGAGCGAATACACAAGTTTTGGCGAATGCAAATGGTCATAAATGAAGTTTTGGAAACTGCAACCCTTAGAGGAGGATTGCTGATATCGCAGGTCGAATAGAACGAGCGGGAAGCGCCGGTGTCATCCGGCATGCCGAGCATTGCTTTAGGGAGCTGTCAACAGTCGACCACTGGCGCCGCTCGTCGATAACAAATCAGATCATTTTCATTCATGCGATCAATCGTCGAACATGTTTCTGGATAAAGCAGTTCAGCACCGAGTATTTGTGGTATGGAAGAAAGCGGATCTACCACGACCGGGAAGCGCCAGTTCTCCGGCTATCAGGTGTTTCGTCGCAATCATCCGGTCTTCTTGCAGTGATCATGCTGTGTAAACGAGCATAATTACAATCCGTGCATCAGAAAGAGAATATTCAACATAGCTTGCGTTTTATGCCATATACAAACGATAACAGGTATGCAGACAACGGTGGTACTGCAGTGCAGTCGACATTTGTGTATTCCCGCTGAAATTTCACGCGCACGCTGTAAATGCTGAATGACGAGTCATTAACTTGAAGTACTAAATTAGCGACAACGCAAGCAGTGTGCTAAACAAAGAGGAGAAGAAACATGTCAGCAGCAGATGTCGAAATCAAGAGGGCCGAAGCAGTTGCGGGACGCGGCTCTGAGGCAAGATAACGGCCACCGCCAATGACAGGGGCGGTCTCTGTTCGCATTTCGTAAGCATTTGAAACCGTCGAATGTCGGCCGGACGCCGAAGAGCCTCTGAGTGCTCAACTTTGCGCTAAGATATCTTTTTCTCATTTTACCGCAAAGCTCCCTCGACTCGAGTGGCGATCGGTTCGACGGGATTTCAAGCAGCCGTGTAGCACGCATTGGGCATGGCAAGGAAAATACTAGCGATAACGTCAAGGGGAGCGATTAGAGTATTACAGAACAAACTGGTGTCATCCATATCTTAGCACTAACAAAATGCGGAAAAAATGAGCTTAGGGTGGCCAAGTAACGAGCCGAACAAAGGTCGGCGTTTAGAGTGGCAGAGTGGACTCCAAGGGCAGCGAGTCACAGTCAAAGCTTATGGAATGTCTGATGTGCAGATGTGACAAAAAACAAGGGTAGCCTGACCCTGCCCGACTGAATTGAACAGCAGCTAATCGGTGGTCGATGGGAGGGTTCTTTGTCTTGTAAAATTGATCACGGATGGCGATGATGGCGATCCCCGTCTTCAACTTTGGAGTGAAAAGCGACCCTCAGATCAGGCAATTCGGTTCTTATAGCCGTTGCAGCCTTCTGCTTCTCCTTAAAGAACTACAACATGTTGTTGTGTGCTGCAATGGAGTACAGCGCACACAAATCGCCCCCCCCTCCAAAAAAAATAAAAATTCCGACCCAATCCGTGCAATTATGCATGGAAAACAGTATATACCAGAGATCTAATTGTTCCAATGAAGTATGCTAACTGCTGTTCCCTGGAAGAAGGCATTCGTTGCTGAGTTTTGTGTGTTCATGACGACGAGCACTAGATGAAGCTGAAAAGTGTTTTGTTTCATTCTAGGCAAGAGAAATCGAAGAAACATCACGAGATGCACCTGGTCATCACACCAGGGAAAAGTTTGGCGCCCTTGGTCACTCTAGTCAGATCGTAATCACGTCGATTTAACCGGACATTGAAGATACCTCAGAACGCCGTCGTTTTTTGAAAAATTCAGGGAAAGATAACGCCCTAACACAATGACTGCCTGTGTTTTCACAAAAACAAGCACTTAAGCCTGAACAAGTAATTAGAATTTTAAGAGGTTTGTTAGGAAATTAACGGCGATAATTCCACCACACTATACGGCCGCTTGGCCGAATAACTTGCATACAGAAACCGCTGTGGTGTACCGCTAATCATTTCTTAATATAAATTGTGAAACCGCACCTTCACAACATCATTTATGTGTGCAAAAAACTCATGAAACCTATTTGCCCAAAACAGAAATTGCGGTTTGACTAGCTACATATTTGATAGAGAAGGCGCGCCGTTACCTTTGATAACGAGCTGAAACGTTCCCGTAATCCACCCTGTCCTAAAGCAACAAACATGTAAAATGACGTGATTATGTGCCACAACGGGCAGCTAGTATAGGCATTCAAGAAGAGAAGACCGCTCACGCATGGGGTGCCGAATCTGCGGAACAAGCAGATGCTAAATCTGCGAGCGAATGGAAACGTCAAGCTGCGCATCGTATCAATCTCTAGGAAAGGCGATTGGGACCTTTGTGATGTATCTGACGTGATGTATGGTCGAATTCATTGCGCAGTGTCCAGCACAAGGAGCAGAGAGCTAGCGATTTTCGAAATTCGCTTTAACAATCACTTCGAATATAACAGGTCTCAATCAATCCTCTCTTTGGTTTATGTAGATAGGACGAAATATTTATTCGGTTCAGTTTACATAATACGTTCTACAGAGTGATCCGAAAACACGACGCAGCAGGGGTATCGTTAGTTATATTTATTTTGATAAATATACACGCGATATAAAGCCCCATATCGATGGACACTTCCAAGGCATACACGCGAAGCGCCTGCGCGCCCAGCACGCGCCGCGACGGGCGTCGAAAAGTGGCATGAACCTCCATGCTCCTGGTGCTGGCTCGCTCCCCCTCGGGAGCCGACTGAAAAAAATGTCAAGCCGTGAACAGAGATGGTCTGGGAGCTGCAAGGATTCCAAGAAAATTTAGGGGAGGCTGAAAGAGCTTCAAGCCATGAAGAAAAAGAGTCCCCGAGAGCCCCCGCGGTCCTCCCATTGTTGTAAACCGGACCCTGCTTCTGAGGCGCGCGCGCGAGCGCCCGTGCGCAGGTGCCGATATCTGACATGCACAGATATGCACAGATATCTGCTAAGGAAGGCATTGGTGGCGCCACACTTGACTGTCGTCTGTTGCACAGAGCTAGAAGCCGGACTCTGCAGTGTGGTACGCACTTTCGTGCCGGGCGAGCAATTTCCGGTTATACCCGTTGTTGCATCCACTTGTTTTCCCTTTGAAATCATGGTACAGCGCCACACTTGTGCGTTTTGAGGAAGAAGACACTTTTGACGTCGTTAAAATGACCTGCGCCAAGCATGCATGGGATGATGAGCCATCGGAAGGATCCAGGGTGCAAGTGAGCGGGAAATAACAAGGTTTCTGTGAACTTGCAATCATCAATATTTCAGGTAAGCGTGAACAACCATTTACTGTTTTTCCCGTATTGCTTTGTTGTTTACCTTTCTCAATGCTGTCGGCAGTTTTCGATGATAGGGCTATAAATTAAGCTAAATGGTATCATAATGCATGATTTATTTGTAAGCTGGGCTATGTGCAGTCGAAGAGTAATCTCTCATTTTTCAGTAGCGAAATTTTTACCGCCACCGAGTTGCGTTCCTGCCAGCGGTAGTTCAAGTGCATGATATGAATTGTGTAACGCAAAAAACATAGACTAACCTCGCTATGCACATTGCGGGGCTAGTTAGGGATGTATTTTCTAAGTAACGAGACGTAGACAACAACCTGTCATGGATTCCGTCATATGCACGTATCAGGAACTGAACCCTTTTCATTGTCGTAAGTAATAGTGCTAATTCTGTTTTAACACGGGATCAGCATTGCTGCGTTCTGCGTATCCAATTAGGTTACAATGGCCCCATTACATTTGCCACAAGGCTTGCGCTCTACAGCTAAGCAGGAGCAGTGGAATGAAGAGCTGGTACGCGTTTTATTTCGAGTCGTTAGTGCGAACGAACGTGTCTCAGAAACAATTGGCGTATACCTGTTCCCGTTCGCGGTTGTGCCAGGAAACTTTAATGGTAAAGCCCGAGAAAAAAAGCATGAGACTAAGCTTTTAAAGGGGCATCGCGATGATTTGCTCAGTACCAGTTAGTATCATTAAATAGATTCATCATGCGTTCCAGAGACCAGCGCAAAAAGAATTATTGAAATCGGAGCATGCAAGCGAAAGTTATTCCACTCTGCAAATTCGAAATGAAAAGCTCAGACGAAACCCCATTCCACTCTCCCATTTTACTCACCCAGTACCGAGATTGGGCGCTACCAATCAGAACCGCGCCTAGCGCACATGCACTGGAAGCGTGTATGCAGTTGTTGCTTTGTCAGGGCTGTAGACAGCCGCGCATTTTGACGGTGTCTTCCCCCCTTGTACGCGACGCCATAGTCAGGGCGGGGGCGACTAACGACAAAGGAAGCTCCCCGAAGTTTTTTTTAGTCGGACTTTAAGGCTGTCAGCGGTAGCCACCCTCCCCCCCAAACTCGACTCCCGTCTCCTGTCCGGCCTTTCTCTTCACATTTTGGGCAAGGTGTGTCGACTGCTTTTTTTTCGCTGCCGTCTTGGTATGGTCACGGCCGGTCTCGACGCGCGCGCTTTCTGGTCTGAGCCAACGTTATTTAACAGCGCTGGCCGCCATGAAGGTTTGAAGCGGAATGGAAAGTGTCGCCCCTAGCTGTATTCTTGTTAGTTTTCGTTCGCTTTCCCTGCTTCTTTCCAGTTTTTGTGGCATGCGAAAAAGCTTTCAGTACTCAGAGACAAAATATTTTGGATCCATTTCGCAAGTATGAAGGAACAATATGCAAACTCGACGCCCAACCAATGAGAAAAGCAGCGCCCTATCTAGATGCCACCTCATTTCCGCTGCCGCAAATGGCCGCCGCGTCGCGACACCATCGGCTCGAAACAAGCATTTCTAGCGAAGATTAAAATATCAAATATTATGATTTCGGTGATCTCATTTCGCGTTCAGGACTCACAATGTCCTTTACTCTGCATACAAAGATTAAAGAACCCATGCTTTATGTACGTCGCAGGGCACCTTTAATATCCCACAATGGATTTTAGGTAGGATGTCTCGGATTCAGTGCATAATTCTTCGACTTATGCTACTGTGGCCATATGCACAAGTTCTGCGCAGATTTATATCATGATCGCTCTAAATTATCTCCCACGCAGCCTACACAACGGCCCTGCCGACCAAGAAGGGGCGGGAGCTCTCCGGAAAGCTGCTGTTGCTGGCCGTGGGCCCTAAACTCAGCGAAATAAGGAGCGAGAAAGAAAAGCATCGACGATAAGAAGCATAGAGAACTATAGAACCACAAGAGCATTAAATGTACCCCAATAAAATTTCCTGCGCAATTCCTGTGTGGTAATTGTGTTACTTTGTGTTACTTGTGTTACCTATGCTATAAGATTATCAGGAGCTTTAGAGCAGCATAAAACCGAGTGGTTTTTCAATTTAAAGCAGCACTTAGAGATGTATTGGATGACATTTTTTAACGTTTACACATTTTTTTTTACAAAGTGCGAGAGATATGTCGGTTTGGTCAGTGACGGTGGACCGTACAGCAAGACGGGCATTATGTACGTAATAGAGCTCAATAATCTGAAAAATGATTAATTATATTTAACTAATCAGCTTTCATAATTTTGATTTTGGGGCGTAAGTCTGTATCGCGAAAATGAAGGCCGTCAGTAAAAAAAGATAACCTTAGCTTTTAAATTTTCGTAACCGTTAATGTGGTTCGAAATACTGAACATACACACTTGCAAGCTCAGTGAATTGCCTTGTCCGCTTCGCATATTCATAAACGCGTCGCTGCGCGTCGTATCGTCGCCGAATTCAAAGAAACTTTTTCTACATCACAAAATACACAAACGGTGTCCGTGTTTGATGCATAAAAAAAGTGGCCGACAGTTTTATGCATTTTCAATGCGGGTAAACCAACTCAGCGAGCTTTGAAATGCGCAAAATCTGGCGCTCGATATTTCAAACCCCTATAACAATTAAAAAAAAGTTAGAAACTGGGCTCACCTTTTACGATGACGGCCTTTAATTTCGCAACATAATATTGCCCCTTAGAATCAAAATACAATGTTCATTAGTTAATGTTAGTTAATTAATCGCCTATTAAATCAGGTTTATCGCTTACATAATGTTAACCATCCTTTATAACCCCCCTACACAGCACCAACGTATCTCTCAAAGTTTTAAAATAAAAATCTGCGTCAAAAATTTAAGCTGTATTACATATCTGAAGTAGTAGCGATAAGGACGTACTGCACAGTCGCTTACGTCTGCATGTGGCGATAACGGCATATGTATGACAGCATTCTGCAATGGTTGTAACTAATTTCATTACATCTTTTGCTTGGCCGCCCTCCATCACTGTTTGGAGACGCCATGCCCCAGGTTCACTCTTTATTGGCTAATGTGATAGAAGGCCACGACGCTGTTGCAGGCAGTCACTGAGACGAGCAGTAAAGAACTCGAATGAGAATAGTTTTACTGGCTGTGATGCTGGTGTGGTTCTAAAGTAGCAGCCTGCAACATTCGAGAAGGGGAGCCTAGGTGCTTGCAGAGATGGCAGATGAAGGGCGCCGCAAATCGTTGGATTTCTTCAATTTTTTTTGTACCATCTCCTTCGGTAGATATCCCCGTATGAGGGCACATATACATTGGCTGCCATTTATTTTATATTTCCGTATGAAAGCTTATAAGGTTTTAATAAGGGAGTAATCACTCATTTTCATTCCGCCAAGCAGTCACACGGCTACAAAGGGACCCGACACAGCTTCCACAGAAACTTTTGTTCTTTCATTAAAAGATTCGTCCTGGTCTGGGGACATGGTGTATGACTGTGCTTGGATGGATGCGAATAAGTAATTAATACCTTAATGGAAGTCTGCTCCGCCTTAGGGGAAATTTCCCCTCAACATTTAACCAAAAGTATATAAGGTTATGGGCAGATCTGTCAGTATATGTTCGTATATAGGACTAGAGCCATATATGAGCTCCAGCCAAATATGGACATATACAGATTTATCTATATTTGGCCATATATGGCCCATATAAGCATATTCATCCATATATGACTGTTCGCAGATATGGCTATATACGGATTTGGCTGTATCTGGGTATATAAAGACCATATATAGAAATCCCATATATGGGCTCCATCAGATATGGTCATATAAGGATAGGACATATCTGGCTATATAAGGACCATATATACATATATTTCCATATATAAGTTAAATCCATATATGAATATATAGGGAATTGGGCATATCAGGCTATATATGCCAGATATATCCATATATGAGTTCAATCATGATATGGATATATAGGGAATGGGGCATATCAGGCCATATATGCCAGATATATCCATATATGAGTTCAATCATGATATGGATATATAGGGAATTGGGCATATCAGGCCATATCTGCCAGATATATCCTTATATGAGTTCAATCATGATATGAATATATAGGGAATTGGGCATATCAGGCCATATATGTCAGATATATTCATATATTGTCATATATGAGTTCAGTCATGATATGGATATATAGAAAATTGGGCATATCAGGACATATACCACCATATATACATATATTTCCTTATATGAGTTCCATTCAGATAATGGTATATAGGGAATTGGGCATATCAGGCTATATACGCCCATATATTCATATAAGACCTTATATGCCCAATTCCCTATTTGCTCATATCTGGATTTTTTCATATCAAACCAGATATGACATTTCCGTACGGATGTGATGATAATTGCACGTAGTGGCAGCGGCAGCAACGGCCTGTGACCGACTGTACATAATCCTTTCAAACCGTGTTTTACAGCTGCTTGGCGGTGTGGCCCGACAACACTGCATGACCTGCATCGTTGCCTGTATCCCGATTGGCCCGTCCGGAGCAACGTCATCAGTGACAGCACATGGACAACTATAAGAAGCGGTTGACGCACCGAGCTTCGCATCATTGCACGTAGTGGCAGCGGCAGCAACGGCCTGTGACCGACTGTACATAATCCTTTCAAACCGTGTTTTACAGCTGCTTGGCGGTGTGGCCCGACAACACTGCATGACCTGCATCTTTGCCTGTATCCTGATTGGCCCGTCCGGAGCAACGTCATCAGTGACAGCACATGGACAACTATAAGAAGCGGTTGACGCACCGAGCTTCGCATCATTGCACGTAGTGGCAGCGGCAGCAACGGCCTGTGACCGACTGTACATAATCCTTTCAAACCGTGTTTTACAGGTTGGTGCTATTTTTCTTTTTTTGCTTAGATAGAAATAAGCTCTAAACGACTAAGTAGTTGCGAAATTTTTTCTGCTGCCGCTGCTGCTGCTGTGTTTTCTGTTTGCTGTGTTGCGGTGTTTTCCTAGACGCTATGCCTTGTGACGTATGCCTGGCTTGCCAGCAGACTATTTGGAAGGAATCTACGGCTATAAAATGTTCTGAGTGTTCATTCTCTTATCATGCTGGCAACTGCTCAGGAGTGGGGGAAGCAGCAGTGAAATCCAAGCCGCATATAGGAAAGTCGTGGCTCTGCCCGACATGTAAAGCTTCTAAACTAAGGGGGGGCCCAAGCTCTGCAAAGGGTAAACCTGAACAAGATGCTGATATTGCGGCTAGACTAATCGTGATGAATCGGAACATCACCGCCCTACTCCCACTTCTTGAGAAAATTGATGATCTCATGTCAGTCAAAGAAACTGTCGAAAGCATTGAGACAAGCATCAGCTTTTTGTCTGATAAGTACGATAAGGTTATCGAAATGGTTGGCTCACAAAAAAAGGACATTGACGACCTCAAAGAGAGAGTGGAAAAAATCGAAACACAAACAACGACTGAAAAAATCAAAGAACTTAAACTGCAACTAAACGACCTGGACCAATATAACCGCCGACAGAACCTTGAAATTCACGGCCTCAAGCAGACTGATGATGAGAATTTGTTGAGCAAGTTGAACGACATTGCACGAGAGTTGAACATTGAAGAAGTCACACCCAGGGACATAGAAGCCGTACATAGGCTGCCGTCCAAACCCCCGAAGACACCCATTGTCCTTGTGCGGTTTGCTTCACGCGCCGTAAAAGAACAATGGTCCGAACGAAAAGCACTTCTCCGAACGAAACTTCCCGACCTCAGTTTTTTTGACAACATGACTTCACAAAACCGGAAACTGCTGTGGCTGGCTAAGATGAGGGCAAAGGAACGTTCGTACCAGTTTGCTTGGCAAAAAAACGGCAGGATCCTTGTCAGGAAAAAGCAAGGTGAAGCGGCCATCCACATAAAGTCAGAAGATGACATCACGCAAATCGCTTGATCGCTTGAATAAGTCACGTGTCTAGAGGAGCGCCTATCATCATGGCTGAACAGTCTTGTAACTGCTTTTATCATGACACAAACTCTTTCAACAAATTTATAAAAGAGCAACCACGGAGGAAATCTATATCTCTATTCCTTCTTAACACCCGAAGTTTGCAAAATAAGCATATCGATGTTGGTACATATTTGGACGCACTGAATCACAATTTTTCCATACTAGCCTTCACGGAAACTTGGTTCGAAAACGCACAAGATGCTGTGCACTTCGACAACTATAACTGCGAAACACTGTGTCGTCAGCGGCAAAGGGGTAGCGGCGTGGCACTTTATATCAGCAGAGATATTATGTACACTGTTATTCCAGAATATACACTTATCACAGAAGACTACGAATGTCTAACAGTTGTAAGTCATGCTTTTGCAGTAGCTGTTATTTACCGTCCACCTTCAGGGTCTGTTTCCGCATTCTTAAGCTCCTTTGAAGAACTCGGCGAATACCTGCTCTCATTACATATTCCATTCGTCATGCCAGGCGATTTCAACATAAACATGCTTTCTTTCGACAATTGTTGCAATGCTTTCCTCGCGACGATGCATTCGATAGGACTTGTTAATGTGATTGGTATCCCAACACGCGTAACACCAGACAGCGAGACGTCAATTGATCTATGCCCTACAAACTGTTTAGAGGATACCGTGTGCTGTGGAGTGTTTTCAGTGAACATTAGTGACCACATGCCATTTTTTTGTTTTTTACCTATCATCCAAAGACATAGCGGACCCCAAACTGAAACATTGCGCAGATTTATCAGCGATAATGGCATTGCGCAATTCCGTAACCTTCTATCAGAAACAACATGGTATGACGTCTTGAGCACCGACGACCCGAACGATGCGTATAACTCATTCATTCGTACAGTAAAAGAATTATATAATATTGCTTTCCCTCTCAAGCAAATAAAAAGAAATAAGAAAGGGAGAAAACCATGGATTACAGATGAATACATCAATAGACTGAACTATAGAAATAACCTGTTCCACTCATTTATTGCGACTAAAGATAGCTCTAAATTCCTAGAATTCAAAAAGGTTAGGAATAAGTTAAACGCTGACTTAAAGAAAGCCCGTACATCGTACTACATGAACAAGTTTACAGCAGCTTATACCAGTCCGAAAGAAACATGGGCACTTATGCGCTCTCTTGTCTGTAAAAATCAAGATTTTGTTCCCCAGCAAATAGTCATTGATGGCAAAACCTGTTCAGGTCCTTCACTGGCAGATAAATTTAATGATCATTTTCTAGCATCTGGTGCGTCACAGAGCACGCAGAGCTGTTCATCTAGGAGTTACATAACTAAGATAGAAACTAGTTCCATATTCTTGTCTCCAACCACGCCAAGTGAAATCGAAACAGTCATCAAAAGCCTCAAAGATACTTGCGCATGTGCTCATGACGATATTGCAGTCCGTCCGGTGAAAGGATGATGCGACATTTTGAGCGTACCACTTTGTCATATCTGCAACTGCATAATGCGTCATGCGTCATTCCCTGATGAAATGAAGATCGCCCGAGTGTGCGCAATACATAAGAGCGGGGCAAAGAACAATCTTGGTAACTATCGCCCGATATCCGTGCTTCCAGTTTTCGCGAAGGTGGCGGAAAAAATAATCAACACTAGAATCGGCAGTTTTTTGTCCTATAAGGGTATAATTTCAAAACAACAGTATGGTTTTCAAAAAGGGAAATCCGTTGAATCAGCACTACTGAGTATTAAGGAAAAAATAATAACAAACATAGAGAGACAGCTATATACTCTTGGTATATTCCTAGATTTCAGGAAGGCATTTGACTCCATTAAACACGATATATTGTTTAGTAAACTTTACGACTATGGAATCCGCGGCAAAGTACTTGATTTGATAAAAAGTTATTTATACAACCGCCTCCAGTTCGTCAGTATTCATAACAGCAGATCAACAGCACAGGTAATTAAATATGGCATACCCCAAGGCTCCATCTTAGGTCCTCTCCTATTTCTCTTATATATTAATGACATTGTATCAATACCCCAAACCCCCGAAATAGTGTTGTATGCTGATGATACTAATGTGTTTTTCCATGGCAATTGTCTAATCACCCTAATGAAGAATGCCAATACATGGCTCGAAGAATTATCGACGTGGTTGCAGCATAGCCAGTTAAGACTCAATACAGACAAAACGAACTACATTATCTTTCGGGCTAAAAATAAGGCGATTGACACTAAACTTAAACTAGTCTTCGAGGGGCAAACATTAAACCGTGTTAGCGCTCAGAAATTTCTGGGTGTACATTTCCATGAAAACTTGAACTGGACACACCACATAAACTATTTGACTATGGACCTCGCGAAAACTATTGGAATGCTAAATAGATTTAAGTTTATGCTCCCAGCGTGGTTCAAACGCCAGCTTTATTACACCATGATTAATTCAAGATTGCAATACTGCATACTAGTTTGGGGCACCACTACCACTGGTAATTTGGAACGTCTTCATATTCTTCAAAAGAAATGCATCCGATTCATAGAAAATGCAGCGTTGCGAGAACACACAGCTGCACTGTTCGTAAAAAATGAAATACTTGCAATTACAAGTATATTTCGACAGCGCTTGGCACTCAACATATTCACTCAAATAAAAAGCAACCTAAATTCATTTCTTGGGAAGTACCGACGTCAAGAATGCGGCTATAACTTTAGGGCAAATTCATTTGCTAAGAAAAAAGTCAGAACTTCCTATGGTACACAATCGTTAGACTACCAGATTCCGGTCCTTTTAAATTTGTTTCCAGAGCTTATTGACATCGCAGTGAATGTACAGTCACCGTATACTTATAAAGCACGGATAAAAAAAGTACTCCTGGTAGAAAAAAAATGATCTGTCTCCTTGTTATCTCATTTAGGTTTGTGTTTCGTTTGTATTGCTGTGTTCATTGTTAGATTATTGAAATATGCCGATACAAATGTTGCTTCTTCATGCTTTTGACACTGTAATAATTTTTCTGGTTAGGAGCTAATCTTTTGTTGAGATAAATATTTATGCAACTGTGGTTCTTACCTTTTGACACAATAACTAACAGGTTGTGACGTAAGCTTTTTTTTTGAAGAAAAATTCTCTTGTTTTCTGTAGTACTTACAGTTTTAATTTCATATAATGCTTGTTCACAATGCTTCTGTTTTCTGCACGTAATGAATGGTGTAACATACTTTTTTTCAACGGCTTTTGTAGCATAGAGAGTGCAATGTATCTCGCCAGGAGGCGAGGCCTTGTCAGGCGTAGACGAAACGCCTTTTGCCTCGTCTTCCTTGGTAGAATCATCCTCTTTTAAACTCTCTTGCTCATGATGTATACTTGCTTTCTACCAGAAATAAAGTGAATTTGAATTTGAAGATGGGATGGCGCGTGAAATATGCAAAGGCTGGGGCGGCGCTTTAGAGAGAAACTTGGAGGCGGACGATGACTGCTATGATGAAAGCTCGACTACTGAATCTGTGTCGGCGTTATATATGTATTGCTTTTTGTTGATAAGCAGCTTGTCGTAACGTATTTTAAACGTGACATCTCTTTCCTTGCCAAAACAGTATAACTTCTTTCGGGCTAATCGAACATGCGCCGAATAATCTTCTCGAACAGAAAAGTTTGTTTCTTTCAGCTTTGGTCCTGCAGCCAGAATCTTTGACTTTACCTTATAATGTGCCAGTTTCACAATGATTGGGCGGTTTTTCGATTCCTGAAAGCGGCCCATTCGGTGGGCGCGTTCTATATCATCACTGTTTATCGACAGTTCAAGGTGTTGTGAACAGAAGGTGACAACCTGCGCCTCTGATTGCTCCCAGGTTTCGTCGCTCGTGTCCGCGATACCAAAAAAGATTAAATTTGACCTGCGTAAGCGATTTTCTGCGTCGTCGCACTTTTCCGTGAGCATTTTGATTTCAGAGGAAAGTCTGGTAATGTCGGCGTTCGAGCTTGAGGGCGAAGCTTGTTCTTCGGTTTGACCAGCATGTACAATTTTTCCAAAGCATCAACCCGCAATGAAAGGGCGCTCACGTTCTTTTCAATACTAATCTGTGCGCCACGTATGCTGGAAAGCTCGGACAAAACAGTATTCTGGGACAATTCAAGGCGCGATATTGCCGCAGCGATTGATTCTAGGGTTGCTGGGGTGTCGTTTTGGTCAGGTCCAGGGTTCACTTCAACATCGCCAGAGAGCATAAGCAAGACACGAAAAAAATAGGCGTTGATGCAATGTAAACACATGTCGAACAACAGTTTGCGGCAAGAATCAATGAACTCAAGTGGGCACGACACCGCGAATAAAAAAGGGTCGCTTGTACGGGTAGAACAAGCGTTCGGTAAGTAACTAACCTGCGTAAGGAACGGAGTTGACATGACCGTGTTTGAAGCGGTGACGTGCCCCAAGTCGCGCCGGTGCTTGTGCCACGTATTTATACACGAAGATCCCGCGTTGATTGTGCCACCAGGTTGCCAGATGAGAGGTTCGTTCCGCTCCGGAAACAGCGTGAATGCCGAGGTTTGCTGATCAGTGTTCTCGATCCGAGGTAGCTGACGGAACGGCTTCGTGGGATGATGTTCCTCGACCGGGTAGAAGTGGCCGAAGCAGAAAGGCAGCGTCGATACGGTCCATATCAGGACAGCCTGCGTAAGGAACGGAGTTGACATGACCGTGTTTGGAGCGGTGACGTGCCCCAAGTCGCGCCGGTGCTTGTGCCACGTATTTATACACGAAGATCCCGCGTTGATTGTGCCACCAGGTTGCCAGATGAGAGGTTCGTTCTACTCCGGAAACAGCGTGAATGCCGAGGTTTGCTGATCAGTGTTCTCGATCCGAGGTAGCTGACGGAACGGCTTCGTGGGATGATGTTCCTCGACCGGGTAGAAGTGGCCGAAGCAGAAAGGCAGCGTCGAGACGGTCCATATCAGGACAGCCTGCGTAAGGAGCGGAGTTGACATGACCGTGTTTGAAGCGGTGACGTGCCCCCTCGTCGTTTACATTCCTCAACCATCGTCGCGCAATTTGATGAAAACGCCTTGACAGAAATTCATACCGACGCAAGCAGCCTGGGCCTGGGCGCCATCCTCGTTCAGAAAACCGACGGGCTAGAGAAAGTAATCGCGCACGCTAGCCGCTCCCTGACCAACGCCCCGAGGCGAAATTTCGCCACTGCCTGTATGGGCGACCGTTCGAGGTGGTCGTTGATCACCACGCACCTCGCTGGCTTGCTAATTTGAAGGACCCCTCCAGCCGCCTCGGTCAATGAAGGCTGCGGTTCCAGCAGTGTGAGGTCACCATCGTTTACAAGCGTGGACGCAAGCACTCTAACGCCGACTGCCTGTCTCGAGCCTCTGTAGATGCACCGCCGACGGACGACGATGAGGACGCCTTCCTGGGAGAAATCAGCTCCACCTCTTTTGCACAGCAACGCTTGAACCTCGGTCTAAAAGGTCTGATCGAATACTTAGAAGGCAAGGTTTCTTCACTCTACTCCTCGTTTAAGCGAGGATTGTCTTCGTACTCTGTAGAGAATGAGGTCTTCGCGAAGAACTTCGCAGTGAACAAAACAGCCTACCTCCTTGCTGTACCAGCAACTCTGCACGAAGATTTTCTTCAGGCTTCACACGATGAGATAACTGGACATCTGGGGTTTTCTCGTGCCCTCCGCCGCATCCAAGAGAAGTATTACTGGACCCTACTGTCTGCCGATGTCGCACATTATGTGAAAACCTATTGAGACACTCAGCGCCGAAAGACACGTCCCACCCGACCAGCAGGATTGTTGAACCCCATTGAATTCCCTTCAATTCCCCTTTCAGCAGATCGGCATGACTTTCTCAGAGTCAATGTCTGGAAACAAATGGATCATTATAGCGTCCAACTACGTGGCACACTACGCCGAGGCACAAGTCCTACCGAACGGAACAGGAGCAGAAGTCGCCAAATTTTTCTCGACTGCTTTCTTCTCGCGACACGGCGCCCCCGATCTTCTTATCACGGACAGAGGAACAACATTCAAGGCGGAACTGACAAAAGCCGTCCGGCATTACAGCGAAACCAGTCACCGGAGCACAACTGTGTGCCAAGCGCAGACCAACCGACTGTCCAAGCGCCTGAGGAAAACAATCGCAGATACGCTCGCCATGTATGCCGATGCCGAACACAAGACCTGGGACGCAGTGGAGGAGACCAACCAGACGACGACTTTTAGGCTCTTCCATGGCAGGGAGGACACGACCACGCTAGACGCCAAGCTGCCCAACATTACTGAAGAAGAAAACTTTCAACGCGCAGAAGCCCCCGATCACTTGCCCCATTACCAAGCAATGACCTGCGGCGGACGGACGCCAGACGCTACAAGCTATGAAGACGCAACGCAGAATACAAACCAGGAGACCGAGTCCGGGTTTGGACGCCCATTCACCGCCGCGTATTGAGGGGAAAGATTTTGAGCCGCTATTTTGGCCCGTACAAGGTTCTTCGTCGGGTAGGCGAACTGTACTATGAAGTCTTCCCTGTCGAAATTACTCCATCCCAGCGACGCCGTATATGACCAGAAGTTGTCCATGTCTTTCATCTAAAGCCCTATTATGAGCGCTAAAGGGCGCTGTGTTTACACACTCGGTCTTTATTTTTGCACTATCCGTTTTGGTTGTTTGTAGTCGCCATGAGTTTTAAAGCATCGGGCCGATGCCTTATGAAGAGGGGAGTAATGCCGCTAATCTTTTGTAGTGTTTATTTGTACATCTTGCAGCGCTGTCAGAACGCCGCTTTATTTTATTATTATAGTAACGAAATCTACTGAGCAAAAATCTATAGCCAGAAAAAATGATATAGCAACTAGCTCCAGTGGTCGCGTTTTCTCTTTATCGCTTTGTGATGCAAGACGCGACTAGATTTATCTCGCTTGATCGCATCCAGGCAGCGCCGATTCTGTTGTTCCAGAATCTCCTACTATCTTTTCACTGTTTATCTAGAAAGTTTAATGCGAGCTTTAAAGTGAGCATGGCCGACAGCGGCGGTAATTTTGACTACTGCCGAGCACGCCTGTTGCTTTGCCGTCACCGAGTGATTCAGGTCTTTGCGGGAACAAGTCATCCCAAATAAAGAGTTTCGACTGGAAGCATTGCTCGCTGTTTGTCGCGTGATAATTTCACATAAAAACAGATATATATAATGCTCTCTGAAGATTTCTCTGATACACTCAAATTTATCCGTCTATTTATTTATTTATTTATTTATTTATACATACTGCAGCGCAGTTATATGCGCTATGGCAGGAGTGGGAAAAACAAAAGGCAAAATACCAAAGGTAACACAATGCAACAAAATCTACAAAGTGAGCACAATAAAGTTCAAAACACACTAAAAGTAACAAACAAGAAAGGAACTGTCAATGGCACTTTAGGAATATTCAGGTATTATGTGTCTTCGATGGCAGTTATAAAACTTTGAATTGGAGATGAACGAATGGATCCAGGTAGAGAATTCCATGCTTCTATTGTACGGGGAACAAAACTGAATTTGAACAAATTAGTACGTGCAAAATACGGTATTAAATTTAGCTCGTGATGACTTCTTGTAGATGATAATGGTGCAAAGTTAATGTAGTGGTTAACTGAGAGCCTTACCGAGGAATTGACGATACAATGTAAGAACTTTAGTGATTCAGTGTGGCGACGGGCGGAGAGCGTGGTTAAATTCAATGAGAGAAGTGTAGAAGAGGGTGAGAAATCGCGATCATAACGATGACATATAAAACGCACAGCTTTTTTCTGGACTGCTTCTAACATGTTAATTTCAAACTGCTTATACGGGTTCCACACTACAGCTGCGTAATCAAGAACAGGGTGGATTAAAGTTTTATACAGCAGTAACTTTGTGTCTTTTGGTGAATTTGGTAACGTGCGTCGTAGGTAACCTAGTTTTTTTAGTGCTTTATTACATACGTAATCAACGTGATTAGGCCATGATATGTTATGCGTGAATATGACACCAAGATATTTATACTGAGAAACCCTATCTACCACACGGCCATTGAACGAGTAATTAAAAAGGGAAACGGAAGACTTGTTACAAAAAGACATGAGGACGGTTTTATCAAAATTAATTCTCATTTGCCAGGTGCTACACCAACTACAAAACCTATTAAATGACTCTTGCAGATGGCGATGATCATTAAGGCCCTTAATTACTTCGTATAAAATACAGTCATCAGCGTAAAGACGAATGTTAGAAGAAATGTTATGTGGCAAGTCATTTATATATATTAAAAAGAGTAGCGGTCCAAGGACGGAACCTTGAGGCACTCCTGACGTCATATCAACAGCAGCGGAATGAGAATAATTATGAGATACGAACTGGGAACGCGATGAGAGAAAGCTAGAAATCCAATGAACCAAGTGAGGATTGTTTAGTACAGCATTTCGTTTAGCAAGAAGTTTGGAATGTAGAACAGTATCGAACGCTTTCGAGAAATCTATAAAAATGGCATCAACTTGGTTGCCGATATCGAGGTTGAGTAATATATCATGAGTGAATTCTGTTGTGTTACCGTACTAAAACCACGCCTAAACAAATGCTGAAAGTTAGATAGCAAATTACTGGATTCAAGAAAAAGCATGATGTGTTTATGAATGACGTGTTCCAACATTTTGCATGATTGTGATGTCAAAGAAATCGGTCTATAGTTAGACAAGCGCTGCCTATCACCGCATTTATAAAGAGGGAGCACTTTGGCTAATTTCCATGAAGAAGGGACAGTAGCAGATGATAAGGACTTATTGAATATGATGGACAGGTATTTCGATGACCACATGGAGTAACGAACCAGGAACGCATTGTATATTCCATCTGGACCGGTACATTTCTTAACATCGAGGTTTAGTACAAGATTTAGGATGCCATCAGGGTTTACCACAACATCACTGATTGCTGAAGAAGAAATTATATTGGTGAGCGGTGGAATGACATTGTTATCGGGAACGAACACTGAGTGAAAATATTTGTTGAAAGCATCTGATATTACTGCCGGCTCACTGATGACGTCATTATCTAATCTGAACGAAGTGGATGAAGTATCGCGAGGTAAGATGGATGGCCAAAATTTTCTGGGGTTAGTTCTTAACAGATCGCGCAGGTGGACACGAAAAAAGAAATCTTTGGCCGTATGCAACTTAAGATTAAATTCTTCTTTCGCCTTGTGAAATCTTTCCAAAGTTATGGGATCGTTGCTTCTTCTAGAACGCCTTAGCCTACGAACGCGACGAGATAAACGCAAGATGTCTCGAGTCATCCAAGGAACATTAGTATTTTTTTTTCTTAGTTCTAAAAGGAACAAAGCGTTGGACACAATCCTTTACAAGACATTCAAAGAAATTAACAAGAAAATTTACGTCTTGGCTGGCTGAGAAAGCAAAGAACGTATCGAAATGATCAGCTAAAACATCAATGATGGAATTGTCGTCAGCACGAGTGAAGTCAGGAAAAGTAGTAAACAAATAGGGTGATTTGGAGATTGGACAAGAGAGTGAAACTAAGACGCCTTTGTGGTCTGACAGTCCATCAATTACTTCGCAAGAGAAGGAATTTTGGGCCAAAGAAGCGCTTAGAAAAACTAAGTCGAGAATTGAATTCAGCCTAGTAGCACTAGATACAACCTGAGTTAGTCCAAACAATAAGGAGACGTTTATTAGTTCTCTACAAATTGCAATGTCACGGCCAAATGCAGACAACGAAGGCCAGTGGATGCCTGGAGTGTTGAAGTCTCCCATGCAGATAAATCTTGATGAAGCAATGTCGAACTTGCTCATGAAATTTGCGACAGCATGAAGGATATGAACGGAAGAGCCAAGTGGACGATAAATAACACTGATTATAATACTATAATTGTTTAGATAAACTTTACACCACAAGGATTCTGTGTCAGGGGGAGAAGGTAACCCCGAGAATCGCAAATCCGATCTGATCAGCAATGCCACACCGCCACCAGTACTGCAACTTCTGTCTAAGCGCGCGGCAACAAATCCTGGTGGAGTAAATTCAGAGTCGTAAATTCCACTATGCAGCCAGGTCTCCGTTATGCCAATAATATGGGGAGAGTGAATAGAGATAAGGGAAAGTAAATCAGGAAATTTTTTAACAATGCTGCGAGCATTAATATTTAAGACGACAAGCTTATCAGGACGGCCAGAGCTAAGTCAAGGAGACGATGATGCGGTAGTCAAGGACGCAGGCCCAGAACAAGAGGATCATTATATGCTTTTACCAATGAATTAGAACTTTCATCCCAATTATAACGAACCTTGTCAGTGAAGGCATGATCGAAACTTAACTTCACGACAGAACCGTTGTCACGAAAAGACACTGATGCGTCCCATATCTTTTTCCGAATGGACCTAACCCATGCAGAAAAATCCTCTGTAATGAAGAAGGCAGAGCCCTTCAGTTTAGACACGTTTTTGAAAACCACACTTCTGTTGGTGAAGCTAGAAAGATTTAGAATAACTGGACGAGTATAACCTTTGCGAGCTACACCGAGCCTGTGGAAGCGCTCAATACTGGGGCAGCTAATCTTCAACCTATCAGTAAATACGGATGAGATGCAAGTCAACAATGTGTTAGCGGTTTCGTTCGGATCTTCTGAAATGCCGTGCATTATAATGTTATTTCTCCGAGAGCGATTTTCTAGGTCATCGTTTTTTTTGCCCCAGCTGCGTTACTTTGGAATTTAAAGAGTTAATTTCAGCCTGTAAATCACAAATTAGATTGGTATTTTCGGGCGTGGGTAAAGGCTCTAATGCAGCCACACGCGACTCCAAAGCATCAAAGCGACTGGCAAAAGATTGCTTAATGTCCGCAATGTCACAGGCCAACTGATCCTGTCCTGCCAGTATTCTAGAGAACATGTCAAACACTGAGGAATTTGAAGAGATTTCACTGTCAAGATTTACAGTGGAAGCACTCGTATCGTCAACCTCCCCGAGAGTGAGACTGGAACCACTCACAGACCGGGTTAAAGGTCTGCTACCAGATAGACTGTTTTTACTGGAGTTCGCTGACTTTGATGGGGGGCCTGGATTGAGTTCCACGTCACCACTCAGGAAGAGATGACTTGCGCAATAAAACGCGTGTACGCACCAGGACACAAGAGTACGTGGGCAAGGGTACAGCAGCAAATATCGATCATCAGATCGGATACACTCAGCGCCAGAATAGTAACATACCTGCATGAAGAGCAAGCAGCGGTTAAACATGATGCCGGTGCCGCTGCAGCCTTGCCCACTGAAGAGTCGGTCCATGCACATGGCTTTTAAATCCTTCGTAGGTGACGTCATAGACCAGCAGTGCAGCGAAATTGGCTGGTCCAACGAGAAGTTGGCGAGGTGACTGAATTGCAGACATTTGACGAAAGCGGGAAACCCGACGCTATCACGCAGGGTATCAGCTGGCAAGTCCAAGGGCAAGCACACGGTGGTATCCACGTGCCCATCCAGAAGCGAAGAAGCCAAGCCAGACGAGACGATTCCGCAGGGGCCGTGGTCAGCAAAACAAGCGATGAACTGCATGAAGAGCAAGCAGCGGTTAAACATGATGCCGGTGCGGTTAAACATGATGAACGCTGCAGCCTTGCCCACTCAGCGGTGTGGGCGCCCCTTTATCTTAGTCTGCGGTCGAGATGTCAAAAATACCAAAGGAGAGATCTTCAGGGTTGCTGCTGTAAATATGACAGCGAACCCGCCACGGTGGCTCAGTGGTTACGGCGCTTGGCTGCTGACGTGAAAGACGCGGGTTGGATCCCGGCCGCTGCAGCTGTATTGCGATGAAGGCGAAATTCAAGAGGCCCGTATGCTGTGCGATGTCAGTGCATGTTAAAGAACCCTAGGCGGTCGAAATTTCTGGAGCCCTTCACTACGGCGTTCCTGACAGCCTGAGTTGCTTTCGGACGTTAAACCCCAGTAACCAACCAACCAAATGTGACTGCGAGCTGCTTTTTTGCTGGTCCTTTGCAAATGCATTTCAAATGGATGCCACGTGAAATATTGTGGTCTAATGGACTACAACCTTTGAGGAGATGACTAGTTCAGCAATACCTTTTTGAGCCTGCTATCGAGTGAACTAACGTACTTTCGTGATGTGTCAGTTTAGCAGTTTTTTATGAGTTTATGTTCGTTAGTTTTTCTCTCTTATTCTCTGAACCTAGGCTCTTGATCCTCATGTGGTGAGATGCCTATATTTGAGGAAAATAAATTTTTCTGCTGTGATATACAGTGCTGTGCCAGCATTTTCTGCTCCTCCTACGCAGGAAAGAGCTGTTCAGGGCCTCCTTAGGGCAGGAACTTGCGAACCAGAAAAACGTGAGGATGGCAGGCGCGCCGCAATCGTCTAAGAAAGGAAAGTTCCGAAGCGGTGGTCGCACACGCCGCCGGTGCCGGGATGCACCGATGGTTTACGCAATTCTTGCGATATCAGCTTGCCGGCCGGCGGGCCGTGCAATGTCCGCTAGTGCTGCATAGGCCCTTCCACGGACAGCTAGTGCAGGTTATCGCATACATTGTTATCTACCGCCCGCGGTAGAGGGAGGGACGCAGTGATAACCTGATCTCCCTCACAGGCGAACAGACTCTTATATCTCGTCACTCCGCTTATCTTTCAGGAGGCCCTCACCTGCTCCTCCGCTGCAAAAAAGGCTTCCCTCGACTCCGTCCGGCCATCTGCGCGGCCGCTTAGCGTGCATCCTGTTCGAACGCCATCGTCGATTCCGGTCCTCACGACCACCTGGTTTCGTCACCGTGCTGCGCCATTGCGCATGCCTATTTGCGCACAAAGCCCTCGCCGGGATGCATCTGAGCAGTGGTTCTTCAGCGAAAGTCTTGCCGTCCTCATGGCGTTCCCATAATGGGTCGTGCAGCATGTGCAACACTCTTTATGCGCGCTGCCACTCGTGCGTTATCTTCTCGCTGAAGCTGCTATAAACCGTTCAATTGCTGTGCGATATTGATGCCCGGTAAACATTCTAGAGAGGTGTAAATTTTTAAGCGACCCTCCACTGTGGTTGGCTTTCGCGTTTCGTTCTTTCGCTACCACATTTATCCTTTCCCCCGCGGTTCGCGTATGGGCCTACCGAGTACTGAGAGAGTTACTGCGTTTTTCAGATTGCAATTTATTTTTTTATTGTCCTCTCGCGCAACGAAGAAACAGCAGTAAACCACTGCTCGCGGTGGCTTGACGACGTGGTTGCTTCGCTAACAGCAGCTACGCACTGATCTGGATACACCTCAGTACAAACATATGAATGTACAAAAGTGTAGTGCACACATTATGGATAGAAAGAGACGAGTTTAGAACAATACACAAAAGTATGAGATATACCGACAGGCCGTCAGTTGAACGCAAGGCAAAGTCGGAATTTTTCAACCACACAGCCAAAAAGAGCCAAAACACGAGCAGCTTCAAAGAAAAATATTTAGAAAAATGTTCTTGGACAAATATGGACAATCGATGTTCACATGTTCCAAAGCATATAACATTGCTCGAAGGGTATGTGTTAAGAATGCAGGTAGTAATTGATACACGGGGAAGGAACGTGTCATTACTTGGGATGCTGGTGCTCTAAAGCAGCGAGTTTGGCGGGAGTTTTCGTATGCCCAGAAGAAATTATTTATGTTAGTGGCAATGAGATATGACTGAGCTAGGTGCTATTTATAAAAAGCACCTAAAGGGAAGTGACACCGTATATTTGAGACAATTCAACACACTTTTCAGCAATAATGGGAACTTTTTATTATTATTTTTTGTTACTCTCTCCAAAATAAGACTCCATAGTTTACTTCCGACGATATGAAGGAATTATATATCAGCAGTTTCACTTTTACAGCATCGTACCAAAAATTTTAATCCATTTTTATTTGGTAGGCCAATGATGCGGCATAAATTTTATGCCGAAACTTTCTATACGACTCCCAACCAAAATTACAGAAGTGCTGAACCCGAATAGTATTACGGGCTCCATGATATAAATCTGAACGGCACCAGCAGACTTCTTGGGCAAAGACAGTTTTATTCTAAGGCTGTAATAGTACACATTAGTACCCATTTAGTGTTGGCTGTAGTTAAAAGTCCGCAATTTTTACTCATTTTTTCTTCAAAAACAATTAACATTTTGTAAGCGGCTTTTCCAGTGCTCGCTTTTTTACCTGCGATGAGGGAAATCATAACACATGAGGGTCACCTGAGCATCAAATATAATACCTCACAAGTCATTGATACATACAGCTATCTACAGTAGCCCCAGAACACTATGCTGTGGTACCACTGCGCTAATATATTTAAGTTTAGAGGAATGTGCACGGAATAAAGTGTACTCCTTGCTACAGATTCTTTAGGACGTCTGCAAGTGGTGCACGAAAAGAAAAAAAAAAGTTTGCGAATTAAAATACTGTGACGGAGGGTATCATGCGCTTCCGAGAAATCTGTTAATTTTGGTTTTGAACAAATTAGTTTAAGTTTGCAGAATAATTAATTTTCATTATTAACTCGGGTTGAGGTAAAATTTTGTAAAAGTGTTTTGTAAACTACTATCAATGAGTATTTAAGGAAAAATTTGTTCAGTCTTCTGTGTTTATGTTTTTCAAACGTATTAGATAATGTTCGGAGGATGGAAATAGGTCTATGCTTCTTTGAAACTTAAAATCACTTTAGCAGCTTTCATTCTTTCTGTAAGGATTCCCGTCGATAACAGCAAGGTAAATATCAATGAGAAAGACCATGCTATCAGGCCGCCTCCGTACTTTATGTGTTGAACTTTTGAGTCTTTTTTACCATGCACTACTGTTGCTCACGTCGAAAAGGACGAACTCTACTTCTCGTTTGTCGACCGGGGATAAAAACCGCGATTTATGTTTAGGTCTTACGAACAACTTGTTCAAATGACCGTTTTAAGGTAAAGTTGGAGAGAAATGTATATAAATGTCTTTAAAGAGCTTTTCATTACTGAAGCGAACAGTCGCAAACGCAAAAATACCTAGGTGTTTTTATATGTAGTGTCCATCATTATGGATTAGAAAGCAGAACAAAAAAGTCCTCCGCCAACACTGCCTTTGTGTTCAAGTGTTTACATCGGTGTGCTTGTAGCGCCACCGCTTCAGCACGCGGAAAAAGACGGAGGTGGGCACGTAGAAGAGAACGCTCTGGACTCAGCCTCAGCCGGACGCTGCCGCCGCTGCTCCGCCGCTTTCAGTTCTCCGGCAGCCTTCAAATTAACGTGGCCGCTGTCGCCTTCTGGACGACCTCCACATCGACCTCTACAAGTGGTGACCCGGCGAGCCGCGCCTTCTATCCCAGCGGGGTCCCAGCATGGCAGGCTGGCAAGACCCGGCTTGCAACACCCTGCTCCCAGCGTGCCTGACAACAAAACAGGTGTATACTACGTGGACGCATCCGGCCCTCACTACGGGGAATGGTACACGGCCGCGGTAGTTCACAACAGCAACACAGTTAACGGCCTCACTTTCAGAGCCCGCAGTGCAACACAAGCAGAAGAGGTCGCGATTGCTCTCGCGGCCTCACATTCTGATTCAAAATACATAATCACCGACTCGCGAGGGGCCTGTCGGAACGTCGAACAAGGCTGCACTCCCTTCCTAGCCTATAGAATATATCAAAATTGCATACGGGATACGGACCCCGCACACCGTTACCTTATATGGGCCCCTGCTCATCAGGGGTTGGCAGGAAACGAGGCAGCAGACGCAGCCGCTCGCGCGCTCTCTCACCGGGCTGTTTTCTCCTCCCCAGCTGATCAGGAACCCGATTTTAATCCGGTCTATACGTTCAAAGATACCACAACTTACTACCAAGATAGCCATCGCCTTTACCCTAGCCCATGTAAAGGCCCGAAGAAGGCGGATGAGCGGCTCCTTCTCCGCCTCTTCACCAATACATTGCTGTGCCCGGCAGCACTAAAACATTTCGACCCCTCCTTTAGCGGCAACTGCCCGCGCTGTAGTGCGGCGTCTTCGGACGCCAATCACAATCGCATGGTGTAGGCCTGCCCCTCCAACCCGGCTATTCCCCCCCATCCCCAACCCAACCCGGGAGGACTGGGAGGCGACCCTGCTCGGCTTCCACGACTTACAGGCTCAACAAGCCTTAGTCGGACGCGCCCGGGCGGCGGCCACCGCCACTGGTGTCGCATACTAGGAACCTGCACCTAGTGTTTGTAAGGATCAGTCCCTTAAGAACTGCTCCAAACATACCTCCTGTCCCTTTCTAATAAATGTTTTTACCACCACCACCCAGCGTGCTGGCCTGCAGGCGTCGGTGGGTTGTTCGCCCAACTGGAGGCTGCGATGTACTTAAACGCCATTACCATCCAGCCGTTTAAACATGCAATCTTTTGCGACATTCTTCCACCCGACCTCCTCTGCCGCCTTATCTGCCCTGCCTCAGGATGCCGGCCCTACGACGAGTTGCGCGCTGCCGACGTCACCTACTACGGCGCATCCTACTACCCGCTGCCGCTTTATGACGAGGGGGACCTGCCTTCGCCACCTCCAATGCCTGCCCCCCCCCCCCCCCCCCACCAGCACCACACCTGTCTCCGGCTGCATCCTCAAGAAACAGCACACCGCAACCGTCATCGGCCAGTACTCTGCCGCTCTAGTCCAGAGTCTCTGCCCCCCTGGTTTAACATCCATGAATTCCTGCCCTCTCGCCAAGGGCCTGCTCAAGACTAGTGGCAGCCACCCGTGCTTAACGACCCTTCGCTTCTGTAGCTGTGGCCATTCCGCCCGCACTGCTCCGTAATTTGGTTTGTGCAGGTGGAAGCTCAGATAATCGGGAACGGCGTCGGATCAGAGATCTGGCGGTACAACCATGTGAAGAGGGAGTTGCCTGCTGATTTCTTTTCCCAGCTCTGACTTCCGCTGCCGAGTGAACACTTTTACGACGACTTGAAGGGCGCCTTATTCAAGTTTTTCGTCGTAAACCTTCTCTTCCCTGCATCCCGCACGGTACAACCTGCTTTGGCTACGGACGCTCATCCACCTGCGACCTCCCGTCCCACGGCTTCTGCCCAGCTCTGCTTGCCAGCTGTGGTGCCTGCCCTGGGACCAGTTCTCCACCAGCCTTCAAATAAACGTGGCCGCGGTCGCCTTCTGGGCGACCTCCCCATGCTCATCAAACATTGAGAAGACCAAATCCAAACATCCGCGGATGTTTAATTTCCGGAACCATCCCTTCTAAGACACAAGCAGAGCCATCAACCTCATGGATTTTTCACTACTATTGCGATTGACAGCCATGTTCGCTATCTAAGGTATATTTCCTCATTATATCACAAAACAAATTTTAGAAACATGTGTCGCACAACGTGAAGAACCATTTCACACTATCCGGAAGTTCCTGCGACACACAGTTCAGCCGTAATAGCCGTCAGAATATCGTCGGATTGCAAGCATTGTGGGCAGAAAGTTCGTCCTTGAGAATCTCGTACATATTCTGGGCCTCATCTCAATCAGTAATTTTATCCTCAAGAATATGCTAAGTCATTTGGCACCACTTCGAACATTCTGTATCGAACGGGTGGCCAAAAAATTTTACAGAAATGATGATCCTTGGGGGGTCCCATTTCAATGGCCGCTATACTGGCACATTTGTTGTTTATGTTGTTGCTTCTAAAAACTTTGGCACATACTCTCATATTTATAAGAGGTCGAAAGTGTAGGTATCAACTCAAGCGCTGCTCGCCACTCTTGCTATGTAGCATAAAGTGGTCACGTGGTTGCTGTAGTCAATTTTACCTTCTTTGCAGACAGACGCATCCTTGACAAACATAAGTAGTAAAAGTTGGCACTCTTAAAACAACTTCATGCCGCCGGTGGAATCCGAACCCAGGACAAGAGGTTGGTGAGCCGAGCACCAGAGAACCTGCGTTAGCATGGCAAATTGTCTGCACTTCATTCTTTTTCTATTATCATCATCATCATCAGCCTGACTACGCCCACTGCAGGGCAAAGGCCTCTCCCATGTCTCTCCAATTAACCCTGTCCTCCGCCATTTGCGGCCACCGTATTCCACCAAATTTCTTAATCTGATCCGCCCACCCACAACTAAACACGATGTCCAAGTTTCCCTAGAGTAAAACTGAACCGGTAACATTTCGTGAAAATATATGGTTGCAATAGTCTGCTCTTACTTTTTTCAGGATTGCAACACGTTTATTCCAAGGAGGCTTACAACCTCAGAAAGCATTTTAATCCTTAGTTTCAATTATCGCTTCATAGAGACCATCTGTTAGGGTAAGATTTTGTAATAATTTCACGCATACCAAGGACTTACGACTCAATTGTGCCTTTTCTGCAGTTTTGTTAACAAAAATAGATTTAATTCGGCAAAGCTATGCTATAGTCCCCATCGAGGTTACGCCCATGATATAGTCAGTCCCATGAAACGTTCGCGGTGGTCTCCGTAAAGCGGGATAAATTGCTCTGCTGGATGTCTCTGTAAATAATTGCCTTTTCTTTCTGTTTATAATTCTACTTCTTACAAGAATATACACCGAGAGCCGATACTCTATATGGGTGGGTGCAGCATCTAAATAAGTGGCAGTGGATGGTTTCTTATCTAGAGGCCTGTAAGTGTAGCAGATGCGCGTTCACTCTGGTTTCCTAAGTAGATTACATTTCAATGTCATTTAGAATAGCCATTAAAGACAGGCCCACTCTTTTTGCAGCACTTGTGAGCAGATTGAGACTGAGATCACCCTCTGAAGATAGCGGAAGAAGCACCAGAAGAGAACGCGCTCACAAATAGGGCTAGTAGACAGGACGACGCTCCTGTCTACTGCTTCCACTCAGGAGCGCGTCCTCTCCTTCTGCCTTTTCTGTGATCATGCACCAACTGGCCTATCAAGCTGCGCTTCTTCAACATCTCCTCAAGTTTTCAACTGCAAAGATCAATGGCAGAAATCAGCACGTGTTCAGGCAGTGTACCTAAGACAATCAAACTACCAGTGCCTCAGCTGCACAATCTCACGAGCATGTAAGCGCCATTACTGATCGCTAAGCTATCACACAGCGAGAGGGAAGGCAGGTGGGCCACTCCTCCAAAGTTAGGCCCCATGCCGCCTCTCTTCCCATCGTCCTTATGTCCCGGAATATTTGCCATTGGCCTTTACAGCTATTCGCCGTTGAATACAGTATAGTTATGTTACAGCATAGCTATGACCAAGGCTTGGAAGCAATCACTGACGGAGTCACTATGTTCATTAGCTGATATAAGAGCCGGGGACTGCACGAGAGAGACACAGAAACGTTTGTCTTTATTGGAATGGACAACGAACCGAGGACGTGAGATTTGCTGACACTCTGTGAGGCAAAAAACTGCGGAATGGTTTTGCTTTTCTCATTATTTCGAAGTTCTTTTCGAAATCTCAAGGAACTACCGCTCTGCGATGTGCTATACATCGCCAACGCGCCGAAAAATCTGAAAGTTATGCACCTCGTAAGGTTCGCATGCTTTCCTGTGGGAGCTGTACCTGCTGCTAATAGCGTGTTAGGTATTGCGTCACAACTTCGCCATTCCGGTGTCCCTAAAACTTTATCTTCATAAGACAGTAATGCATCCTAAACTGGAAAACGCACTATCTATACAGATCCTAGGCATCAAAATCTAATATATCTGATTGAACGTATCGAAAATAATTCTGTTCGCTTCATCCTTTACAATTATAACCGTACCGCATTTACCACTGCCATGAAAGCTCGCCTTTCCCTCCAATCTTATGCGACTAATTTTCCGGCGAAATTTTAACTCTCTTCCGCTAGGTATATCACCTCATCACGCTGCATGAAGATTTCATGCTACCACCCTTCTGGATTTCCCGTCGCACTGATCATCGTCACAAGGTCGGGAATAAAAGATTATATGCGAACGCCTCATTTCAGTCTGACCTCCACCGGACTTCAGTCTAGCGGAAACGTTTTTCCCCGGATATTGCAGCTATTGAAGATGGGCTACGTTTTCGCAATGCATTAGAGCTAAATTTGTACACTCACTAGGAAGTTGAATTGGTGTTGCAATAAAATTCACTTTATTGCATTCACTGTTTTGTTTAATGTATGTAACCAGCGCCCCTCTCCAATGCGTTCGGCTTTTTGGGCACAAGAAATAGATATAAAAATCGTATTCCGTCTGTTCTACTCGGAGTTGAACTCGCGTAAATACACTCACTTTTTCGCTCGCGATCAACTTCCATCAGATATCAGTGTCTTGATTCCTGCGGCGGAACTTTCCTCTCATCTTGAGCCTCGACTATGTGCAAAGACGGGCGAAGCCTCTGCTCGACGGCCCGGAATTGCCAAGGCACATCACTCTCGATAACAGGCATTCTTATTAAAGTGCCAAAGGTAAGCGCTGGCGCATGCCATAACTTATCAGAGCAGATCTGTTGTTGCCCGGCTGGTGAAGGTTTCAGTTATTGTCAGTGAAACGCTTAACTGACTGGCTGTTTTCAAGTAATATCATGCAAAGCGGATGCGAACAACATTGATAACTTAGCTACATTATATTTCACTGGTTGAAAGCTAGGAATTGCTTATCTACTTCAAGTTTTGTTGAAATAAAAATATGTTAGCGGAAAAACATTTTTATGAAGATGCGGACATTCCAACGTTTATGCGTGCTGCTGTTTTTGCCAACTTAGGTTCCGAATAACTTATAGCATGCCCCGGAAATAAGCCTTAACATTTGCACGGGGAATCTATGATTACTGTAGAGTACACACATTCATTATTCTACATTATTAAAATTGTCTAACTTCGAACACTGGCGCAGAGGCGATATTTTTTGTCTACCCTTATATTAGAAAGCAAAAACATTGGGCCGCAATTATTTCGTGCAAACTTGTACGGAAGCTGATCTACTCAGAAGAATATGAAATTTTCTGACATACCTCTCACGGAAAAAGAAGTACGACTTTATCTCTCCGGCTACAGCCCGGTAAATACCCCACTGAAATTTATTGCCCGGAATTCTCCCAGAACTTGCGCCTTGTTCCATCAGTTTTTTTGCACTGCTTCTATTTCTCCAGGAAATTATAGTAGTATGACAAAGTTTGCTTTAAAACACTTAATATCATGCTCTCCCGTTTGGAGCCCCTATAGTCCAGCGCGGACTCGCGTCTCCTTGTTGTGTTGTTCAATAAAAAATTGGTGTGGTTCTCCACACGCTATATACTATTCAGCTCCGTTATCCGCGAATTGCGCTGCCTTTTCTCACACCTTACGGATGGCCGCTGTTGTCGCCAGCTCCTGAAGTGTGAGAGCCAGCTATGACACCAATTTGGTCCTCGCGCGATTAACGCGAGATGCGTTCAGTCATCACCTTGTAATGGAAGGGTTGCACGCGTCAGTGTTGTTTGGGCTGTTCGATCTTTGCTTATGCTGGTCAACGTGTGGAATTGTGTTCGGAGTCAGCTTCTCTTTATGCTCGTGGCATGAGTTGCTGACAAAGAAAATGCAACTTCTGCGAGTGACGCCCAGCAGCACACTGGTGTATCCTCTGGGCTGTTGGGTTGGTATAGGTTGCATAGGCTAGCTGAAACATAGAAACATGCAATTCAGCGTCTATCATGAAGCCCTACAAAACTGTTAATCCCATGAGCAGCGTGAATATCACGCTTTCTATAAAATAATTTTTCTGACTGCACAACTTTCATGTAAAATTGGCCACGACAGCCATGAATTGCAAGGAGTTGAGGAATAAAGCGAACTACCAAAGCGAAGAACCGAGACAGCATCCAAAGTTGCAGAAAAAGCAAAAATGAATAAATTTATTTATTACACGGGAGATTATTTGTGACAAAAAATGTGTATATAAAAAAAAACTGAAAATTCCACCGGTGGTGGCGAACGATTGGACACGTTTTCAATTACGCTTCTTGAGTTATCAGCCAGGCCACACGACACAGACCCTTCCCTGGTGTGCTTATGAGGGGAGGGGGGGGGGGGGGGCAAAACTGTTAATCCCATGAGCAGCGTGAATATCACGCTTTCTATAAAATATTTTTTCTGACTGCACAACTTTCATGTAAAATTGGCCACGACAGCCATGAGTTGCAAGGAGTTGAGGAATAAAGCGATCTACCAAAGCGAAGAACCGAGACAGCATCCAAAGTTGCAGAAAAAGCAAAAATGAATAAATTTATTTATTACACGGGAGATTATTTGTGACAAAAAATGTGTATTTAAAAAGAAAACTGTGAAAATTCCACCGGTGGTGGCGAACGATTGGACACGTTTTCAATTACGCTTCTTGAGTTATCAGCCAGGCCACACGACACAGACCCTTCCCTGGTGTGCTTATGAGGGGAGGTGGGGGGGGGGGGGGGGGGGTTCTAACGTTCTGCGGTGAGCGCAGGACGTCTAATACCGCAGCGTCCTGCGCCCTACTCGAGTGTGCGGTTCATGCGACCCAACATCAGTAAAACACTTCCCAAAGAACAATGCGAGTCTGTTTTGGCGCATAAATTGGTAGATCAGTAAAGGGGAGATATTGAAGACCTGTGATCGTTCCACATCTGTAGCTTCTTCTATGAAATTTTGAGGGCTAATTTGAAAATAGCATAATAAAAATACTCTACATTTTCATTCACGATTTCTTGGCAGTGTGCAATCTCCATTTCTTTCCTCGACGAGTGCATTTGACCTGGTTTCCTGTTTGCTTAAGTAAAGAGGGGTGTATCCCACAGGCACACCTGTGAGATGCGCATTATTTCATTTCTCTTTGAAGGTTAATGCGCCGCTATGTGAACGCTTTGTAGCATTCACGCTTTCACTAGTAAAAATCTCCCTGCCTTTCTGCCCAAATTGAAAAAAAATTACCTTGGGCTGGCCTCCACCCCCTCTCAAGAAAAGAATCTTTGCTGCGAATATGTGGCCTAGACTTCATATTCATCATTAAAAGCAGTAAATTCACGTTTAAGATAACAATCACAGGGCCAGAGCAAAAGAATAGACACGCCATGACCACGCCTGTCACCACGTGCAACAAAAATGATATTACGATGGCGGTGGGAACATCTCAGGCACTTCGTTGTGCCATGTTTCTGCAGTGCATGGAAACGAAAATGATAGTTTAGTTGCATGAAAACTCATCCAGCTAAGCCCCTTCTGACCTGGCAGACCGCTAATTTAAGTTTAGAAAGACCTGTTTCTCCGCTTTAGAAATAAGCTGAAAAGCTTATGTCAGAAGTCTTTCGTAAGTAGTATTTTAGCACTTGATTGGCACAAAAAGCAAAAGCTAGACTTGCACAAATCGAAATTGGTCGCGGTTCAGCTTTATAATGTTTTCGAGAAAAGACGACTGGCTTTTCGCTTCCTGGAGTTTCGTCCTCTTGGGAAGCCACATGTCCATATCTGCCTGGCAGTGGCAACGAAAAAGTATTCCTGATGAATCATCAGCTTTCACTACAATGCCATGTATAGCGTAGGTATGATTCTTTTGTGACTGCATGGACGTCTCAAACCGGGGCTAGTTCGATGATTTTTTGCGGAAGCTGTTCTACACACGTCACGAAAATTCCGTGAAATTATATATCAACCGATCTGATGCGCAAACAAGCATTAATTATACCTCCCTGCAGCTTCTAGTGTGTTTAGATAACTTGCTCATTGTGAGTTTTATCTGGCGGCTTTTTGAGTAATTATTGGTCTCTTTATTGTTCGGCTAGCTGTCTGGCAACGTCATGATATTTCCGCGATATGTGTTTCTCCGATTAGTATGACATTCACTGTATATTTAGGTGGCAGTAGTTGCTCTAGATTTTCAGTTATCACGGCAGGGCTCACTACTGTTTTGTCCGTATCAATGCCGTTATTGCAGCGCGCCGGCTAAATTCTCTGTTCTTCATTAAAGAGACTCTCTCTCTCTCTCTCTCTCTCTCTCTCTCTCTCAGGCTTCTTGCTTGTTGGTGTGGGTTGCGAAAAATAACACATTTGCATTTCTTCTGAACGACTTCTTTTCAGATCTCAGCGTCCTTTTGCTGACATCATAACAGGACCCTGTGTGTAACTCTTCGTGCAAGAGCACCATCTGATGGCAAACAACCATGTGCTCAAGGCTTCCTGCACGCAAAGGAGACGTCACAAGTCAGAGATAGCAAATGTTTGGAAGCAGCGGCAGCAAGAAAAGTATTATAAAAAAACATGAACCAACCTTCGAAAAATGATCAACGGTGATGTTTCAATGCAGTGAGCATGCTCTCGGTGGTGCTAATGACAGAACGGACGGCTGCGCTGTCTTATATGGAAGGCATTTGAGACCGGTCTCCCAGCTCGTGCGTTCCGCTGCTGCGCAAGTTGGTGGCTCCGAGCGGCGATTGCTGGTGCTACGGTAGACCCGGCCTCGCTTATCGTTCTGTGAAAAGCAATTCACTGTGGTCTCTTGATACTCTGGGCGCGCTGCTGCGGCTGGCAATCTTCCTCAACAGCTATATTTTTTCACCGAAGCTGTTGTAGTTGAACAGCCACCGCTACAGGCTTCTCCTGAACAGCAACCTGGAAGCAGAGTTTATGAGATTTAACAGCTTAAGCCAGCCATAAAAACATTCCAAAGTAGAACCTCGTAGATGAGCGCCCATCGAGGCCCTGCTTAGTGCTCCAGCAGGGGCGTAGGAACGGTGCGTGACATGAGAGAGTTTGACTGCCGCATTCCCATCAATTTCGAAACTTGAAGCTTGGCTTTGCACCGCCCTCTTAGAGCGTGTTAACGTCGCGTTCTTTTTTTTTTTTTTTTGTAACAGAGCAGCCGGGACCTGAGCTACTGTGACAGGTTTAACCTTGTTACTTGAGTTATATCGACCTAAGCATGCTAGCATTTAGCATTTTGGTTTGGTTTATTGGTTTATTGGGGCTTAACGTCCCAAAGTAACTCAAGCTATGAGGGACGCCGTAGTGAAGGGTCCGGAAATTTCGACCACCTGGGGTTCTCTAACGTGAACTGATATCGCACAGTACACGGGCCTCTAGAATTTCGCCGCCATTGAAATTCAGCCGCCGCGGCCGGGATCGAACCCGTGTTGTTCGGGCCAGCAGCCGAGCGCCGTAACCACTGAGCCTCCGCGGCGCGGCCATTTCCATTTACAATTTGCATTTTTGAGCGGCGCGAAAAAGCGACGACTATGCAAGAAACACACACACACGAAGCGCTGTGTTCATAAGACCATAAATAACCAGAACGATCACTACATCTTGCAAAATGCGCTTCTAGCTGTTCATTAGTGGTGCGTAAAATGGGATAAGCAACAAAACCTTGATAAAACTGTTCTCTTACGCATTTCGCGCAAAAAGCATTTTAGTTCCTTCTCTTACACCCTGCAAAATCACGTAATCCACGAAGTTACACAATATAAATATTTAGGGGTTACGTTAACTCATGACTTAACATGGACTTCACACATTGCAGACATTTGCTCCTCGTCCTTTTCAAAGCTTTGTTACTTAAGACGGAAGCTTAAAGATGCCCCAAGTAAAGTTAAACTCTTTGCATACTCAACATTCATTAGGTCCAAATTAGAGTACGCGTCGGTATTATGGGATCCATTCATAAAGAAAGACATATACAAGTTAGAGATGGTGCAAAGGAAAGCGGTTAGGTTTATTTATAACAAATACAGGAGGTTAGACTCACCTATAACACTAATGAAAACCAACCATATTCCATTACTTGAAGTACGCAGAAAAATTTCCCGTCTGTTGTTTATGCATAACCTTTTAACACATAAACTAAACATAGCCCACCCTGTAATTCTCAAACAATTGTCGCGCAGAACACACCATTCACGAATTCATTTGCTGGAACCCATTTTTGCAAAGACTGACTCATTCAAGCACAGTTTTTTTCCACGGACTGTTTCCGACTGGAACTCTCTTCCCGAGGCCATTTTCCAGTCCTCAAATTTTAGTAAAGCTCTTGAGAAGCATTTTCTCGAGTGAATGAGCGTCGTATTTCGTTATTCTGCTCATTGTTGTAACCCCATGTATTTTCTTAGTATTTGTAATTTTTAATGCCTTGTATAGCCCCTCCTGCAGTATTATGAAATAAATAAATAAATAAATTAAATAAATACACTCAATGCGCAAAAATACCCGGTTTTCGGTTCTATTCATGCTACAATGCTTACGCTTCATTCTGACCGCGGAATATTTTTATGCGAAGCATATTGCTAGGGCTACCACTCACGCCGTCGCCGTGGGACCCCTAGCCGTGAAACCACGTGACACCGTGACGTCACACCACGTGACCCCGTGACGTCACACCACGTGACATCGGATGAGAGAGCCGGCCTCCACCTCGCGCCGTCACCGTGGGATGCTTCGCATTCCTAAGGCTTAGCCAAGCTGAGCTTCAGCAATTTTTTTTGCCTCGTAACTTGTGTTGTCACTCTGTTGCTTGCGGCACTCGGCTGCCCGCACTGCGTTCTTCAAGGGGAGGGAGTTTTTCTCATCGCTGCATTACACAGACATCAAGATTGGTGTTGTGTTAGTTGTTTTAATTTGTTGTAGGTAAAGATAGTATTTTGGATGCTGCCTGTATTCTGTTGCCGGTCAGGTACGACCATGACCCTCCCGACTACCATTTGACCCGTATATTTTGAATCTGCGCAAAACGCAGCCACGGTACAGTTCGTAGGTCCTATGAATGTCGATGATGTCCTACACCGGAAATATCCGGTATCGATAATACCATAACGGTAGAAATTTATGGCATCGATATAAACAGGCTCTACTTCTGCAGGGATATGCTAATACTGTCGCATGTAGTAATGAATAGTGTTTGTTCGACATGCAAAAATATGTACAGCGTCCTCTTCGCGTGGCAGTAACAGTTATGAATGCCGTCACAAGAGGGTTACGAATAACACTGAAGAATATGGCTGTTCAAAAGAAATAATCCACACAGTGGTAGTAAGATTGTGCTTAGACACAACTTCTACCCTGCGCCAAAAGTTGCGCTTTGAGAGCAAACTGCCGCCTAACCTACTACTTTTGTAGTCCAACATTCCGATCTACCGGCCTTGTGAAGTCACCGGTCCTGTGAAGTCTTCCTAAGTTGCGCAGAAGCTTCATGTCATGTTAAACCTACTGAAGACACCTTATGCTGCAAAGATGTAGGCCATAGCACTGAACTGTGCGTAACAGAAGTGACAGGTCACAAACTCTGTCACTCGACTTTAAAGCAACTACTACCATACGGTGTGGCGGCCGCACCTTTAGCTCTCACTGAGGCGGTCACCCCAATGACGCACGACAACGACCAAAACGTAAGTTGCTGTATCAGTTTAAGCGGTTTAGCTCATTTCGAGGGTACGAGCTGTTCATCCGTGCTCGCATAAGATTTTGATATGTACGAGTCCAATATGGTATGACATGACACTCAAAGAAAATGCGTTTTTTTTTTCACCTGAGCAAAAGTAAATCAATGGCCTCCCATTTGTCGCCCAGAATTCTGAGACCTGCGATAGCATGTCAGCATTAGTACAAAACACGAGAGCCCTTCTTTAGGGGCACACAAAACAGATATATTGCCGCGTATGCAATAATATCCGCTAAGCGGCTGCTTGGCACGCATCGAACCACGCTAGCGTTTTGAGTGAAGAAACTGATGTTCCGCTTCGGCCGCCTCTCTGTGCTTTTGCAGCTTCTCAGAGCTTCTTGGTTCTCTGTGCCTAGGCAACACCAACTGATACGTGACACTGGTGGAGGTTGCGGGCTTGACGCACCCATGTCCACAATCCCTCCAGACAGCCGCTCATCGAGTCCCGACCAGCTACTGTTTGTCTGCACGCCTGTCCACCGCAGCCGCCAGCTGCTGGGACTGGCCGCAGAGTTTGTCCCCCAAACGCAGAGGCACCCACTTCTCGACCCGGTGAGCATACCACAATGGCGCAGGCCAGAGCGTCTCTCGTGACTCTTCAGAAGCCCCATGTGCCAGCCAGTTTGCATGGCGCCACTTATGAAGACGTTGAAGACTGGCTTTAGCAGTTTGAGCATGTCGCCGGTTTCAACCAACGGAGCTCTGTGTAGATGTTCCGGAACGTTAATATCACACTCGAAGGCGAAGCCAAGACTTCTTTCCAGAACAGGGAGGCCGACATCCACAGCTTAGATAACTTTCGCGAGGATGTCGGGGCATTTTTGTAAGCACGATCCGAAGGGATCGTGCACGGCGCCTGCTGGTCGCTTGCGTACAAGAACCTAATGAGAGCTTTGCCATGCTCGCCGACGACGTGATCCGTCTTCGTCGGCGCGCTGACCCAGGCATGGCTGAAGCCACCATGCTCTATTACTTGATGCAAGGTGTTAAAGACCAGCTCTCGGCTGGTTTGGTCCGTAATCCTGCGCAGTCTGTGGCAGGCTTCATGAAAAAAGCTACCGCTATTCAGCGGGCCTTGAAGCAGCGTTACCGCCTAAATGACTCCTTGTGCAGTGAGCCATGCAGAGGTACGAACGCTTTGTGCGTGTCTAGCCACTCTTTTCTTTGCGCAGCTGATACGTGCGGTGGTCCGTCAAGAGCTCCTTAAACTGAACCGCGGTTCGCCTGAGCCGACATCCGCCGCTGTTTCTCAAGTCTTGCGCAACGAGATCCGGCAGACATTTTCATCGCCTCAATTCATGCCGGAGCCCTCCCCATGAGCTACGCCGAGGCTCTTGGTTCCGAGCTGCCACCTGTGCAACGTTTGCAATACCACCCACTGCCGCTGACCGCTCCACCGCTGTCATTCTATGAGCGGCCCCAGCGAGGACCCGCATCGCGTCCACCGGCTCGGAAGGCGGCTTTTTCGCGCACTTCTGACCTGCGGCCGCTCTGATATCATTGCAGGAAGCCCGCCACCTCGAAATTGGGCGCCGAGTTTTGACATGTGACTCTTCCTTGACACGTGAGTCCCCGTTTCGGTGAGCGACCCCGTGAAATCGAGGAATACCTTGCTGCCCGTGACACCTCCCCTACCAGCAGACCACGATTTCCGCCTCACGCGCGCTGCACGTCACCCGGCCGCCGGGCTTTTGCAGATGGACTGCGCGGCAGGTCTCCGAGCCAACGTCGGGGAAACTGAAAGCCGCCACCACAGGGTGGAAGTGCACTGATAGCAGATAGTCCTAACACCCCCAATACCGCCGCAACTCGACGCCGACATCCCGATGAAGTCGCAGCTTAATTATGTGAAACCGAAGTTCTTGGACGCCAATGCAGTTATCCGAATTCCGCCGCAGCCTGATTATGTGACACCAAATTTCCCTGGCACCGATATAGCTGTTAGTGCCCACCTCCGCATTCACGTTGATGGGCACCCAGTGACGTCTAGTTGATGCAGGCGCGGACTGTTCGATAATGATTAAGCATCGCGCGGATCGCCTTAAAAAGGTGAAAACAGAATGGTATAGATCGGAAATTCGTACTGCTGGTGGTCACCAAATGTCGCCTATCGGTAGGTCCACCGCTGAAGTCGCCCTTTCCAACTCTGCTTTTGTTGGCACTTTGTTGTTATTCCCCACTGTTGCAAAGACCAGATCCTCGAAATGGACTTCTTGAGTTAGCATGGTGCTGTCTTAAACGTTCCTGGCCATTTGGCAAAATTTGTGACTCCTGGAACAGTTTTAGCCGACAATCAACCAGGCATAGTGGCCCTGCGCATCATCGACGCGTTTGTGACTATTCCTCCCCTAGCCTCTGCTCTCGTTGCCGTCATTTGTCACGAGAGGTGCAGTGCTGACGGCGTTGCGGGACAGAACACTGTGTTGCTCCTCTCTCATAGGGTCTGGGTGTGAGACGTACCGTAGCTCTGACCCGCCGTGGTCACTCAGTGGTTACGGAGCTCGGCTGCTGACCCGAAAGACGCGGGTTCAATCCCGGCCGCGGCGGCTGAATTTTGATGAAGGCGAAAATCTAGAGTCCCGTGGGCTGTGCGATGTCAGCGCACGTTAAGGAACCCCAGGTGGTCGAAATTTCAGGAGCCCTTCACTACGGCGTCCCTCATAGCCTGAGTTGCTTCGGGACGTTAAATCCCAATAAACCAAACCAACCGTATCTCTAACCTACGGCCTGGCCGATGTCCTTCTTACAAATTTCGGGACCGAAATGCTACTCATCGCCAAGGCCATCACGTTCGCCTACTTCGAGGACATCACCGACACTCACGACTGTCTTGGCCTCCAGAGCGAAACATCCACCTCTCCAACACCTCAGTTGGTCCTTGATGTTGACTAAGGCTTCAGCAGAGAGGGAAAGACTAGTCAGCCTTCTGCATCAGTTCCAAGACTGTTTCTCATCTACCTCGGCAGTCAAACACGTCTCACTAAACACTGCATAATAACGGATGACAGTACCCTACCAGTTCGAAAAAACTATTACCATGTCTCGTTGCGGGAGCGCGAAGCCAGAGCTCGCCAGGTCCCAGAAACCTCACATGAAGGTGTTATCCAGACAACGAGTATTCTCTGCGCCTCGCCTGTGGTTTCGGTTAAGAAGAAAGATCGAGTGCACGTTTTTTTTTTTGCGTTGGCTACCGGAAACTTAACCAGGTCACAAAAAAGGCGTTTACTCGTTGCCACGCATTGACGACTGTCTTGACAGGCGGCGGCAGGCGTGCTGCTCTTCGCTGGAATTAAAAAGTGGCTATTGGCAGATCCAAGTTCATGGGCTGTATCACGGGTAGACAGCGTTCGGTACGCCGGATGGCGTTTATGAGTTCAATGTCGTTTTTTCAGTTTGTGTTCGGCTCCGGCAACGTTTCAAAGAATGATTGGCACTGTTTTATTTGGCCTTAAAAGGCAAACGCACTTTGTATAACTGCACGACGTCCTTGTGCTTTCGGAAAAGTTTGAAGGACACCTTCAGCGTCTTTCGACCTTGCTACAGGCTATATGATCTTCCGGCCTGACGCTAAAGCCTGAAAAATGCCACTGATTATGAGAAGCTCCTTTTGCTGGGCCATGTCGTCAGACGTCGTGGAGTCCCGCCGGATAATGCTAAAACCGACGCAGTCACCAACTCTCCCACGACTTCGGACAAGAAAACGGTCCGATATTTTTTTGGCCTCTGGGCTTATTACCGGCGGTTCAATGCCAACTTTTCCCCACTGGCTGCACCGTTTGCACGTCTGACATGAGATGACGTCCCATTCATGTGGGCAGAACCGCAGCAGCAGGCGTTTGATGATGATGGAGGGCAACGAACAGGGTTCAGCTTAAGTTGAGGACAACGTAGCGTGCTATGGAAAGAAAAATGACAAGTGAGTGTAATTTGAAGAGATCGGAAGCGGGCGGAGATAATTTTTGTAACTTCTCCTGGGGCGCTATCAAATGCAGCCTTTGCATCGAGAATTTATTGCGCCCTTGATAGAGAGTAGCTGATCTGGCGTGAACCATTAGTCCATGAACTTATTTCAGGCGTTTATCTTCAAAACTAAAAACAACCCCTTTCTGGCAGCTGTGCTTAATACGAGAGTAAATGCTCGCCTGCATTTTCTGGACATGCTCGCAACAAAATTTGTGTTGCTTCATTCGGTTTTCTCACCCTTCGCTTTTCCTTGGAATACCACAAGGCAGATGAAAAATGTTGCAATTGGTCCTTACTTCCTCTACTCAATTATCTATAGCCTCACCTAGACTTTCTTGATACCAGTGTAACCCAACTGTGAATGTTGTACTACTGCATTTTAGCAGGGCCGACAGATGTGTACATCGATGTTCGTGTGATCAGCTACCGCACTTTGATTCAAGACAAGAAAGACGGCAAATCTTGACGATACCGGCCGACGCCCTGCCTGCAGCTGCTCAACATCCCTTGGAGCATCGTGACGTCAGCGTGACCAAGCATGTCGCTGCCAAGCGTATAAGAACGGCGGAAGCACCTTCGGCCGAGCTTTTTGGCAGCAGCGGCGTCAGCAGCTTAGTCGACCAACTGTGAACGTAGTTCTACTGCATTTTTGCAGGTTAGTCAAAAATTCGTCTGTATTATTGTTACCTCTCTTCGTTATCCTTGCTGCTACTGTTGTTGCTGCTGCTGCTGCTACTGCTGTGCTGATGTGTCGTTGTAATTTGATCTGTTTCTCTCGTAGGTCGCGGCTAAATACGCGTGTGTGAAATTGTGCTTGTATGCTGCCATGCCTGCGGAGGTGCGTTCGGCCTGTAATGACGATTGCCCAGATGACGAGGACTCTCCATGTGTGGATTGCACTTATATGCATCACTTCGGAAAGTGCTCGGGAGTTGCGGAATAAACGTTCAGGTCGAAGGGGGAAGCATGGCGTAAGGCGGGGCTCTGTACAGCATGTCAGCATACAAGCAAAAGGGGCCGCCAAAGTGGCAGGTCGAACACGGAGCAGGAAACTGATTATGCCAGCTTGTTCATGAGCATAAATGACAGACTGGAACAGCTTATGACATTGAAGTGCACGGTGGAGAACATAGAGCAGTCGGTGCTATGTCAGATCAGTATGACACAATTCTTCGGCACATTACCCGTCAAGATAAGAACATAGCCGAATTAAGGAAACGAGTTGACGCTATAGAATGCAGGGAACCCTTGCTTGCCTCTGAACAGATAATGAAGAATATTACTGACCTTGAAAGGCAAAGTAGGAAGTTAAACCTCGAATTCCATGGAAATTCAGAAAGCGAAAATGAAGACCTGCTGTCGAAGGTTAACGCTGCTACGAGCAAGGTGAGCCTGCCCGCGCTGACTGTGAGCGATGTGGCTGCAGTGCATCGATTGCCAGTAGCTAAAGATAAGGTCCCAGTGATTATTGTCCGATTTTCAAGACAATCACAGAAAGATCTGTTCTTGAGCAAGAGGACAGAACTGAACCAAATGAAGACAAACTGCTTTATGCTCGAGAACTTGACGAAAAGGAGCAAGGAGTTGCTTAGGGACACAAAAAACTGGGCTAAAAACAACTTCAAGAACGTTTGGTACAGAAATGGAAAAAATTTTTCTCAGACAGCGAGACGGAGCGAATGCCATTCATGTTGCCTGTACAACAGACTTCGATAAAGCTGTTTAGCTTAATTACGTGTTTGTTTTTAATTAGTCTTTTTCAGTTTCAGTTTAGTCAGTGACAGCGTCAAGGTACAATTCCTTCATTGCACATGGCGTTAGACACTTATGGTTGTGTAATGCCAAGTGAATTTCTGAATGTTTGCGGATCTCAGAACCCTCAATCATTTAGTGTATTTCATTTAAATGCTCGTTCAGAGGTGGCTAATACGGTCGATCTCGAGTTGCTTTTTACGCAGTGAGGCTTTGATATTGATACGGTCATGCTGACCGAAACTTGGTATACTGAACATAACAATGTATTCAAGCTTCCTTTGTACGACTCACACTTTATCAATCGCACGAACAGTCGCGGTGGTTGCGTACTATTGATGGTAAAAAACATTTTCAATCGGGCGTACGCCGCCACGGTGGCTCAGTGGCTATGGTGCTCGGCTGCTGTCCCGAAAGATGCGGGTTCGATCCCGACCGCGGCGGTTATATTTCTTTGGAGGAGAAATTCGAGGCCCGTGTACTGTGCGATGTCAGTGCACGTTAAAGAACCCCAGGTGGTCGAAATTTCCGGAGCCCTCCACTACGGCGTCTCTCATAGCCTTAGTCGCTTTGGGACGTTAAACCCCATAAACCAAACCAAACCAATCCGGCGTGTTTCATCAATTTCTTTTTGTCAACCCTGATTATGAAGTCCTTTCTCTTATCATCGAAAGGAAGGTTGTGGCGCTTATCTATCACCCCCTAAACGAAAACTTAAAATATTTTTTTGCCTTTCTTCAATTTTTCTTACCTTTTATAAGCGAAAACAAATACGATGTCATTTCAGGTGGTGACTTCAATATCAACTTCCTTGTAGATAACCCCACGAAAATTGAATTTGAAAATCTCTTGAATTCTTTCGCTCTTCTGAACGTGATTTCCAATCCTACACGTATTACACTGCAGTCTGAATCACTAATTGACCAATTTATAATCAATATGAATATGCCTGTCCTGAACGCAGGTGTAATAAATATAGATATCATTGACCACCGCGCCACTTTTATGTGCATTCTGAAAAGTAAATTTCCTAATAGAAAAGTCACAACTAAATTATTTCGGGATATTTCTACAAAAACAACTGAACGCTTTCAAAGAGGAAGTTAATAGTCATGATTGGAGCGACGTCCTCAAGGAAACAGCTGCCAAAACGGCTCATGCTTTGTTTTTAGCGGCCTTTTTACGTATATACAAGTGTTTTCTTTATAAACATGTAGAGAAACGTAAGAACATTAGGAAGCCATGGATCACACCTGAATTGCTGAAGAAAATTCGTAAAAAGGATAGGCTTTACAAAAAGTTTGAAAAAACACGAGACCCTGACCTATTTAAAGCGTTTAAAGTGTTTCGAAATAAACTGACGACGGAAATAAGGAGAGCGCGCGATAATTATTTTTGTGACAAGTTTTGCTCTATGAATAAGTCAGATGAATTATGGAGGAAATTGAATGCACCGCTGGGCAGGTCTTCAGGTTCAAGCCCAATAACAGCAATTCAGAATGGGGGTAAGAAATTGACAGGCATTGACTTAGCTAATCGATTTAACAAACACTTTACAGATATAACTAGTAAGTTTGTCGATTAAAATACTCTTGATACTCGAAGCGAGAAATTATGTTCTTAACGCCAATATCAGTCAGAAGTGATGTCGGGTTTCATGGGCTTAAATAACAGTAAAATATGCTGACGCAGACGACATTGAAATAAAACCAGTAAAGTATGTGATAGAAGACATAGCAGGGTGCTTAACTCAAATATATAACCTTTGTTTATCTCAAGGAGTATTTCCGAAGCAAATGCAGCTTGCCAAAGTGAGTGTACTGCACAAGAAAGGAAGTAAGAATGAATTTACAAATTTAGACCCCTGTCAATGCTTCCAGTTTTTTCGAAAGGATGTGAAAAAAACGATTCTCTCTAGAAAAACAAATTTTAGTGAACAATGTAATATTCTTCACGACGCGCAGTGCGGCTTCAGAAAACACAGATCAACAGAAATGACACTGCTGGAGCAAAAGGAATTTCTTCTAGAATCTCTCGAATACAAACAAGTAGCCCTTGGGGTATACGTCAATTTCACAAAAGCTTTTGATTACTTAAATCACTCTATCTACTGAAAAAACTTGAAATGTATGGCTTCCGTGGAACTGTGCTATCGCTTTTGACATCCCCTCTAAATGATCGAAATCAGTACGTGTATTTAAATGGCTACTCATCCCATGTATTGCCCATTTCTGCAGGCATGCCTCAAGGGAGTATTTTTGGCTCGTTTCTTTTTAACTTGTACCTAAATGACATCGTAAGCCTCGATCCTACGGCGAAATTTGTCATTTACGTGGATGATGTGACACTGTTGTTCACTTTAGCTAGCCCAGATGAGGTCATCACTAGAGCGAATAAAACTCTTCAGAAATTAGACATATGGGCTCAACTGAACAAATGAAAAATAAACGTTAGTAAAATGAAGGCTGTCCTATACCTTGCGAAAAACAAAGATAATTAGCATTGACAGAGACATTAAGTTGAACAACTCAAAGATATAGTAAACACATTTAAAATACTTCCAGTATATTTCAGTGAAAATATGATGTGGGACAATCATGTGAGCCACGTTATCTCAAAACGTGGGAGTACCGAACGCATCGTGGGAGTAACGTACGCAAACAGATATACTCTACTTCCAAAGGTTAAACTTTTATTGTACAATGCACTACACATACAGTACACACAAACTATTGCCAACTAGTCTGGGAGAATAAAAGCAAAGGAAATTTGCAAAAAATCCTGACATTGCAGAAAAAAATGTTAAGAAATATTGAAAACGTGCCCAGAAGTCACTCTTCCCGCCTTTTGTTCTCGAAGCATATAATGAAAGTACACAGCCTATACTTGCACGGCTTATGTTCACGTTATAGGATTGAAATAAAAAAAAACACCCATTGTCTATTATGACTGGCATATCTTTGTAAAAGGACACTACCTTATGAGTATAGAAGCACACAGCTTTGGTTAGTAAAAACGGGCAGGACCGATTATGGACGACAAATGAAAAACAGAATGCTACCACACTTGTTAAATATCTGCTATAGAAACGGTATTACTCCCGAGGTAACTTCAAAAAGAGAACTGAAATTACTGTTCATAGACAACAATCCGTTCGTATACGATGGTGTATTTCTCATATTCTGCATATGTACGCTGTATCCTTGATTGAGCAACGCTTCTGTTCATGCGCATTGTTTTTCTTCGTCGTTTTCCTTTACTTATGTAACGTTCTTTTTTGTTTCGGGCTTTTTCCGGCATGTACTTTCTGTTATCACCGGTGTGTCATGCAGTTCAATTATAATTGTTTTGTTCATTTTCCTTTTACAAGCTGATCTGACTTTGTAAACAAAGTATTTCTGTATTATGATTTGTGCTGTTCTTATGCCGCTCTGCCATTTTTTTATTTTTTTTCTTCTCCTCTCTTCTTTTGTTTCTTGAATTTTTGTACTGTGGGGAGCTGGGAACTAGTCAAGCTGAATTTTCAGCTTTTTTTTCCCGCATTCCCTCACTTCATGAGTGAAATAAAGAATTTATTATTTATTACTTATTGTTATTTATCTAAAGCAAATTCAGCGGCTGCACAGACGAGCAGGTGCGGTGGTACCGTCAAAATGTGCATAAGGGCAATGGAAATTCGTCACAGATGCAACGAACAACTCTGGCCACACCACTAGGTTACAGCGAACGAGCAGGCGCGGTACACTACCACGAAGTTGATGAGGTCACGCAGATGAAGGAGCGCCTCTCAACCTTCACTACATCATCATCATCATAATCAGTATGACTACACCCACTGCAGGGCAAAGGCCTCTCCCATGTCTCTCCAATTAACCCTGTCCTTTGTCAGTTGCCGTCACTGTATCCCCGCAAACTTCTTAATCTCATCCGCCCACCTAACTTTATGCCGTCCCCTGCTACGTTTGCTTTCTCTTGGAATCCACTCCGTTACCCTTAAGGACCAGCGGTTATCTTGCCTTCGCATTACATGCCCTGCGAAGGTTAATGAAGATTAATGTCATTAACCTTCACTACACCGCCCCGGAAAGATCATGGCGACCCAGATATGCAATTAAAAGGCGGCACTGCCATGCGCAGTGATAACCGGAAAGTCCGGCGTCCAGTAACAAAGAAAATGTTAAAGTAAACATGGTAACCATATGTTATAACTCTTTATTGAAACAGTAGGTAACCGCCGGTCAAGCCCGCGTCGATAGCCTACAAGGGCAATCATTGCCTACGCGTTCGCGAGCTGGGCAAGGCATCCTAATTGGAAAAGGAGTGGTGCGCGCGAGACAGCGACACCGTCTAAGGTGAAGCTATACTGACCACGGCCGTGGATGAACTAACAGCAGTGTTGTGAGAATCTTGAAATTCTTGTTGGCCATGCTGGTCACGGGCTGTGCATAGGCCACCGAGTCGGTTCCAACTTTTGCGCTGCTACCACGTGTAGGAATCGGAATACAGCGAACAGTTCAACTGATTCACTCTGCGCCGCAAGCACTGCACTACATCTGTGGCTTTATTGGCCCAGGAACACCAGATGAAGCTCGAAAAGACACCTGAGCAGACGAATGCATATTTCTGGCAACGCTTCGTTGATCCATGGAAGGCCAGAGGCTTCCTCTGTTTACTACGCTCCTGCGGACCACAAAATCTCAGAAGCGCGTGCTCTGATGCAGACGTTGATCGCCAAGTCCGACCACTCCCGTACTGCCAGGAATCTTATTTATGTGGCCGACCTACCACCAACTGCCGTGGACACTTCAATGATGATTAGTTATACCCCGCCGCTAAATTTTACAGTTGGCAGGATGGGTCCCGACAAGCAATAAATGGCCGCCCTAGATAACCTGGAAATGGCCGCGGCAGGCTCTGCTTTGCACTACTAAGCGCGCATAGCGCAGTTTTATAAGAAATAAACGCCACTTTTAGCGGCCCAGGTATATTTGGCTGTTATACGAAGAATCCACTTGCAACGCGCATCAGATTTAACAAAAGGAACCGCGTGACTGTCATGTTCGTTATAAGTGGGCTCGAAGTGAGTTTCAATCAGCCGCAAAAACCTTTTTCACGCTTCAAACGTGGTCTTTTCGTGTTAGGCCGTATACCTTCGCGCCGAGGAGACGTTTATGCCTTGGTCACTGAATTTCTTACTTTGCGAGCAACGAGAAACCATTGAGCAATAAAATGATATTTTTGTCGTTATTCTGCGCTCTTTTGGGACATGCTTAAGCAGTCTCTTAAAAACCAATTGGCATCATGCGTTTCATTATAGCATTTATGTCTGCGATGAAAAACTGCAGAATTCCGTGCGAACTCTTTGTTATCATAGATCTGTTTAGCGTGTGGAAAACCCGCATGATGGATGAACACGCAGAAGTCACTGCTCAGTCTACAGTGCACTATAGCACGGGAGGAATATGCTTCGCAAGTTGAGCTTCCTCTCTGGTCCTTCTTCTTTGACGTGTTTGCCGTCTGAAATTTTCATGTGTGGGCGGGAAAAGGGAGTCATGGCGGCGTGAGGCCTTTTGACGAGATCGATGATTTAGACGCAGTCAAGTAAGGCATGAGGAGGGTCAGAGAGGTTCCAAATATTGTATGCAACAACTGTAAAAAGAAGCCTCGAAGATAGCTTAGTAGCATATAGCATCTGTAAACAGAGCTTTTCTGTTGCGCCGCCACTGCTACGAATCTCTTTTTGTCGTTATTTTTACTGCGTTAGCAGTAAGCCTCGTTTCCCAAAAAGAGCTGCGCTGTGTGTATGTGGGAGGGGGGAGGAGGGGGGCTGTACGTTCAGCCTCCATTCTTAATGCACACTCTGTTGGTTGCACATCCTAGTACTCAAAGGAAAAAATGCACCTTCAACAACTTTCACTCACCTCCCCACCCCCCACCACCCACCTGTACCCGTTATAGTCGCGACGGATTATATCATTCCACATATTTCACTGCTTTAATTCTGGCATACGTCCGTTCATACTGTTAGGTGTGGAGTTAAATTTTCGCTCATGAAAGAAACTTTAACGACGAAGATAAACTTGGGGCGCACTTAAGCTCAGCTTAAGAGTATGACGCTCTAGCTTTATAGAGTCCCTACACTCCAATGAGGTTCTTCTTATGCAACCTACACAATATTGTTGATTATCATAGGTATTATTACCGTCATCCTAAAAATTATTACACAGTTTTGCCAGCATTAACGAGTGACGGAAACAAGTGACCCTAATTAATCAAGTGTTCCTATAATGTAATACAGCTATTGTGCTGTGTGAAGTGCGCGTAGAAGGCCTGCACTTATCTCCTTCAACGAAAGTTCCTCAGAGCTGCTAAAGCAGCGACCCGGTTACCTCAGGTTAGCTGTTTGACTACACTTCATCCCACTTGTAACTTTCCAGCGAAACTGCTTTTCTATATCACATCATTATGAATAGAGTATTCACCAATCAGCATTTTTCAGTCACGGCAGCACACAAGTAGGCTGTTACCGTAGAGCAGGTTATGAAGCCAACGCGTTCATAAAGTGAGACGAGGAAAACTTCAACAGCCTATTGAATGAGAGCATATTTATTTAGTGCACATACATCCACTTGAGCTCTCAATTCGAATACAATAATGAAGCTTTCCTTTATTTTTGATCAGAAGAGTAGCAATGGCTTCGCCATCAAATTGCACATGGCAGCAACCTGTTTTAACCTGTTGAAGCTGCGATCATTGGTTCCTTTCTGTCTACTCTTAACTCTCGAACGACTTTTGAAGAAACCTGAGCGTTTGAAGCAAGAGAGGATACCAAAACTACATATTTCCAGCTACATCATACAAAACGCATAGCAACAACACGAATGCCACATAAACAAGCATCGCCTCATAAAGATGAGAAATGAGTTTTAAATCAGATGTTATAGTTATACGTGGCACTCACTAACCCACTGCTTTTTTTTTTTTTTTGCTGAGACCTACTGCAGGTGCTTTACGCTCCAGATAGCGATGTTAGTTGCATTTACAGAACATTCATTTTTACTTTCGACTTTGTCTGACGCTTTTTTATAACCTATTTCAGTTACGAGCGCTTTGTTAGACAATAAACATGGTTCCTAGAGGGCGCCCTTTATTTCCGTCCCTGGTCAATTTTTGGGGCTCTGGTGCATTGCTTGTAGTGCCACAAAACTAGCTCAAAAAAACAGTACTTGAAGTGAGACAATGCCTGACGCAAGCGATGAGCAGCAGCTGCGACGTGCCTGCGCTCGATAGCTGTGCAGCGGCGGCAGTATTTATCACGAAAGATGCGAGGACAATGACTGCCAACGCTACAGAAACAGCTTTTCACACCGACAAAATTAGCAGTGAGTGGTCTGTGTGCCGGCACCTGTGTATCTTTCATGTAGTTTAGAGCCCAACTTACTGCAAGTTGTCCGCACCTCACAGCCTAGGACGGCGCAGTGCTCAAAACTAAGCACTCCGTTATTAACCCTGACACATGGAGAAATTTAGTACCACTTTCAAGTAGCATTCACCTTCGATGTCATTCGCTCCGTCTTGTAGGGTCAAATTTTAGTAGCATTCGGCGCAGAAAGCAGTCAGCGTAAATGGATGCGGTGAACTCACTCTATTCGGCTTGAACAGCTTTCATCCCTTGCACTTGTGCAGTCGGTTTTACTCTCCAACCGTAAATCTACATTGTATCCGTGCCTTCAGTTAGGGAATAAAATGGGGAACAGTGCGAGTGCGGCTTAGCCTCAGCAGCTGTGGGCTTGCGGTGTGTGGACACACGTGCCGTGTAGTAGGCTTTCGGGGGGGAGGGGGGGGGGGGATGGCTTTGATCGCCTTCCTCTCCGAATGGAGGACTTTGTTGAAACAGACGCGTTCTGCTCTTTCGGTGCAGGTCTACGGGGAGATAGGTGGGCATCTGCGTGGGCTTAGAAGACGCCATCTGTTCACTGTGTATACCCCCGCAGTTCTGGTTGCTCAATGAAACGCCGGTTGTGCAGAGCTCCGCCTCGCGAAACTGTTAACGAGCGTGGGAATGAACCCGTAAGTCTATACTGAACTACATATTTCCACGTACAGGTAAGTAAAAAAGTAGGTAAACTTTAATGAATAAATTCAGGGGAATGTTTATTGGGTCTTGTCGATGGAGTCCGCCTTCAAGGGCTCCACTGGCTCGAGCGGGCAGGACCGCGCATCCAAACTGACATAACTCTACTCGATATAAGTGACCTTAGACTTTCGTATCTCATAGACAATTAAAACCACAGAAAATAATCACTCTCCTTGAAGAAAGCGTTCGTCGAATTCTTAACCAGAACCTCACATGAGGTGAAGGGTTGGGGCGAGTGGAGGGTGCTGGTGGTGAACTCGGGAAAGGAGTCGCTGGGAAGTTTTACCCAACGGGTGATCAAAGGGTTCATGGAAAAAAGAATGAGTTAACTGAACGATAATCACAACGACATTTGAAGAACGCAAGAAATCTCATGATCGAGTGCAAAAGTTCAGCCCGCTCATATCTGCCCAACCCTTCAAAATACCTGCATCTCCAACCATCGACATTTCCACAACCAAAGGTATTTGAATTGGAGCCTCTTCTGAGCAGCTAAGATATATGCCAGCATCACTGGTGAAGTTGAGTCGTCTGAAGGTGACCATGCGCTACCCTTCCTAAAGCAAGAAATTTTCCACTAGATAATCGGTCGGGCTTTAATCTTTTTTAGCCATTCTAGAAATAGGAAGATGTGTGCTAGGAGGCAACGGGTGTGCTGGGGTTGTAAATGTTACTAAGAAATGAGGCAGTCCAGTGCAGGTTAGTCAATAAGATTTGCAGCACCTCTCAGAGTGAGTAGCAAACTCATCAGGCAAAGTTGTAGGATTTGGGGCTAAATGCATCCTCAAGAGCATTAACAAAGCCACCGTGTTCAATTTGAAACTTGGGAAAGGCCGCACAAGCTTTGATGTTTCGCATTTGTTTGCGTTTGCGATATTATCTTATCTTCTTATTATCGCGATCTCGTAAGGCAGGATCTTTCGCGCCCTTTAACTACTCGCTCTCTATCCCGAGAGTGAAACAGTGAACCTTGACATTGTCCGAGCTTGTTCTTGGGCTCGCCGGAACGTTAGATAAATTCTGAATATTTTGTCCGTAGTTGTGACATGTTGATAAATGGCTCAGCTACTGGGCACTGAGGGCGATGTAGCAAGTGCCATGAATCACGAATCAAGCGCCACATGCCACGCCTTACGTAATGCTCAACTCATAGAAGTAAACGCCTTTGCGGTCTTTTCAGAGCTCTTCGTTTCTTCTTTTTCATTAAGGCTACGTTTTTCGCTCGCGCTGTTCAACAATCAATCGTAAACAACTTTTTGAGCTTTCTGTTGTGTAAATGCACTGGAAGTTTCGCCCCACGTCTCTTTTGTAAACTCAGGAGTTTCTGCGCCTTCTTGCTGTAAGAACCGAAAAAACTGACCTACGCGGTACTAACGAGCTAGAATTAGATTTTGAGAACATTCCACGGTAGGATAACCAGGAGTTTCTCTAATAGCAGTTGAATTTCTCTGCACCAAAAACACAGCCACGACAGTCGATGGTAATGGTTGGCCGCTCGCAAGGCGTATATATTTACTGCCGAGTTAGCGGAAGACTCTCTTCGACTCATGGTAACTCTCTCTAAACAACGCTTACCAGGATACGAAATTATTGAGGTTTCGGAGCCCGCGCAAGAAGTCTGTAAAGCAGTTCATCATCATCATCATCAGCCTGATTACGCCAACTGCAGGGCAAAGGCCCCTGCCGTGTCTCTCCAATTAAGCCTGTCCTTCGTCAGTTGCGGCCAGCGTATCCCCGAAATTTTCCTAATCTCATCCGCCCACCTACCTTTCTGCCGCTCCCTACTACGCTTGCCTTCTCTTGGAATCCACTCCGTTACCAATAAGGACCCGCGGTTATCTTGCCTTCGCATTGCATGCCCCGCCCAAGCCCATTTCTTCTCCTTGATTTGAACCAGGTTATCGTTAACCCGCATTTGCTCTCTCACCAACTCTGCCCGCCTCCGATCTCTTAACGTTGCAGCTATCATTTTTGTTTCCTTTGTTCCTTGCGTTGTCCTTACCTTAAGCTGAACCCTTTTCGTTCGTCTCCGGGTTTCTGTCCCATAGGTGAGTAGCTGTAGTGTGTAGCTTTTGTAAAGTAATTAAGGAAACCTAAGCGTGTCACTATAAGCACCCCGCATGACACGGTAATGTGCGGTACCTAAAACAATGCAATTTTATTTTTCCTTCCTTTTTAATAACACTGCACCGAAAGATGAAAACCATGAATGAATTGAGAATTTCTGTAAGGGTCTTTTCAATTCGTAATCATCTACCTGCAAGCCGGTAAGTATTACCTGCTAGCGGAATTGTGCTCGAAAGTAAATTTCCCAACCCTATTTATGCATTCTGCCATCCAATGGAGTTCTTAAACTTCAGGGAGAATAAAACAGCCACGCCCGTGTTGAGCATTGAACTGACACGTTTATTGCGGTGGTTGCACACTGTGCAGTAGTCCTTAATACGATGCTTAATAACATGCGCCATTTGTAATGGGGCGCTGTGGTGCTATAGTTTGACAGAACAAATCTAGAATCCATCCTGCATTACAACGAGGCATCCCACTTCAAACTCAGATAATCCTTACATTATTCCTTCCTACGTAACTGTTGATGTAAGAACGTGAGCAGACATGACTGGAGCGTTCGAGCTGTTTTCGGCGGGGCAAAACTTGAAATTTTATTCCTTGTAGATGTTTGTATACCTAGCCATCGCACTCAGACCCCACCCCATAGCTCCAAGAATGATAAAGGCACAAGGGCAGTGAAACAACAAAGCAACAGCGATAAGATTTCACGCCATGTTCTACGCAGTACACCACTCGCGCGCTCATAGCAAGCGGGCTTGCATCTGTACATGCGAGCCCGGCGAGCCAGGAAGACAAAAACGGAGCATGCGCAGTAGGCCAGTCGGTGAGCTTTATAAGCGGGAAGCACGCTAGTCACAAGCGCTTTTTGCAGAGTGACGCGGCTTTCGCTGTGCGGAGCGGCTTCAACCAATAAAGGCGCTCTGTCGGTGGGCACGAGTATGGACTAGAGCAAAAACCCGTGAGCGGCCTTCTCAAAGTACACGGCAGCGATGTTCCGCCGGCAGCAGCCACATTCCCTACTCAACCACTTGTCCGGGTGAGTAACCGCTAAACCTACTAACCCAAAGCTTGGATCTGTCGCGCTGACTGGAATGTACTGCAGGTGCGTGATTGCTTTCCCACTGAATGGCCCTGTTGTGTTTTCATGTAATGCCGCTTCCGCTCTGCTGCCGAGAAGAGATCATTGTTTTCCAGTATACTGCGTTATTCGCCCAGTCATATTCCAGCTGTCCTAAACCTTTCGTTCACCAAATCGCAGAAGCACGTGCTCTGTAAAAAACTCGACTTTGGTATCTTTCTTTTTACTGCCTTAGTAGTTAAGTCCTCATTCCATCAAATTTCGTGGTGTGTGTACGCCTCCGCCTGTGCCTACGTTTTTTTTATGCGCGTTTGTTGGTGAAGCCTTTTCATTAAGGCAGCTCCATGTTGTGTCTGCACCGCCGGCTGCATAATATATGAAATGCATGCCTCACCTACAAGCCTGCACCCAGCTCATTCTTCACCAATGTTCGTGCTCCAGAAGCTCCACACACTTCAGTTATTTTGCCTGAAATTTCTTCAATCTCCGCTTAACACCAATTTATCATACGCTCCTGAAGTCTCCAGCTGCCAAAGCCCACGCAGCATCCGAAATGAAAAGCGCCGGCGAAATCCATTTCAAACTTGCTATAAGCAACCTGTCATTCCCAGACGGCTCTAAAATTGTTCCACATCGCGCCAAATAAGTGCTACCGTAAGCCGCGTTGGTCGCGATAAACGCGATACCACATTCTGAACGATTAGAGGCTCGCATTTGCCCGATAAGCATGCCTTTTCTAGGGGCTCTCTGACGCACTCCACGCGTCGCGCAAAGCCGCGCCTCGTTTACGACTTTATTGGCTTTTTTTTTCATTACACTCGCTTGAGTTCGCCGAACCACTCTGGACTTCGGACAACTTCCTCGAAGCTCTCTGCCCACATGGCCCCTACAGATAAACACAAACGAACGGCACATACCAATGTTGGCCTAACGGCGCTGCTATGACGGGACTAGCCTTTTCCATAGTGAAGGCGGGCCCGTGGCTAGCACCAAGAAAGGAGCGCGCACCACGCTTTAGGAAAGGTACCTGTTGACAATCGCCTGCGTCCGAGCGGACCCGCCCTCCCTTCCAATCCCCTTGTCGGTGGCTTCATCTGAAGTGCGAGAACGCTAACGTGTGCCAATTCCCTCCTTCTTTTGTGGCACTCCAGAAATATTTCTCCTATCTGAAGCGCCGCGGCCTTCACCGCCTGACGGCAGCTTCACCCCACCTCAGCCATTGGTGTTAAAGTAACTAATTAGCCAAAGTATCTGGCTCCCGCAAGATTCACGTCTGCAAACAAGCGGACAACCGTAGAGGTATCGGTGAAATGAAATGCACGCCGTCAATAGGAAGTGCGTCAGGCATCTGGGACTGTAGTAACTCCATACCAGAGGCAAGGGCAGCCGGCAGCCCAATCAACAGAACTGCATAAGGATTTCATTGGTTTATCGAAGCCTCAGCCGGGTCGCAGGGAATGACTGCTCCAATTTCTTACTAAGAAAACGTGAGTGTGAAAAATAGCAAAGACGTCAAAATAGGTGGTTACAAAAAATAGTGTTTTGGAGCCGTGCAAGCTTCAGCGCATTCCTCTCCATGTTTCGTTCTTCTCACGCACACCGCCACATGAGCAAAGCTGAACAAAGTTATCCCAGCACCTTTGCCTTAATATTAACGAACTCGACGCGGTTTTAAATTATGTCCTTTATTACGTGTCTTGCTCACTGTGGTTTAGCTGTCTGCAAGGACACTCGTTTAAATGGCTAGGAAATTCAAGCGGCATTTTCCTCTCTCTAAAACTCTCTAAAACTCTAACCATCTAAATCTCTAAAACCCAGACCAGAGTACTGAGCTACAAACCTGTTTTCGCGCATTTGTGCTATGGTTTCATGTTTGCCTTTTTTATTATTCCCATCGCACGCAGAACGAGACGAAAATTATCTCCTGCTAAGTTATTTCTCTTCGTTAAATAACCCGAGGTATTCAAAATTCTTTCAAAGAGCTACACTGCAGAGAACTTCCAACCAATTGTTTTTTTTTTGCAAGCGAAACTCTTACCCATTAGCCAAACTTTTATTTTTCATTTACTGCGGCCTTGTAGCAATTTAAGAAGCAATATAAACGCAACAGCAAGGCAGAATCAAAGCATGCGCATTCCTGCGATTTCTCAGGAAGAACGTGTTTCAAAAATCGTTAAACTCTTTTGGGAAACGGTAGTATACGCTTTGCGAGCTCCGTTGCCCTTTCCAAAAAAATTGGGCACGATAAAAAGATGAGGTCTGCCCAGAATTCATAGAATAACCGCCAAAGCCATTGTTCAGCAAAGCTGGCATGGATTTGTACGAGGGGAAGAGGACGTCCTCCAGACAGGGTGGTGGAATGTATCAGGTAACAAGAGTCCCTTGAGGGTTGCAAACGTCGCACAGTCAGCCGTGGAGTTCAGTGCCGCGTTGACGAGATGTGAAGAGCAGGAGACGAAGACGGATATTCGTGAAAACTGTACGCCGTAGGATGCTCGTAAATTCACCATGCTGGCGGAATTGATTATTCTGAACGGAAAGTCAAAGCGTGTTGATCCGCGATCCAGACGGTCAGCACGATACCGCGAGCGGTGGTCCCGGCAAAAAAAAAGGCAGCGAAGCCCAGTAGCCGAACTAGTTCGACAAAGACAGGCTAAGCCAGGCCCCTAAACATGCTTGAAATAAGCAGGCCAACGCCAAGTAGCTAGACTCGAAAAGAAAGCCGCATCGAAGCAGGTATACGAGCCTGTGTCAGGTTGGTTGGTCGGACACGCAAGATTTCTCTAAGTATGCTTGTTCCATTGTTAATGCTCTGGTTGCATGAATGCGCCAGACCGAATTTACCTTTTGCCGACTTTGTTCTAAGCAGCTTTCGCTGAATAATGCGCTAAGCCTGAAAGCTTAGCTCTATTTTTTATTTTTGCGTCTCTTTCTTCCTTCTTTGGGTTCTGAAATACGTCTTTTGAACACGTTTCAGGACGATCGCGGCCCTTGTCGCCTGCCTGGCGCTGTCGACTGTTTGGGCTGACGGAAAGCGTCCGCACATCATCTTCATCTTGGCGGACGATATAGCAAGTAACATCTATCCACACCTTTCGCTCTCCGCCAAATCGAAGAACTGAAATCTATCGCTCTCCCGGTAGCACCCTCTAGAGCCAACCCGTATTTATTTGCCGCATGCGGGCACTCTCTGGACATGCCTCAGTTACACAATGCAGAGGAATAAACGAGGTGTGGTAAGCAATGTGGACGTGCATGAGAAACTGCATATGCTCGTTGTACGACGCAAGGGAGAAAATCTATTTAATTCTAAGCAGTGAAGTAGTCCTGTTGTAACATCAGTGGAAGTAATACCGTTATAAGGGTATACTGACAAGGCTTGCTTTCAGTTTCAAAAGATTAGGAACTCCAGGTGGCCGACATTTCCGGAGCCCTTCACTTCGGCGTCTCTCATAGCCTGAGTACATTTGGGACATTAAGCCCCATAAACCAAAACAAACCAACTAGATTAGGAACATTGTGTATGCATAACGATTCACAAAGTATGACCAAGAGACAATTCCCTTCACCTCTATACCTTTCGCATGCGCTATGCGTGTCGTTTCTCGCTGCGGCAGTTGTCGTTTAAGCATGCCTGACGAAATGGTGCACACGTTTAGGACTATCCAGAGCGTCCAAATGGCGCAATAAGCTTCTCAGCCCAACGAAAAAATGGAGAAATTAGTAGAACAACCTTTTCAAACTTCGGAACGTTGTCGGTGTGTAGAGTACACAAGTCTCCTCCGTCCGGAGATGGACCTCGACAGTGCCTTTATAAAATGACAGGGCAACGCTGATCATATTTTTTCGCGCATATGGGGTCGAACGCAGGAATAAGAGCAAAAAGATCCCTGATACTTCGCCGTCTTACTAGGGCTAGTGATCAGCAGTAATTGCCAGAGTTATAGCTCCATCTCACTCCCTGTGGTGGAAACTCTCCTCCATGACGGCAGCTAGATGCGATAGGCTCTACGTACCAGGAAACTATGAACTGTAGGCCCACAGTTTTCGAGTTAAACAATCTGGCATATATTTCAGAGATATGCAGTGGCATACCAAAACATTTAAAAACCAGTTCAAAGCGTTGTGATTTATAGAGTATTTTGCTTTGATGCAATTTATCGAGGGGCTTCGAAAATTGTAAGAGAATATCTACCAGCCCAGGCACAATATTTATACCCAGCAACTCATGCACATTTTGAACAAACTGTGCAACGATGGAAAAGATTTATGAAGCCATCAGGAGACGACAACACTTTATTATCAGCTAAAAGATCATGAACGTAACGTGCAACAGCGTGCTGTAACAGTTTACAACCAGTACTTGTAATTCAAACTGGGCGATAATTATTTACAAAAAGCCAGTCACCCTTTTTATGAATTTCTGCAACACGTGCACTGCACCAGTCAGCTGCTTTCTCTCTCTTGGCAATCGGCAAGTTGAACATATCGCTCAGAAAGCCCGAAACCTGCTTGGCATGACGTCTGTTAATTAAATGCACTTGTATCGATTAGGTCCTGATGAATTCTTAGCATTGAGATTAAATGGCGTGGCATTGATACTTCGCGAATAAGTAAGAGTGTTTTCGTTCGGACTACCAGCAAAATATATTTTATATATACGAATACAAAATCTACTATTCCTCTTTTGTCATTTATAACTACATAAATAAAGTTTATTTTGTAGCTTATGCTACACCAAGTACTTTCGGGGTGAGTCCCAACAAACTCTACTAGTGTTCTGCTGATCAAATTTTGTCTGTCGTGTTTTGACCTTGTAAGTGTTTTTTAGCTTTGAAAACGTCTTAGCTCATGAACGGTGAATGACCTTGATAGCTGTAGAATATTCGTTCTATATGCTGTAATTACACCTTTTCTGCTTCTGCGCATGCAGAAGATGTGTGCTCTCGCGCAACCCGGCGCAACGTCTTAGCAAAAATAACGCTACAACAAGGTTTGCTCTCATTATTACATTAGAGCCCTTAGGGCACCCTAAAAAATCAAAGGGTCCACTAAGGTGAGGCAAACGGTTTTTCTTACGGTGCAAAACTTTTAAGCTTAACGGGGAGTCAGAAGTGCTGCAATACACAGCAAGGAAGCAAACCCCGCTGCCTGGTTGCTTTGGGCAAAGACTCTACGTCTTAAGAGATAAGGATGGCAGTGGCCTTGCCCATATGCGTAAAATGGCCAAAGTAGATGAATTGTATACATCTCAGTAGAAGCCAGAATATTTTGCATGTCATTCATAATGCAAGGGGTGCGATAGAATACGCCAGTGGATTGCGAAACAAGAAGCAAGCAACACACCAAGAGAAGAACGGAAGAGATGGGAGGCGATTCGGTGCAGGCGAATTTTTTGAGTGGTTGTTAAAAAAATGCGCTGTACATTTCATCACCTGAAGCAGAGGAGAATATCTGAAAAGACACTAACGCCATTACCGTCTTATTCCATAAGAAGTCGGACTTGCAAAATGAGATCGAGCAGACAATATTGTTTACAGGCATTCGCTAATCCCATGAGATGAACCTTGGACTTCAGTGCAAGAAAGAAGCAGGCTGGCTCTCCGAAAGGCTGCTCCACAACAAATCGTATTCATTACATCAATCAGGTGACAAATTAATGCGCACAAAATAAACAACCTTTAACTACAGATTGTCCCAGCTAACTTTAACCAGGGTTTAAAAATATGCCGCGCTACTCAAAGACCGCGTGACTAAATGCATGGTGCTGGTTATTGTATCAAGGAAGTCACACTATATTTTTATTTTCTGCTTAGTTGCATAATTAGTCGAATTAGTTAACCAAATTAACAAGCAATGAAGGGAGGCGATAAATTTTAATGAGAAAGTTGTTGAGCGGTACGAAAAACGTCTGATTGAACTGTTTATAACTTTCCATTTATTGCGTATTAACTTTTCGCTTACTGCAGATATAACAAATCACATAATCAAATATCGAGCATGAAACCAGAAATCAGGAAGGGAGTCACCATCTGCCAAAAATTAAAGGAGTCACCATCTGTCAGGTATTATTCACTGCGTGCTAACAGGAGGAATTCACAGCGCTAAATAGCCGTCAGTATAGAATAAAAGCTAATAAACAATACATTAGCTATCTCGTTGCCGTTTTCGGTGGCGTAAATGCACAAAATTAAACAGCGAATATCTTGTATAGAATGAACAGTTAATTTGCGTATACTATGAATAGCAGAAAAAAGCGCAGGCATAGCAGCTTTTAGCAGTTAAAATTGTGCCACAACAGCTTGGGCACTTTGCACCTACTTCGCGAAGCTGCGATTCTTGCACAGCGCATGTTTTATTGTCCCCAGGCATTGTTAAACGCGGAACGTTTACTTTGTAAAGTATCTGAAAAATGAAATTCGAAATGTGTCACTAAGCCAATACCTTCTTTTAGTGTTTCTAGCTTTGAAGCTTTGACACTAGAGAGCGATCTGTGTTGACACCAAGCCTCACCTTCATCGCCTCCGATGGCCGCGTGAGTTCTGGCACGAGCTACCCGAAGTGTCCCCTGCTGTTCAGGCATCGGATGCGATACGACGTCGCCTACTTAATGGCCGAGAACGCGGTTTGGGCTTGGTTAAGTATCGTGAGCGCCAGTAGAATATCCTAGAAAGAGCGTCAGGCTTAAGCTTGGGTAGCTCACGTCGCAGAGACAAAAAGCCCCCATTCAATACCAAATCGTCGAGCGGAACGATATCCGTGGGATCAAAATGCTGCTCACAACCGTTCATGTTACGAATCGAAAGAGGGGCCACAAACTTTTCTTCCGTTGTATGGAGCAACTCCTATTCTCTTGAAGTTTACTGTCAGACAGGAAATGAAAAAGGCAGACCTTTTCGTAATTGCTCCTGCAGCCAGAGCGACAGCCCTTTATACAAGCCGCAGGCATTTTTCATTGACAGCGACGGCTTGTTCACAAAAACACACACAAGAATTCAACGACTTCCAAGCAGTCCATAGTCTAGGGTCATCAGCCTAGTTAAATTTCTCTTTGTAGCTTTGCGTTCTAAGACACCCTGATCTAGCCACAAAGAGTACGGCACTGCCTCTTGAGTTGTTACAGAACAATTCCTTCCTGATCTGCCTTTTCTTATTTCCGCAATTATCACACCATGTGGCTCGCACTTTGCCAAGTTTAGCTGGGGAACCCCTCTTTACCTGTGGTGACCCCGCTGTTGAATAAGTGGGTTAATGTTAATATTTTGAAGCTGTCAGGTTCCTATAACAGCGCTACAAGGGCTAACTCACACCGCTTTTCTGCATCCAGTCCACATCGGTTCCTTGTAGGAACCTGAGGACACATGCCGCAAAAATTTAGGCTCTAAGTGAGAAAAACCTCCTCATGTCTAAATAATGCTGCCCAAACTAAACTGCTGTGGGTCCTTCATCGGCCGTGGCAGGGCTGGAAAACAAGCACCCGCGCCTGCTGCCCAAATCGGTCCTTTGTGGTTATTTGAAGGCAGGTACAAAATAAAGAAATCTATCCGTGAAAAACATTTCCAAGCCCCATAGGGACTCCTTACACAAAACTGTTGTAGATCTCACGCATGCGGGGGCGGGGCTGCCAAAAACGCGTGCCCTCATGATGCCTACATCGGCCTTGTCGGGGATTTGAGGGCTGATCAAACACGAATACGGGCTCTTCGTAGGAGAAAAAGCGCCAAGCCCAAATGGGGCTGCCAATGCAAATCTGCTGTCTGCCCCACATAGGCTGTAACATGCAACATGCATGCCTCCTTTCGTTTCGCAAACAGGTATTATAAAGCCTTATCGCTGCCCTTATAGATCATTTGTACCAAAATTCTGAAAATCTCTACTCATTCACAAAAATTACTAAGTTATAACTATTGCCGTTTAAACCCCTGTTTCTCCATCCTTGTATCTTGCATACTTACTGGTAAGTTTCATGGTTCTGTTTTACGCCACTGTGAGTCAGCGTTCTTTGTGTATAAGTATTTAAATACCTTAGCTGCCCGCCTGTTATAGCTGAATTTCCTAGACCGGAGCTTACCATGTTCCGAGCGATGCCCTGCGCATGCCCTCCTGTAGCGCCTCGCTATGGTTCTGGCATCGGCACCTAGCGCTACTCTTCGAACAGCTCTTTTATTTCTAATCTGGATGGAAAGTGTGCCTTCGGCAGAAAACCGCATTCCCGAAAGTCCTGACACCATTATTCGTTTTCAAATACCTCTCAGTAATTGATATTTGTTGTACCCTATAATGCCCTGTGTATCATTATCTTCGGCAGACTGTTCGTACTTTTCTGTGTAGATCTGTCGTTCATTTACTCATACCCCGTGATATTTGTAGTAAGCGACTCTGGGTATTTAATGGCGCTGTATTGTGAGCACCTGCGAAATAATAACGCTGAGTATCACCAGACCTAAATTAGTTGCACTAACACTGAAATCTAGAGAGTCTCCTTCTGCTCCACAATAATTAACCAGTTTTCTAATCTTCCTGGCTACCTGCTGTGTTACATCGCCCGCATGCTTTAAACAGGGAAACATCTTCTGTATGGCCTGTCCGTCTAATCTGCACTGGAGATTATAAAATAGATTTCTTTAATGTAATGTTACTTTCATATTTATCATACAAAGCATGAGCAGCAGCGGTGACAGATGACAACCTTGCCTTAATTCATTGTGTGTCACGACAGTTTACTTAAGTGTTATCCCTTCCCATGTAATTTCAAGTTTTTTATGTCGGTATATTTCATGTAGGAAGCAAATCATCTCATGAACGATACTTCGATCTTTTAGTATGCTCCACAGGAGGTCCCTGCTCACACTGTGGTTGCACGGCTTATATCCAGGAAGGCTAAGTAAAGAGATTCGTTTTCCGCCTTAGCTATTTCTATGCATTGGTTAAGCGCTAACAGGCTATCATCTAAGCGCCTACCGCTCCTGATCCAGTTCTTAAGTTCTTCCAGTATCTTATAACTTTCTACCCACAACTTCATTTTTAATTTCACCGCCTACCTCGCCACGCTGTATATAAAAGATATTATTGCAATCGTTGTGAAAGATTTTAAGACTAGTCAGTTAAGACTGGTCAGCTCCAAGCTGCTATCTGTTATGCTGTGCTGTGCTGATCTCACACTGGGGATAGCCCTATTATAGCTTCTAAATGATTTAACTATACCGGGTGTACTGTACTTGACAGCGTCGTCTCCTCGACTGTGCCAGCACAGCCGCGCCGCTGTTTTAAGCCAGCGCACCAAGCTCTCCCTTAGAGATGCGGAGAAGTTTCATGACTTAGGTACTGCTTTAGCGCTAAATCGACTTACATATGATTCAAAGCACTCCCCGACAAAGCGGCCCTTTCGGAACAATACACTGCGCCAACAGTCCAAAACCGTGCAGTGAGGATAGTATAAGCTCAGAATATTTTCTCCTGCTTGAATAAATACCTTGTAACCGACTCTTAGAGAGCGAACTAAACCCCTCATGTGGAGTCTGAGTTGGCTGAACATTTGCATTTGAAGGTTCAAGTGTGAGGTGATCATCTGCCACCCTAATGTGTCGAAAATCGTTTCAGAAGCATATATCGAAAGAGTTTCGTGGGTCTTTACTCAGATTGTGCCTGTCGAAGTGAACTGTCGTTTATTTGCCATGTACTATCAGCAAGAAATGAAACGCGAACAAGACAACTGAGCCAAGGACAGCAAAGTAAAAAGCTCTGAGCCACGGGAAGCTGAATAAAAGCTCAGGTTAATTGAATTGCGAAAGCGCTAACAGTCTTCTCGAGAAATGTTAACCAATCTCGCTTGCAGTTTCTCTCTAGGAGCTAATATGTTGGTGTTTTTGTGTTGCCACCTCAGTTTTCTTGTTCGCGTTTCATTCCTTGCTAATAGTACACGCCGAGATAAGGAACTGACCCTTTGTGCATGAATTTCAGCGCTCTTTCTCGGGAGTCAACATTGAAGTTTATTTCACCTGACGTATGGGAGACAGTCTCATGTCTGGTAGAAAAGGGGGAGTTGCATGATGCTTATATATCTTGAAAGAGCTAGGTGTTATCCTTTTCACTCCTTTCATTGGTCCTCTAAAAAAACGTAAAATCAACATAAGAGAAAGAGATAGGAAGCCCAGATCAGCAATACTTTACATAGCTTAGAATCAATTAAAGATATATTAAAAGTATCTAAATGCTAAAACAATAAAATTATTCCAAGGGAAGACGATAGAGTAAGGGAAACAAAACTAAAACTAGCGGAAACCAAAAAGACAGCACAGTGAAAGTCACAGTCACACGAAGACAAATGGTAGTTGAGGCGACAAAAATGAATAAGAAAATTTGCCTCTCCCGCACCACTAATGTATCGCGGGTATAAGCCCAATGGCAAAATAAAAGATTTGGCCCGAGGGCAATTGTGATTTTTGCCACCCGAAGGTGGAAAGAAATCAATAGGGAAATCTCTACTTCAGCGACCCACCGCCGAGGAAGCGGGCCCGGGGAGACTCCCCTGATCTCCCCTGGGACGTAGAGGGATGGGGTGGGCGTTTGGAAATGGGAAATTGGAAATTGGTTTGGGTTGTGGGAATTAGGTGGGATTGGGGACAGCAGGTATTTTGACCAGATTTGGCTTGATTTGATCCTGAGTTCCTTTTCAGGCCTCCTTGAAGGGCGAGCACTCAGTGCACCAATTGTGGGCCCTCGGCGTCAGAGCACAGGCTGCGTCTGGGGAAGTGGGATTAAATGAAGAGACTTAAACGGACTCGAAACGGCTTATGGAGTAGTCGACCAGCGGAGAAGAGATGGAGAGGAAAAGCTGCCGAAGGGACGTTGTCGGGGTGGACGTGAAAGGAGACGACGGGTCTCGAAAGGTGACATTCGGACGGAGGGAGTCAGAAAGCCAATCAGATTGATGCGAAATTTGTCGCCCCATTTCAGACCACAATGAAAATGCGCAGATTATCCCTTCTACATAAGAGCCACAGTGATGCAAGTATGTTCTTCCTACTACACACTCAGGGATGGGCAGACACCTCACTCTTCGGCGCTTGCCAGATACCAACGCCAAACCTGGACGCCTTAGCTGCAACTGGAGCTCTGTTCAGCCAGTACTACACGCTGCCGACATGCACGCCGTCGAGGGCCGCTATCCTCACAGGGCTCTACCCAATAAGGCTCGGTGAGTGTGCGTCCTCATCGGCCCATTGCTGAGCTACTTCAATTTAATTTATTAACCCCGATACTAGAATGTATACTTGGGTCACTGACCACGTCGAAAAAGGGGTTAGTTGACGTTTCGGAACCGCTACAGGTTCCTTGTTCACAAAGAATAACCGGCTGATAAGGATGCAGCTTATGTAGCTTTGACCAGTCGACGTAATGATTTTGCGTAAGCCGGGTGAAGATTTCTTTTGGTTCTGCTGATAGTGTTCGGCGTAGATTGTATTATCAAGGACTCCAAGTGCAGCCGCACTGATAGGTTTCTTTCTGTAGCAACGATTTCCACGTCATCCAAAGAGATCTAGGCCACATTCTACTATACCACTATCTGATCAAACGGGATTCCGTGAAAGCCTGGATAAAATCCCCGATACTACAGAGCGTTATTACAGAAGGCAGCGATAAAAATGTTTAACATAAGAAAGAAAACTAGGAAACACAGAAAAAAGAAAACAAGACTTAAAGTTATTGGTGTTTATGTATTTATTTTATTTAACTATACCGCAGGGGGGATTGGCCCGCACTATTCTGCAGGCCAGATTGGCCCAGGCAAGATGGGCATACAATGCAATCATAACAAAAATAATTTTAATGATACATTGCATTTCACGCAAAGATTGCAAAAAGTATGAAACCAGAACATCCAAAATTGCGCAAACAAAAAAGCACAACAGCACGAAAGTACAGAAGTTCTACGTAGATGTAATTCAGGAAATAATTTTGAATTTTTTTTCAACATTGGTAGCCCGAAAAACATTCAGGAAGTGCGTTACAGTCAGAAATAGTTTGTGAGAAGAAACTGTGCTTGTATGCGTTTGTTTTGGAAAAAAGAGGCTGTAAAGAGCGTTCCTTGGTATGGCGGGTCTTTGTAGTGCTGCAATGGCTGAGAAATTAAGAAATAATTCCGAGTTTACCTGCCACAATTTTATGAATAAGGGAACTGCGATTGATTTTTTTGCTGCGCACAAGTAGCAGCAGAGTTTTATTTTCGTCCGTAAGTTGCTTGGAGAGTCGGATCATCTGTATTCATTGAAAACAAAACGAACCACCTTTCTTTGAAACAGTTCGGTTTGATAACTTCTTGAGTGTGCGGATATCATATAGCAGACGTGTATTCAAGTTTCGAACTGTTAAAAGTATCACATACCATTAACTTTATGTTGTTAGGAGTGTGTTTCAGGTGCGTCTTAAGAAGCAGAGCTTCGTGAACGCGGCCGAGAAGATTTCAGAAATGTGAGCGCTCCAAGTTAGTCTGTTAGTCAGAGTGACTCCAAGGTATTTATAACAGGGAACCTCGCGAATATTACTGTTCAAAAGGTGCTACTGGTAAGAGCTCACATTTTTCTTCCAAGTAATCCGCAGAAACACAGTCTTGTCTATATTAGGGTTCATATTCCATTTTTCACACCATCGACATATTTTTATCATGGGTTCTCGAAGCGTCTGGAGGTCTGCTGCTGATATGTTTTTTTTTTGTCAGCTACGCATTCACACGTTTTGGCGGGCTAGTTGGTTAAGCATCTTGAATAAAGAGCGCGAACGAAGACGAGCACAAAAGGCAATGAAACGAACGAAGCAGCGCTCGTTCTTAACCTGCTTAACCAACTAGCCCGCCAAAACGTGTTAACGCAACTTATTTCTTGTTCTTCGGGCGTTCCTACGGGGTATCTTTTTGACCCGCTTCGTGTTATCCCCCTTGTGGCTTCAGCTACATGTAATGCACGTTATTTCGGTTCAGCGCTGTGTCGTTCGTTTCCTTGTCTGTTGTGCTCGTCTTCGTTCGCGCTGTTTATTCAAGAAACTACGCATTCATCTGCGAACAGTGTTAGAGTTAGTGGAGGGGAAATTTGATCTATTAGATTATTTATATATATTCAGAAAAGTAACGGTCCTAACACGCTTCCCTGAGGGCCTCCGAAAGTGACAGCAAGTGTTTTAGAATAGGCAGCGTTTACCTCGACAAACTGAGTTCTGTTTCTCAGATAAGGTTTAATCCACTCGACAAAATAGGATGCAAGTCCATTCGGCTGGAATTTGTAATTAAGTTTGGAATTCGGTAGTCTGTCGAAGGCTCCCGCCATATCGAGAAACAAATCCATAGCCTTTGACTATGGATCCGCTCAGCTTGTTTTATTGAAGATGTACCTGTTATGACCATAAATAAATATTAATTATAATATTTTCACGTAGTGGTGACTGAAGACCGGCGAACAGGAACACAGCGAGAACGTCTTCGAAACGAAACTCTTTATTCGGGCTGACTTGCGCCCGCAAAGAACCGAATCACTCGGCGGCGGCGTAGCAACCAGCGTGCTCGGCGGTCGTCGAACAGAATGCCCGCCGCTGTCAGCCGTGCTCTTTTTAAAGCTGATAGCGAACCTTCCAGATAAAGCGTGAAAGGTTCTAGAACTTTCTGGCACCAAGTCGAATCGGGTCCGCCTGGATGCGATCAATCAAGATAATTCTAGGCGCGTCTTGCGCCACAAACGAAGCGATAAAGCGGCGCGCCGGCAGCCTTGAAGCATGAACCAATAAACACAACAAACAAACGCTACAAAGATTCGCGGCATTACTCCCCTCTCAAAGAAGCATCGACTCGATGCTTTAGAACATAATGCGGCTATCAACAATCAAAAACGGATTGTGCAAAAATAAGCACCGAATGTGGAAACACGGCGTCCCTTAGCGTGCATGATAGGGCTTTAGGCGTACAACATGGACTACTTTGGGTCGTACGCGGCGTCGCTGGGATTCAGTCATTTGGTCAGGGACGACTTCGTAGTCCAATTCACCAAGCCGACGAAGAACCTTGTACGGGCCGAAATAGCGTCGCGAAAGCTTTTCGCTCAATCCTCGGCGGCGAATGGGTGTCCAAACCCAGACTCGGTCTCCTGGCTTGTATTCCGCGTTGCGTCGTCGTAGGTTGTAGCGTGTGGCGTCAGTCCGCTGCTGGTCTTTGATCCTTAATCGGGCAAGCCTTCGGGCTTCTTCTGCGCGTTTTAGGTAGGCGTCGACGTCGACGTTATTTTCCTCGTTAACGTTCGGTAGCATGGCGTCCAGCGTGGTCGTGGCCTCTCTGTCATGGACGAGCCTAAAAGGCGTCATCTGGGTGGTCTCCTGCACTGCGGTGTTGTAGGCGAAGACTACGTAAGGCAAGATGACGTCCCAGGTCTTGTGTTTGGCATCGACATACATGGGGAGCCTATCGGCGATGGTTTTGTTGAGGCGCTCGGTCAGTCCGTTGGTCTGTGGGTGGTATGCAGTTGTTCTCCGGTGGCTGGTTTGGCGTAATGGAGGATGGCTTGCGTCAGTTCCGCCGTGAATGAGCACATCTGGGGCGCCGTGTCGCAGAATGTTCTCCACGAAAAATTTGGCGACTTCTGCTGCTGTTCCGTTCGGTAGGGCTTTTGCCTCGGCGTAGTGGGTCAGGTAGTCGGTCGCTATAATGATCCACTTATTTCCAGATGTTGATTTCGGGAACGGACCAAGCAAGTCCATGCCGATCTGCTGAAAGGGCCTTGAGGGGGGGTTCAATGGGGTTCAGAAATCCTGCTGGCCGGGTTGGAGGGGTCTTTCGTCGCTGACAATCTCGGCAGGTTTTCACATTATGTGCGACATCGGCGGACAGTCGGGGCCAGTAATACTTTTCTTGAATGCGGCGGAGGCTGCGTGAAAACCCGAGATGTCCAGCTGTCGGCTCGTCGTGTGAGGCCTGAAGAACTTCTCCGCGCAGACTTACAGGTACAACAAGGAGGTAGGCTGTCTTGTTCGCTTGTTCGCTGCAAAGTTCTTCTTCACGAGGACATCGTTCTGTAAACAGAACGAAGACAATCCTCGCTTGAACGAGGCGGGCGGTGAAGAAACCTTGCCTTCCATGTATTCGATGAGGCATTTTATGTCGGCGTCCGCGCGTTGCTGTTGTACAAAAGAGCTGGAGCTGATGGGTCCCCGGAAGGCGTCCTCATCGTCGTCCGGCGGCGGTGCATCTACAGGGGCTCGTGACAGGCAGTCGGCATCAGAGTGCTTACGTCCGGACTTGTAAACGACGGTTACATCAAACTCCTGGAGCCGCAGGCTCCATCGTGCAAGGCGGCCGGAGGGGTCCTTTAAACTGGCGTGCCAGCACAGTGCGTGGTGATCGCTGACCACCTTGAACGGTCGTCCGCACAGGTAGGGGCGGAATTTCGACGTAGCCCAGATGATGGCAAGGCACTCCTTCTCAGTTGTCGAATAATTAGCCTCGGCTTTGGACCGGGAACGGCTAGCGTACGCGATGACATTCTACACGCCGTCAATTTTCTGAACGATGACAGCGCCTATGCCCACACTACTTGCGTCGGTATGAATTTCAGTCTCGGCGTTTTCATCAAAGTGCGCTAGGATTGGTGGGGTCTGTAAACGGCGCTGAAGTTCCTTGAAGGCTTCTATTTGCGGCGCTTCCCATTTAAATGGCACATCTGCCTTTGTCAGGTGGATCAGTGGCTCGGCGATGCGCGAAAAGTTTTTGACGAAACGACGGTAATACGCGCACAGCTTTCTTACCGGCCGGTGGCGGAAACATTGTGATAGCAGCTTTTTTCTGCGGGTCTGGGCGTACTCCCTCCTTGCTAACAATGTGGCCTAGAAACAGCAGCTCTTCATAGGCAAAGTGGCACTTCTCTGCTTTCGAGGTTAGCCCGGACGATTTGATTGCGTCTAGTACTGTTCGAAGCCTTTTCAGGTGCTCTTCAAAGCTCGAGGCGAAGACAACGACGTCATCTAAATATACCAGACAAATCTGCCACTTCAGGCCTGCCAGCACTGTATCCATTACTCGTTGAAATGTCGCTGGTGCGGAACAGAGACCAAACGGCATCACCTTGAACTCGAAGAGGCCATCTGGAGTGATGAATGCGGTCTTCTCGCGATCTCTTTCATCGACCTCAATTTGCCAGTAGCTGCTCTTGAGGTCCATCGATGAGAAATACCTGGCGTTGTAGAGCCGGTCCAGTGTGTCGTCGATGTTAGGGAGGGGGTAGACGTCCTTCTTTGTGATGTTGTTCAAGCGCCGGTAATCAACGCAGAATCGAAGTGCACCGTCTTTCTTTCTCACTAGAACAGGTGCCGCCCAGGGGCTCTTTGAAGGCTGGATAACGTCGTCGCGCAGCATTTCTTCCACTTGGTCCCGGATGGCTTGTCGTTCTCGCGGCGACACTCGGTAGGGGCTCTGGCGGAGAGGTCGGGTGTGCTGGTCGGTCATAATGCGATGTTTGGCAATTGGCGTTTGTCGGACTTTTGGCGACGACGAGAAACACTGGCTGTAGCTCCGAAGGAGATTGCGGATCTGGTCTTGTCTGGTCCGGGGCGGGGCTGGGCTTATGTCGAAAGTGGGCGAGTTCTCTTGGTCAGGTGAATCTTCTACGGATGGATCGGAGAGGGCGAGTGAGTCTCGTACGTCGGATATTTCGTCGAGGAAAGCAATCGTCGTTCTTTTGTTAACGTGCCGGTATTCTTCGCTGAAGTTTGTCAGGAATACTTCGGCTTGTCCTTTGCGGAAATGTGCGATGCCTCTGGCGATGCCGATTCCTCGGTCGAGAAGCAACTGCATGTTCCCCTTGATAATGGCTTCAGTGTTATCCGCTTCCGTGGCGCCTACGGTGATGATGACGCTTGAGCGGGGTGGGACACTCACTTGTTCCTCCAGGACACTCAGCGCAACGTGATGTTCCGGAGATCTCGTCGACGGGATTGCCTCGTACGAGGAAAGTGTGATCATCTTGGATCGCAGGTCGATGATCGCCTGATGCTCATTAAGTAAATCCATGCCCAAGATCACTTCGCGGGAAAATTGCCGTAGCACAACGGAGGTCGCGGGATAGGTATGTCCCTTGAGAGTCACTCGCGCTGTGCATCGTCCTGATGGCGTAATGAGGTGGCCCCCTGCGGTGCGAATTTGTGGGCCGTCCCAAACGGTCGTTACTTTCCTCAGCTGCGCAGCGAACGGTCCGTTCATCACCGAATAATCGGCTCCTGTGTCGACTAGAGCGGTAACTTTCTAGCCGTCGATAACGACTTCTAAGTCGGATGTCCTGGCTCTGGCGTTGCATGTCGTCTTCGGCGTCGGGTCACGGCTTCGTCAGATATGTGAATTGTAGGTGGGGCGTGTGGTAGAAGCTTTTCCTGATGACGGCGTCGTTTTGAAGGCGGATCGCGTCGTGGTTAGACAGGCACAGCAGAAAGGTAGGTGTGAAAATTCACATGCAGAAAACCAAAGTCATGGTCAACAGTTTCCCAAGGGAACAGCAGTTCACAACTGGTAGCGAGCTGCCGGATGTGGTAAGGAAATATGTGTACTTAAGACAGGTAATTACCGCTGCTCCGGATCATGAGAGGGGAATAATTGGAAGAGTAACCATCGGGTAGATAGCATATGCCGGGTTGTGTCAGATCATGATGGCAGTTTAACAAGATGCTTTAAGAGAAAAGGATACAACAGCTGTATATTGCCGGTACTCACCTATGGGGCAAAATCTATGAGGCTAACGAAAAGTGTTCGGCTTAGGTTAAGTACAACGCAACGAGCTATGGAAAGGAAAGTGATAGGTGCAACGTTAAGAGATCGAAAGAGGGAAGAGTGGGTGCAAATAAAGAAAGGATTATTCTGCAGCTTAAAGAAACAAACAAACAATTGCACCCGGAAGAAATCGACAAGTCCAATAACCAGTAAATCATGAAATGGCAGATGGCCACATGGCCAGAAACCTGAGATTTTCACGTCCTATTAGGTTTGGCAGAATATAAATACCTATCGCTTCGTAACAACCCAGGATTTCATGCACTACCCGACAATAATGAAAAATAGAAATGCACTGAGGCAAAAACATTTCTTGCTCTGAGCTGCGTAATTTAATCGTTTCCCTCCGACTGAAAACACCGGGGCGCTCAGTTTATAAATGTTTCTGTGGACTAAGGCTCGTCACATCGTTGTGCATTTTTAAAATTATGTGACAACAGAAAGGACACTTTCCTTATAGAAAGGTGAAAAGCTTATAACTACTTTTTAGTGAACATTACTTCAGTTGCTCTCACTCTCATCACAAAATTCATTCCACAGTGGCGAAGTCAACTTAGTTCACGTGGTTTAAAACTGGGGCGTGGTAAACTTGTTTCCAACTAGAAATGCTACGTATGCGTTCCGAGCTCTGGAAGCGCTCGCTTTGTAGCCTCACGCAGCAAACATAATGCTTGCCACGTCGCTCCACTGTCCGCGTAACGCTAGGAAAGGCTGACGGGTAGCGGTCGTTTTATTCTTTCTTTTCAGTACCTTTCGGTAACTTTAGAAGTCCGCTTAGCAAACGACGCACACTGTCATCTGTGGCAGACACGTGTTCATTGCCCACCAGCGCTCTAAATAAAACAGCTTTCCCGCATGACCAGAGATCATTTTTTGTTAAGTGCATTTTCTGTTTCTGTTTCCAGTGTTGCCTACCTGCGCGCCGAGAAGTCGTAGTCTTTCTATCCTCTAAAAACATCCTCCCGGTACGCATACACTAGCAGTGATCTGAAAATAGTACAGGCTTTGTGTCATTTTTAGCACTCAGTGTTGGTGTATTTTCATGGCCCTGTATTTTCATTCCTGTCTTTGGCGATTTTTTTTCCCAGCAAAACATGGCCCTGGCAGTAAAATCCCTGGTTCACTTTTACTGCTGAGACGACGGAATTTTTAGGCTTGTTCTCCACATTTTCGACCTCACATTAAGGATGCAGTCGACTAGTATACCATGCTACTTTTCCAACATTCTGAACTTCATTCTTACCACCTGTGCTGATTGTGCATCTCGTCTGTGGTATTTATCCTTTAATTCTTTATTAACGCTCGTGTGTGCGAGTTCAGTAAAGCAGTGAAGAACGCACGCAACAATAGAAGAGCTAACTTCAATGCCCAGGTACACAATTTTTAATTTTATCGAATTTTTATTTCATAATTTTCCGTGGTTTTGTTTTGAAAAGTGACATTGAAACCTTTTTCATGCGATGTTCAAGCATTATTCGACGAGCAGTACTAGAGTTGGTACTAGGGCGAGCAAACCGGGACATTATAGCAGCCGAAGACGCTATAAAGCGCAGGCGCGGAGATCGGCGTTACCAGCTCGCGATAGAGGAAAATAAAGATGGACAGCGCGTGCTGGAAGCGCTCGCCCGGCACGGGCTGTTCGGAACTAGAAGCCTGCCACGCTGGTCACCTTGCTCTGGTGCTACGCTGCGACCCCGCCCAGTGCCGCCTCGCTCACCTGCCCACCAAGTCTTCGTGCACCTAGACCTTGCTTCCTCGATGCATGTTTTTCTCAGGCGAGACGCTGTAAAGGCGCCTCTTACCCCCTCATACGACGGCCCGTACCGCGTCCTCGACTGGACAGCAAAGTCAGCGACAATCCTCCTCGATGGTCGTGAAAAGGTCGTCTCTCTCGATCGACTCAAACCCGCGTATCTCGAGACACGTCCCAGGAGCTCCCCTCAAATGTTGCCGACCCACCTGCAGACCTGCTTGCCGCCGTGGCTACTCCATCTCTGCTCCGTCGGCCCGTACATTTCGCCGTTCCGTCTAGGCGGGGGGCCGTATAGCGCCCGACGACACTATAAAGCGCAGGCGCTGAGATCGGCGTTACCAGCCCGCGATAGAGGAGAATAAAGATAAACACCGCGTGCTCGGAGCGCTCGCCCGGCACGGGCTGTTCGAACTAGAAGCCTGCCACGCTGGTCATCTTGCTCTGGTGCTCTGCTGCCACCTCGCAAATCTTGAACAATATAAAAGACGCGTAGACCGTATTAAAAAAAAAAACGCTCTTTCTGTTCTTTTACACTTCCAGCAAGTGATAGGCGTTAGACCGGTACCAAATAGTGTGAGAAGCTTCAGGGACACTGATAAAACAAACTAAATTCCACTTTTGTTTATTACACTAGCGTCTGTATGAAACCAAGTCCTGAAAAATAGTGGTGCGCAGTTAACCCGTCGGTTGATCAGGTCATAATGATAGAGTGTCGGTCTTATTTGCAGTACATGCGTGTCATTGAGCGACCCTGCATAACAATGCCGTCCGATAGATTCCCTCACCGCTACAGTAATCTACAACAACTTCCTGAAGACGCCCAGAATAATCCTTTTTCGTTTTAAACGCATTTAAGTCAGTCGAGAAAATTCTTTAAGCAAGCAATTGGCGCAATGGTATTTGGTACTGCTTGAAGAATAGGGAGTGTGGTTCCGCTGCGAGAATTCGGTGATAAAACTAAACCTACAAAACACAGAGGCTTATCTCTCGTCAGCACTTGTAAGTTATGAAAGCATGTAATTGTTTAGCGTTCATTTACCTTTTATCATTTTTAACTATTGTCCGGTAGCAAAGCTTCAGCTATTTGCAAGCTAAAAATGCCTTCTTTTAAAGTATCTCTCTGACTCCGAGTATCAAATGCTTTTATGATTTTTTTTATCATTTTCTACGGTCTTTTGCAAGATCACGAAAGGATCCCGATATATACCAGACAGGGTTGGCCGATATGTCTGTTTAGAGGGTGCATGCGCCGTGGCACTCTGCGGGAGGCTTGTACGATGATGCAGAAAAAACGACCTGTCAAGCTTAGCCCTTACACTTTATCCTTGTGCACACTCCTTCGATGCCAGAGAACAAGCGCACTCTCTGCAATTTCTGCTTGCTGTCGCCTGCCAAACTAAAGCAGCGCTGACCTTCCAAACAGCTCAGTTTTCCTCTTGCTCCACTAAAAGCGCCACTAAAACAGAGGAATGAGCTCGACGATTACCTAAGAATTGTATCGCTGCTTTCAGAAGGAAGTCTAGCAAGACACTGGTATCCAGAAATTTTATCGCGCTGCAAACAATATACTCACGAGGCCGGCTCATATCTCCTGCAGGTCTCATATCCAGCAATCAGCGCAGCTCTTTTCGTGTCTTGCAGCTTTAAGTATAAACAAAAATTTGTTAACACCACTGTTTATGCAACGATGTGGTGTATTTCGGCAAAGCCTACTTCACAAATATGAAGTTACGTTGCCGATGGATTCCCTGTCTTCCTGCACAGTTTTCTTTGAGTATATATTGTATTTTGTAAAATTCGTTATAAAGGCATATTTTTTAAACTACTGCGAAATTTCGAAGTCTAAAAAGTCCAGGAGAAAACAGGTTTCCAGATTATGAAGATTTTGGTAGGCCCACCCAGTTACAAGGAACGTCCATAGATGACGCTAGCTGCCCAGCGTTGGAATTAGCCTGGAACGAAATGTGCAACTCACTAGGATGTCAGGAACACCGTCGCGCGGCCGAACAGTTTGGAAAAATGACCTAATAAAGGACGCTCCACCCCAGTAGCCTTCTGGTCACTGTCAAGAAAGCCTGTCACCGCGGGAACTGGCCCCTTTTAGTTCTATACCATATACTCAACGCGCACGTCAGTAAAGAGTATACTATGTTGCATGTTTGACGAACAAAAGACTGTCGCCCAGTGAATTTTTTTCCCGCTGTTTCACAAAACCGGACTTTACCTTCACCCCGGCCGCTGCAAGAGATTACAAGGATAGCAGAGTGGTTTGTTGGGCGAGTTGGTTTACCATATTGAAATATACCTGCGCTTAAAAGACACGGACTGAAAGATAGAGACACACACACACACACACACACAGCGCTGGACTTACAACTGAATTTTTATTCGGGAAACACTGCTCTTTATACACACCAGCAGCTGATAAAAATGGAAGATGGTAACACCCGGATGATAAAAAATCGACAAACTGTCTCGTCACATGTCCAGTCCTACCTTCCCTTTTGCAAAAATGCCCTTTCCTTTGATAGTAGGACGCTAAGATAAAAAAAAAGGAACTGCATGCGTCCGGTTTGAATATTTTCTTTAAACCTTACAAGTTTCATTCGCCCCGGCTGGAAAGTAGTTTAAATCGCAGATGTAGGCCACAAAATCACTTTACGATAGTCGGGTTCATGCACTGTTCCGAATTAGATTGAACGTACGCGCGCCACTTTGCAAACTTTTGCATGTTCCTTCACGCACGCTTGCTTTGCGCAGGTCTTCAGCATAATGTTATGTATGTCGCTGAGGAGGGCGGCATGAACACCACCGTTTTGACCATGGCTCAGCATCTGCGCAAGCTTGGGTACCACACGTACGCTGTGGGGAAAGTAAGTGTATGTCCCTTATGCGCATCTGCATTTCGATATTTACCATCTTTCTGCAGACGACGGCCGAATGGGCGACAATGACCAATATAAGTGAAAGTTTGTCAATCGGTGAGTTCCGTCAGCAAGGATTGTAGTTCACGGCATATGTATCTGGCATGAATGTAAGAAAAAGCACTACAGACTCAGTCTTCAGTCCCTGGCTTTGTGGCGAAGCACGGTGTTTTTACACAGAATAAAAACTGGGCAAACCATTACTAGCATACGTCATATATTCGGGAGTTGAAGGAAGGAACATAGCGCATCCAAACAAAGGGAGAAAAGAAATAATAGGATTCTGTAAAACGATGGCAACTAACGTGTGTTCCTAATTCACCTGCTACAGAAATGTATACTGCAAAACATTATATCTTTCAGGGTGTATGCAAAGTCAAATAGGAGTTTTTGAAAACATGGAAGTGGGTGCTTGTAAACAGACCGTTTCACTGAAAGCGCCGTAGCCTAAATTCAGCGGACAGTGTTGAACCGTGGTCATCCTCTACTAAATTTCATTACGCACTTTACACGTATTGCGTTCGCTTCTGCAACATGTACTGTCTTTGTCAAAAGTAACCAGGCCGCACGGTTTGCTTCTCAGTCGTATAGTAAAGCTATTATGCCAGCCCTCAAGATCTAAATCTCTGTATGGTAAGGAGAACCCCTGCCCTCACCTTCAAAGGAGTTCTTGATCTTTACAGAAGACGTGAGGGGTTTACTATACGAATGAGAAGCAAACCATGCAGCCTGCTTACTTTTGACAAAGACTGTACATCAGTATCGCGGAGGACATAAAGCTCTCTGTCGTAAAAGCTAAAGGTGCCGGTGATAATAGGAATCGCTCCTTGAGTTGCACCCTTGGAGACGTTGTGATTGCCCTGCCTACAGTGCCGAAAGGCAGTCCATCAGCCATGCGCTGGAGTATAGATCCACGCCCACTGACGGAAATGAAGATTCTCGGCCACTCGCCGCGGCGATCGTCGGCGGTGAAGGCGTTCAAGGCACTGCTACGCTTCTTGCGGACTTCTGGCCTGCATGATAGGCATGACTTTAACGAACGCTGGCTTTTCATAGTGACTTTAGTTTTCTGCTACTCTCTTTTCTTTTTCATTTTTTTACCCTCTCACCCTTTTCCCCCCCATGTAGGGTAGCAAACCGAATATTATTCCGGTTAACCTCCCTGCCTTTCTTCTTCTACCTCCTCCTTCCGCTCCGGAAAACTGATGGTATATCGATTATCGAGAAAGTGCTGCCGTGTCGGAAGTATCTTTGTTTCTTGTTCGAAGTAGATTGTTTACGCGGCCATAAAATAACCATTACTTTAATGAATAAAAAATTTGCAGTTTAGTTCTACAGTGTACAGCGGTGCTCTAAATGTAAACATCAGGAGCTCAATCAATCAATCAATCAATCAATCAATCAATCAATCAATCAATCAATCAATCAATCAATCAATCAATCAATCAATCAATCAATCAATCAATCAATCAATCAATAAAATTAATATCCTTTCGTTCGTAGCTTCTTTCATCATTGTCCAACGTTTACACAAATCACATTGTGCCTAGATCGCCTGCAGAACAAATAGAGTGGCTTTAGTACAAAAGGGTTGAAAATTGGGCGAGTTGGTACGAATTCATACTGGTGGGGCGCCACAGGGACAGGGACAGAGACAGAGTGAAAACAACACAATTGCTCACTAACAACTGACAAAATTTAATAGCAGTCCTGGTGAACAAATAATTTGACGACGTTAAATTGTTACCATCAGACTCGCTAATAGTGCTAGAACTTATCGAATCTATGGAAAACATCGGGGATTGTTCCATCTTCATGGTTTTCCTTGGCTTGAATTACTGTTGCCGTCCTCCTTATGAGCAACGCAGCAAGCCCCTTATTGCCGAAGGCTTTTGGGCTTGAACACTTAACGAGGGTCTAGGATTTAACTCTACTGATGTCACGGATACACCCTAGGCGATTTTTGGTCGTTCCTGTATTAAGGACGACCATTGCCTCCCGGAAAGGACGGTTGTTGCGCAAAATGGCTAACTGCTGGAATAAGCATCCCGGTATAGATCTGAACGGCTAAGTGCTTCTAGCTATCTCCCAATGAGACGAACCGAGAGAGAAGAATTTTGGCCCCCGTTGTTCAGTTAATTTCTGTCTTTTTTTAGAGGACGTATGTCACATGCGCTGATGCTTTATCTGTTGCTAATTAAATTGTGGCCTGCGTTTTTGTAATAGATTTGCGCTGGCAGACGCAACAAGAGAGAAAAATGGCACAAGATGTCCATGAAAAAAGCCCTGTCACCCTCCGTGCGAATGCTAGACTCTGCTGAAAGGAAGGTCTATAGACATCACAGGGAATGACATCTTGGGATGCTGAGATGCGTACACGACGCTTTTTGGAACCTTGACAGGATGGATTGCTTTATAACACATTAAACACAGGTGCAATTGCCTTTCTTTGCTGCAATATTGCGAATTTCACAGTGTAACGGCAACTCGGTGCCAATGTGCCTATATCTGCCCCCCTCCCCCCTTGCCAGGAAAGGAATCTAAGAATTTAAGAAGTGTAACGTTCAACTTCCACTTACTCAACAGTAGTCGCATATTCTTCTCCCAAAATGCAAGCGAGTACCGATTAATAATTGCGCGGCCGCGAAGAGCTTTGCGTCAGTACAAGCACTGCTGCGAAAGTATTTTGTGCGTGGCACGCCATTACAATCGCTACGTCTATGCTATCAGGCTTACAAAGCATTCTGAAAAAGCATGGGACGCTTATGTAATCGCACGTTTGGAGAAAACAGCAATAATATTAATACAACACATTCATCTTGCATGCCCTATCTGTAAAACATCTCTTCGGCCTCCTGTTGTATATCTTTTTAGTCTACTGAATTATATTAATTCAGGCAGTCGGTGACAAAGAGAAAAAAGTGGGGTGGTCTAGGCTGTCGTATGCTCGACAGCTAACCAAAGAGTCAAAGGTTCGGTCGCTACTTTGGCGATACGCTTTTGTTCCTGTGTAGCCTTTGCTTTTTATGGACGAAGGTATGCACTAGTACGTTCCTCTCGTGGGACGAATGACTACACCCTACCAGATGATAATAGCAATAAATTAGCACACGACGAAGTGAAAAAAAGGAAAAAACATTGCTCTTTTTCGGGGCCATGCCTCCTTCACTTCGGCAGCGGATGGACAAAATTGGTGACTTGCGTATGACAAAGATGCAATTACCGTGCGTACATCTCAGGAAGACTGCCGCGCATCTGGTTTGAAATTTATGGAACACTCATGATTTAGTCAGGAATAAAAATTAATCTCTCTGAATTCAGTCTTGTGAAGGTGTATTGGTTATGGCACATCAGTTAGTCACCGAAAGCAATAACGCCTCAGTCACTTTCGTTTCCGCTTGCAGTGCTGCGAAGGGTGTTCTCGCACATATTCACATGGTCACGTTCTATTTTGGTGCGGCATATATTTGAAGTTCGAAGCTATGTTTAGGGCTGACTCTGGGCAGTACCCAACTTTACTCTACGAATGAACACAAATACATTTGAGGGTAGTATGCGGACAGCGGCGGCCGTACCTTAGTTGGAAAATGGCATACCAACGCACCGCGGCACCTCCTATAACAGCAAGTAGAGCCACGCGCGCCACAGTGGGAGGTCTCAGGCTTCAAAAACCAGTGGCAGCATCGGGTTTCCTTTCAATGCGAAAACCCTATTCCGAGCAACTCTCGAGCAAGTTCTCGCGATGTTTTTGGGATTTAGGATATGTGTTTGTTTGTGCCACGTGGTTTGTGATGTATGTGGATTTGTGCCAAGTAAAAGAAGTAAATAAAAATAAATGAAGTAAATACCCGCGACTGGGATTCGAGCCTGCGGCAGATTGAGTTGATCAGCTTCGCTAGTTACTGTGCGAGGAAACAGTGGCACATCAACGCATATACGGGACGAAGCACGAGAAGAGTCAATTCGGGGCACATAGCTAATATATAATGGCACGACACATCTAAGCCACAAAGAACTAGAAAAAAATGCAATGAACATCTCAATGAACAACACGGCACAAAGAGTGAGTGCCACTCCGGTTCAAGCTCGTTTTGGGCATACAATTCCTATTCTACAGAAATGGTCTTTAGCAGAAACAACAGATTTGCAATGTCGGTCCATCATGCGTGTTCTCCATACGCTATGTAATCCAATTAAATGACGTATCTAAGACTTCATCGACAAAATTAGTGCAGGGAGAGATCGCACAGAATGCAGCGTGAAATAGTCTTGTCTTCAATGTCCGTTGCATAATGTCCCAGAAAAGTATTGCATCTTTGCAATTAATGAAACAATGTTCAATCGTTTCAGGAGCATCAAAAGGCGACAATTCGCCTTAGATACGAAAATGCTTTTTTTTTCTAGCCATGTTTTAACTGGTAACGTCTCTGCGTATAACTTAAAGAAAAATGTTACTGTACGTGTTAAGTATAGTACTTTGCGGGCTCTCTTGAGTAGGTCATGTCCCAGTAAACCAAAATACACAGAGCAATACGTCGGATGAGAAAAAAACATACAGATTAAGTCCTTGTGCATGTCGTGTCTTGCGAGGGGAAACGACACTGTAGCCGAGGTGCAACAAGAACTCGGGTTTATTGTCAGCCGGCCGTCAGACCGCGCGTCCCGCTGGTCGACGACTGCCCGTGCAAACCAACACGCATGTGCTTATATCGAGATACAGACAGGTGCGGGGGCGGTGCCCAAATACCGGCACGTGGCCGTGAGTTCGCCGTTTGCTTATCGTGATACAAACACTACATTCCCCCTTCCCTAGACGATGCATTCTCTCATTACACATGGTTGACATTTATAACAAACGGTTAGTTTTTATACAGAAATAAGAGAAACAAGTGAACGGTTCAAACTCTAGTTCCAAAAGTTGGTTGACACAATCACAGCACTGATGTGTACCGATCCGGCGGACGTCTTTCCCTTGTCGGATACCGATGTCGTGTTGAGGCTTCGTGGCTCCTGTCGCCAGGAGAAGATCCCGAGTCGTGATCGATGTCTTCGGAACCGAGGGTTTCCGTCGATACTCCGCCTCCTGCAGCAACCGCCCCTGGATCTTTCTCAGCTGTGCCCGCTGCTTGTTTCGGCGGCTGCATAGCACTCTGTTCATCAGTGCCCGTCGATGACCCAGATGGTTGCCACGGCTGCCAGGAGTCCTCACCATGGGCGCCACAACCATGATCGGCTGACGTTGCCTCCGGGTCTGCCTGCCATATACGTATGTGGTCTTGATGCCTCTTCCACTCCATGACCCCACGTGGTGTTGTCACCTGTAGCACATAAGACACTGGCCCCGGGCGTGACGTCACCGTTGCCTCTAACCATCTTGGACCTACTCTAGAGTTCCTCACAAACACTTTGTCCCCAACGAAAAAACTTCTCTGAAGTTCTCTTCGATTGCCAGTTTGTCGAAATTGCTTTTGCTCGACCACTGAACGAGTACTAGGCTTAAGTAAATCGAGTCGAGTTCTGAGGGGTCGCCCGATCAAAAGCGAAGCCGGAGATTGCTGGGTGGTTGCGTGAGGTGTATTCCGGTACGCTAGAAGGAAACTGGCTAGTCGCTCTTCAATGGGCCGGGCTCTGTTGTCCTTTTGCAGGGCTTCTTTAACTGTTCGTACAAATCTTCCAGCCAAACAGTTACTTGACGGGTGATATGGCGCGGACCGTACATGTTTTATTCCGTTCATCTTGAGGAATAACAAATTCTTCGCTGCAAAACTGCGGCCCGTTGTCTGACACGATGACCTCGGGCAATACATAACGGCTGAAGAGGTCACGCAGCTTACCGATGGTAGCTTCTGCCGAGGTCGACGGCATCAGAAAAACCTCCGGCCACTTCGAATGAGCGTCTACCGACACCAAAAAGTTGCGCTGAAGAAACGGGCCAGCAAAATCCAAGTGGAGTCGGGCCCATGGCCTCGTAGGTCAAGCCCACGGACGAAGGGGAGCTTGGGTAGGCAGCGCTCGTTGCTGCTGGCAAGCCGCACACGTTTTCACGGTGTTCTCCAAGTCGGCGTCAATTCCTGGCCACCAGACGTAGCTCCGGGCAACTTCCTTCATCCGCACTACTCCAGGATGCCCCTCGTGCAGCTAGTCCAGGATTGTCTTCTGTAAATAAGGGGGAACCACAATGCGCATTCCCCAAAATAAACATCCTTGGTTAACCGACAACTCCAGTCTTTTTGAAACGAATGGTTTCATCTCCTCGTCAGCCACTCGTTCGGGCCATTGACCCGTTACCGCGTGAAGAACCTGCCATAAGGTATGGTCACGTGATGTTTCCCGCGCAATGTCTGAGCTTGTTATCGGGAAAGTCTCCCACCGAAGTGCGCCACTCCCGGGCAGCGGTAGACGCGACAGACAGTCTGCCTCTACGTTGTTTTCCCCTGAACGATATACTATATCGTAAAGGTAAGCCTACAGCGTAATTGCCCACCTCTGCAAACGGGCCGCGGCAATGCTTGGTATTCCTGTTTTGGGACCGAGTATCGTCTGTAAAGGCTTGTGATCAGTTACCAAGCTGAACTCTCTACCGTAAATATAGTAATGAAACTTCTTAATTCCGAAGACTAAGGCGAGCGCTTCTCGCTCTAACTGGCTGTAGTTCCGTTCACTCGGCGGTAATGTGCATGATGCAAACACGATCGGCCGCCTGGAACCATCTTGTTCCACTTTCGATAAGACTGCACCCAGCCCATAAGATGAGGCATCGCACACTGCCTGAAGCTGAGCTTCCGGATCGTAATGGGCCAGCACCGGCGCTTTCATTAGCAGCCTTTTTATCTTTTTGAATGCTATGTCGCACTGTTCACTCCAGACCCACGGCGCATTCTTGCACATCAGCTGATTCAGTGGGAAGATGACTGTTGATAACTCTGGCAAAAATTTTCCGTAGTATGTCACCATGCCCGTAAACGTTCTCAGCTGTTTCTTATCGGCTGGGACTGGGGCTTCTAATACGGCCTTTACCTTCTCTGGTGATGCTGCAATTCCTTGTTTACTGACCACGTGACCCAGAAACTGCAATTCTGGTTTCAAAAATTCACACTTCTCTGCCTTAATCCGCACTCCTCTTTCGTGCAACCTGTTCAGTAACGCATCCAGGTTCACTAGGTGCTCCTTTTCGTTCCGGCCCGTGACGAGAATATCATCTAGGTAGCATATCACACCTTTCAATCCTTTTAACATGTTGTCTATTATCTTTTAAAAAATAGCAGGCGCACACGCCACCCCGAAGGCTAAGCGATTTACTGCATACAGTCCTTTGTGCGTGTTGAGGGTGAGGTACTCGCGCGAAACCTTGTCCATTACCACTTGCTGATACGCTCTGCTCAGGTCAATCTTCGAGAACACCTGCCCTCCCGAAAGTGTGGCCAAGATTTCTTCGATCTTAGGCAAGGGGTAGTTGTCAATGTTTAAGCAAGGGTTAAAAGAGGCCTTATAATCTCCGCAGATGCGTACGCTGCCATCTTTTTTTACCACAGGTACAATTGGTGAGGCGAAAGCACTGTTCGAAATGGGCTCGATCACGCCCAGACTAACTAGTTATTCCAGTTCTTTCTCCACCGCTTCTTTCAGTGCGAACGGAATGCTTCTAGCTTTACAAAACTTTGGATGCTGTTCTGGCTTCAGTAAAAATTTAGCTTGCTCACCTTGAATTTCGCCGAGTTCATCGTTGAACAACTGCGGATGTCGGTTTAAGACTTGTTTCAAGTCCCGGTAGTCTTGCGCACCCAAGTGATTAACGCTACTCCAATTGAGCCTGAGCTGATATAACCAGTCTCGTCCTATGAGAGCAGGACCCTCCTGGCAGAGAATGTGCAGAGGTAGCTGGAGAGACTGATGCTGATGCTTCACGTTTACTGTTACCACTCCTTTCGGGCGCACGCACTCCCTGTGTACGTAAGAAGCAACACCGATGCCGGGCTTAACTTCATCTGTGGGAAGCGTGAGCGAAATAAACTGTACGGCATCACTGACACTGCTGCTCCAGTGTCCAGCTCCATGTCAAGCGGCATTCCCTGAATACACAGCGTAAAGCGTATCGGCTCTTGACGTGGTTTCTCGTGCGTTGTTTGCAACAGTGGCTCGATGTCTTCCTCGGTCTCGAACACGCCGAAGCTTTGCCTCCGGAAGTTTCTTTTTCGTGCGTCTTGCCCGCTCGCTTTCGAAGGGTGCGAATCAGATTCAAGCTGGGAGCGGCAGACTTTTTGAATATTCCCTACTTGGTGGCATTTAAAGCAAGTCGCTGTTCGGAACCGGCAAGCCCGGTTGCGATGACGCAAGCCACATCGCGTGCATGGTGAACCGTTCCGTGCAAGGGACTCTTCTGCAGAAAACTTCTGAAGGTCTTCCTGGGTTGCACTGCTAGGTCGGCGCTCTGTGACGTTCTTGGAAGCCGCCTCAACTGATAAGGCTATCTCAACCGCCTTTTTGAAAGTCAGAGATGCATCCTCAACAAAACGCCTCTTCTGGATGCCAGCGCTAGCAATACCACATACAAATCTGTCTCTCAGAGTTTCTTCTAAGTTAGCTCCAAAGTTGCATGTTTCTGCAGATTGCTTGAGGCCCTGCCACGAACTGCGCGATGCTCTCCGTTTGTTGTTGCGTTCTTCGGTGAAACCTTGCTCTTTCCGCAATAACCGATGGCTTGGGTGACAGATGCTCTCGTAATGCTTTCTGCAGTTCTGACAAAGACTGACTAACAGGAGCGTTCGGGGCAGTCAAACTCTTCAATAACTTGTACGTCTTCGGACCCACCATACTCAGGAAGGCATCTACTTTGTTCTCGTCTGGAATCTTATTCACTCTAAGGAATGCATTAATCCTTTCTTCGTAAGTTTCCCAATCCGACCGAGATTCATCGAAAGATTCCACTTGCCCAATCGTGACCATCCTGGCTGTTTCCGAGTCGCTCCGTCGTTGTCCTTCTTGCACGCTTGGCTGAATATCCGTCTTCACGGTCCCCGTGGGATCGGTCATCGTTCTGCTTCAGAATCCCATCCTCGTCGCCAAAAAGTTGTCGTGTCTTGAGAGGGGAAACGACACTGTAGCCGAGGTGCAACAAGAACTCGGGTTTATTGTGATCCGGCCGTCAGACCACGCGTCCCGCTGGTCGACGACTGCCCGTGCAAACCAACACGCATGTGCTTATATCGAGATACAGACAGGCAAGGGGGCGGTGCCCAAATACCGGCACGTGGTCGTGAGTTAGCCGTTTGCTTATCGTGATACAAACACTACAATGCAATAGTTTCCTCGTCACCAAAAAAGGGAACTCAGATAAAAACGAACAAATAGGAAACGAACAGACAAATACACCTCATGCATGAATCCCGAAAAACACGGGCGATCAGCAACATTAGAAGACACAAAGATGCTCGGAAGAGCATTAACTAACTTTACTTGGAGGAATGCACGCATTATTGGGTTTGCAGTGTCCTGGAAAAAACATGGAACGTGAAACCATCTGTCGGAAATACAGGTGGTATACACCGAGGCCGCCAGAGCTGACAAGCAAGAAAGGTTATCACGCTTCGTCGATTCAAATGATTAAACCCACACAAAAGTGTCGAAAAGTCTTTGGAAACGCTGGATATCAAGTCTTGTGTAATGAATATTTTGCCGTACATAATAAATTTTTTTGACGAGAAACAAATTGCATGCGGCTGCCTTGCTGAAAATTGAGAGACCATTGGGCCCGAAACTTTAAGCATAGCGCTGAAGAGAGGGCACCTGGTCTTTTCAGTAACGTGCGCTGTGCTTATAGGCGCACAAAGGGACGCCAAGGTAGTTTGGTGGCGTTCTTGTCCACTGTATACCAGCATACTCGGCAGATGTCGTTCCCCACATATAAAACCAGCGACCGCAACTCCTGGAATGATTAATTCGAGCGTCTGACACTGAACCGAAGTCCTCCGTTAAACGAATAATCTTTTCTATGCTTGGCTTATCAGAGCACAATAACGCGAGGTCATCCGCATTAGCTAATATTTTCAGTTCGTGACCCATAATACGAAAACCATGGACAGCTGCACTGTTCATAACACTTAGACAAAATGGTTCCTAGTATAATACGAACAGGAGTGGGGACAGCGGACAACCCTGTTTCAAAGAGTACTGGATTAGGACTGGTTGGAATTGACAGCCATGAAAAGTCAAGCGGGTTGAACAGGCTTTGTAACAAAGGTGCATCCCAGTAGTAAGAATTGAACCAAGATTGACGCGATTTACAGGAGCAAAAATAAATGATTGTGACACCCGATAGAATGCAGTTGCGAGGTCGATTTGCAGTAGTGGTAATTGTTCTTGAGCGCCACTGCAATACTGCTACACCGTGCGCACTATATCTATATATTGTAAAGACTGACACAGAGACGCGCTGAGCTGAGCATCCGCTCGATTGCCTAGCCTTTCTTTAATTTCACTTCTTCGTCTTCTTCCGCCCGCTTCTTTCACCTCTGCTGTCTCGGCATCACACTCGGCCACGACTGCGGACGCCCTGTTGATTGTAGGCCGCGTCGCACGCAGACCTCGTTGTCGTACACGCGGCCACTCGTCTTGCCCCGCTTCAGCAGCCGCTCCTTCCTGGTCTCGTCCTCCACCTCGACGTAGAGCAGGTTGATGCACTTGCATAACTCAGCCTCGAAGCGGTCTCCCTGCTCGGTGTTCCTGGGGTAACCGGCAATCGGGAACCCTTTGGCTGTCGCCACGCTCTTCCTGATTGCTTCTTTCAGCAGCTGCAAGACCATGACCAGTGGGACGAGCTCTCCTTTCGTCATGATCTCGTTCATCTCCTTGCCCAGGTCGCTGCCGGACTGCACCTCCGCCCACAGCAGGTCACCGGAAGAGATGTGCGTGAAGCCGTAGTTGGCCGCTATCTTCTCGCATTGGGTACCCTTGCCGGAGCCGGGGCCGCCGAAGACAAACATGACGGGGACGTTGAGTTTTAGAGGCCCGTCCATTGGCGTTGAAGGAGGGGGAGGAGCAGGCTTGGCTGGAGGCGGAACTTCCTCAGCCTTCTCCTCCGGTTTTTTCTCCTCCACTTTCTTTTCTTCTTCGTTCTATTCTTTATTCTCCTCCTTCTTCTCTTCCTTTTTTCCTCTCGGCCTTTCTGATCATGAACAGGTCGTCCATATCATCGTCGGCATCCCTGAAATAGGCGCCGCGAAGTCGTCCGCTGGTGGATCGGCGTGGAGTGCCGCGGCAGACTAGAATAGTACCCGGACAGTTGCAGACTCTCGACCGTGGCCCTGCGAGGTCGTAATGCAAGATGGTGTCTTCGAAGCTGCGTCGACGCATCAAGGGCGACGCCGGTGGCGGACTACCTTCTCGATTCTCATCAAGCTGCCTGTCCTGCTGCAGCCTCTCTTGAACGGGAGGGGACGTGGGAGCGTCTAATCCTTGCTCGATTTGGAACATTTGGAGGCGCGATACTGATGGCCCGCTGCCGACCCCGGAACCCGGAGAAGGCGGCAGCCGCGAACGGCCTACTGGTAGCCTGCGTCCGGAGCGGGACCCGGCAGTTGCTGGCTGCTGAGCAGGTGGCACTGGAGGGGTCCACTTTCCGCCGAGGGCCTCGTAACCATCGTCGATGCGGTCCTCTTCGCCGAAGTCCACCCTGGAAACAGGCTGGCGCCGGATTTCGTTGTCTGGGAAAATTGGCTCGTGAAACTGACGTCCCGGCAGCAGGGGACGCGGTTGTCCTGTAGTTGCTGTCATCCGTTGAGGTGGCAACCCAGGCGACCGCACTCCAGGCGGCATGCTACCCAGGCTATTACCGCTCGGACTTGGGCACCCGATGACGCTGCTGATAACCACTGAGCCCGGAGCATCCGTCACAGAGCATGCGAAGTACGGGTGTCGTGGCGAAGGTGGCGTCACGGATCCAGCACTGCCTGCAGGAGGTGGCTGCGCCGCGGGCCGTTCGAAGCGGTGCCCATCATGCGTCGATGCCGGAATGTTGGGATGCCTCATCGGTCCATGAGACGGCGGCCGAGACATCAGCGGGGACGGTGGCACTGCTGAGACGGAGCCCGCGCTCCCGATAGAATTGGGAGGAGCGCAGGCTGCACTTTGGCCGGGAACTGCCGACACCTCGGCGAGGGAGGCGGTCATCTGAGAGCAGTGCATCACGGGGAACGCGTATCCGCTCGTCGGCTGCGGTGACAGCGGAGGCGTACTGACGATTGTGTTGGAGCCGACCTGGAGGAGCTCGGATGCTTCCACCGCGGCAATGGGCGCCTCAGAGCCCAACGCCTGCTGCGGCCACGTGCGGCCCCTGCAGACCTGCAGAAGACGTACCTTATCATGATTGTAAAGGGCGACGTCTTCATCTGGAGCCTGGCGCCGCGCTCTCATCGTCGTGAGTTTGCCGTCGTGCGCACTGGCCAGGGGTGTAAACGCGGCAAGAAGTGCAGAGGTCCAGGCCGGCCAAGTGGCGTAGCGGCGCCCTTCGTACTGGTGCCAGGCGCGGGCGCCACCACGGAGATGGTCTTCCGCGACGGCGAGCGTGGTGGCTGGAGACCAGGCGAAACGCTGGGCAGCAGCGTCGACCACTTGAATCCACGCTTCGGCGTCGTCAGAAAATCCACGGAACTCCGGAATTTGTACGGGGGTTACTGGGTATCCAGAGCACAGTGAAGCGCGACCAAGCGCTGCAGTGAAAGAAGCAGATAACTCCCGGAGGATGGAGAGGGCTTCGGGAAGAAGGGCCAAGGCCGATCCGCCGAGGAGGCATGGACGCCGTTCTCGGGCGGAATAGGAGTCCCATGCGTCGAGGGAGCCGGCCGTGTGACTGCCCGGCCGCTTCGAAGGAGGAGCGACGAGTCGTGGAGGTCCGGGTCGGGCCCGACGTTGGTCGACTGCGCCATTGTAGACTGACACAGAGACACGCTGAGCTGAGCGTGCGCTCGATTGCCTAGCCTTTCTTTAATTTCACTTCCGCGTCTTCTTCCGCCCGCTTCCTTCACCTCTGCTGTCTCGGCATCACAATATATATATATATATATATATATATATATATATATATATATATATATATATATATATATATATATATATATATATATATATTAGGTACTGACCGATCCCTCACGCCGCACGTTAGCTGAGGTCTAAAGTAGCCATTGCAAGCTGTAGCCGATTTGAAAGTATTTTGGCGAAGATCTGGTAATCAACAATAGAAAAAGTGATAGTTGCATAGCTATCCACAATTCGTAGTTTTCACTTATCGTCAGCTTTTTGGTATTAAGACAATATGACTTCTACTAAATGACTGTGGGAAAAATGCAGCATCAATACTGGTCACGGAAATGTGGAGTTAAATAGGAAATAACAAATATTTAAATATGTTATGAAATTCTTCTGAGAAGGCCGTAATTGAGAAGGGGTAATTGATTAATTGCAACTTCCATTTAACCCAATGTTATAGGACTACTTATTATCGTTCACTCGTCCCCACAAAGCGGCGAAACCATAGACGGTGAGCACGCTACATGAACATCGTCAGGAATGCTTGAAGCGGCAGCCTAAAAACGAGATGTAGCTTTTTGGCAACTCGGTTACTATTTCACCTGTACTTGTTACCAGTGCGCCACCGCAGTAGAGCTCAGAAACGCGCATGGCACTCACGTGGCGGCGCACATCAGGCAAGGCCTGCCTAGTTGGCTCCTCACACTGCAAAGAGGGATTGCTGTGGGATCGTAAATGGGCAGCTCGAAAGTGTTCGGCATCGAACCTTTGAAGGGGACACTGTAGAGTTGCAATTTCTTCTGTGTGCCGACACACGCCTCTTGTTAAACTGTAACACACGTTGTTCTTGTTAACCTTTGAAAATATGGCACATACCTACACTGGGGGATCGGCCAAGAATCGGAGGCAAAGGTTGCTATTCACCAGAAGAGACTAAAGGCAAAAGAACAGCACACGGGAGAGCACTGTAACACATTCTCGTACTATGCATTGCACAGCGTCTTTCTTCTTCATCAGCTAATGCTACTATCAAACTAATATTCGTTTGCCCTTTGTACTGAATTTGTATAGGCTTGGACAACGCTCTGGTGGAGGCGCAATGGCACTAGAGCAATACACGTTGGCATTGAGAACATGGCTGTAGAAATACGATAGGGAAGTATAGGCCGCCGGCGTCAATTGGCTTTGACGAAGAAAAAGTTGAAGACGTGCATAAGTGGCTCCCTGGGTCAGTAGACAAACGAATTGTGCTTTCGGGTACGTGTCGGTGGTGTGCACTGTGCATTCGTTCAATATTTTTCGTTGAGCAGTGCTAAACCGCCAGACATTTTTATTCTATATTCATTCAGCTATGTCCAATTTAACAAAAAAAGTCTTACTCTGCTGGTACATTGCTTTATTGGGATTTAACGTACCGAAGGAACTCAGGCTATGAGGGACGCCGTAGTGATGGGTTGCGGAAATTTCGACCACCTGGGGTTCTTCAACGTGCACTGACATCGCACAGTACCCGGAACGCTAGAATTTCGCCTGCATCGAAATTAAGCCGCGGCCAGAATTAAACCCGCGTCTTATTCTTACGCTACTATGTTCCTACTCTCGTCAATAGAATCACTGGAAATGTACGTTCAGCTATACTTAATCGGCTTAAAGGGCTGACGCCTTCATTCATTTGAATGTTTTCAAAAGCCCCACATTTCTATTCTCATGTTTACTGAATATCACGCTAAAGGTTTGGAGCGAGGGTGATCCGAATGAATCCCCATCTATGCGGCCGAGAACCGAACTAGGTGCGTTGCGAAAATATGAAAAAGAGTGTGCATTAAATATGGATAAATATGAATAGTCAAAATGGACTTCTCTGTTGTGCACTAATAGGTGCTCATCTCTTATTTAACTGCCTGTAATTTAACCCCTAAGCTTATTGAACCCCTAACCCCTAGCTTATTTAAGCTTATTTAACCCCTAAGCTAAGGAGATGCCAGGACAGAATGTGCTGCAGGACCTCCTCCTGGATTAAATGTAACTGTGTTTGTACCTGTATATCATGATAGAAATAAATGTTTTGATGATGATGACGATAATGATAATTTTGTCAGGTAAAGTCAAGCAAATTTGGCGAATGCTGTCTCAGCCTTAGCAAAAAAATATAAGGTATCCGAAAAAAATAGTATCGAAGATTTGTTCTAAGTAAGAAACTAATATTTGTTCCTTTGGGTTAAGTTTTCGTCTGCCAGCCCAATAATGACGCATTTATTGCAGCAAAAAAGCACTTCAAAAATTTTCCGCCCACTCACACACTGGTATTGAAACTTGGGAGGCCCACACAAAACAGGCCTCAGTGATCACCATTAGTAAGCCAATGACAAAGTAGCTTCGCCTCAGGGATCCGTGCACCTCAAAAATTTTCTCCATGCAACGGAGCTTACCCGGAAAACCCGCCAGTGGTGGCGATGCCTGCATTTCATCTTTTTGCGGCTTTTATACGATACAAAAGGTCCGTTATGAGTTAAAGTTGTCTGTGTTTTCGTTGAAAACTCACTATATACCGCGCCTAGAAGTGCGGCGAAAAATCTGTTGTTTAGAATTCTTTTCCTTGTTGATAAAGAACAAGATTGGACTTCATCCATCGCAATATTTAATTCCACAGGCTGCTAAAAGCACTCCACACTATTATACTAGGTTATTATCGCTATATTTTGCAAAAACAGACATGCATAAATTGTCCTTTTTCCTTCGCACCGTGGCTTACTGGGACTGTTCACACAGATGTAATTACACCTCCATGGACTAGCGCATGCATTTCCTGAACTCTGCTAATTAGCTCCTTATAACTCGCAAAACGTTTTATTTAGCTGCAGGCTCCTCGATTGTTTCAAGTGCCTTCTATGCCGACTGGTTCCTTGCAAATTTTACTTGTCTTTTGTGTTGCACCTCGGAGGTCCTTGTACACCTTAAGGTTTTATTATGTTTTAAACTTTCTATGTTGTAAGTACCATTTATGTTGTGAACTGCCATGTGCATTGCTCTATATTTTTTATCTGATTTGATTTTCTGCTGCTGTATAAATTTCCCTTCATGCTTGAACTAACCATGGTCGCCAGTATGTCCGTAAATAAAAATGCAAAAACGCCGTTATTTTATCGATACAGGCCAACTTACAATCTTCCTTAGTCACCGTACACAAGCTATGTATAAGCGGTCAGATTTTCACTCGTTTTTGTTTATTCTCATGCCAGTGGCACCTGGGTTACTCGAGTGTCATGTACACGCCGATACGAAGAGGCTTCGACTCGTTCTTCGGCATCTACAACTACGGGCAGTACTACTTCAGCCCCTTGACGGACTTCGTGAGTTCACCTGCTGTTTTAGTGTACTGCTCTTGCCAGTTACTTGAAACTTCTACTTCACATCACACTGCATCCTTCGTCTGTTCTCAACTCAATCACTGTCTTTATTACTACAAGAATTAAGCATTGCGCTTGAAGATATCGTGTTCAGGAATGGTGGTGACTGTTAGAAATTTCTAAAAAAATGTTTATTTATTTATTCATTTTCAATACCTCCAATGCCCCTGTGCCGGAGGTTTGCATGAAGGGTGGACATTCGCGAGGACAGACGAGTTCTTCAAGAAGTGCTTGAAGCGTTGGGGACTGCAATGGAGAAGAGCAGCAGCAGGAAGGGCATTGAAGGCCGTGGGTGTTTTTACGGAAAATGAGTAAATATGCGCTGATGAACGGGCTGAAGGTGGGCACACGGTCTCCTCTTGGCTGAGGCTCAGGAGTGGGATGTGCTGGTAGAATGGCAGGGTTAACCGGGGATTCATAATATAATTTATGGACGAGGGAGAGGCGAGTGACTTTTCTGCGATATAAAAGCTTGAGCAGGTTAGCTTGCGCTTTGAGTTTAGTAGTGCTTGGGGTATATAAATAATCAGAAAAAATAAAATGCGCAGCACGGTTTCGAACGGATTCTAGTAAGTTGACGTGGTTAGTTTGGTGTGGGTCCCAGGTAGCTCATGCGAGTTTTGGTCGAAGGAAGGTGCAGTATGTTAGAAATTTTACAGAAGGAGGGGCCACTCGAAGGTTGCGGCATAAATAGCCGAGAACACAGTTAGCGTCACTTGTAAGTTTCGTTAAGTGATCGGTTCATGAAAGGTCGGCAGATAGGTTAATTCCTAAGCATCTTTAAGAAGTTACGGAGCTGAGGTCACAACCAGAAAGTGCGGATTTCCGGATTGGATAGAACTTTCTGCGATGGAAAGCAAGAAGAGATGATTAGTTTTGCAATGTCGCTAGCGTGAAACGTTCTTTGAGGCATATGGGAGTTATGGGAGGGAAGAAATACAATTAGTTGTTTTCCTGGCGTTCAGGTAAATACTGAGCAGAAAGCAGTCGCAAGGACATTCGGAATTTCTTATTCGGATATAGGGTTATCATGGGTGTTAAAAAACGAAAAACATTTTAGGGGTGCGTGGCTAATAGTCTTCCATATCTGCCTGGGGTTACTGCGCAACTTATTAGGGAAAGCCGATGCGAAAAATGATCGTTGATCTTTCTTTGCGAGAGGTTCGCAATTCCATTCTGTGGTGTGCTGCGGTATTTTACTTACGCACACTGCGTATTAACGCGCTCAGCAACCGAACTCTCATCTTTTATTGTTGCTAAACGCTTTAAAGTTATGGTGAACCATGGTGAATGGGTTCACTCAGTAGCGGTGATGCTGGGAATGTAATTTTGTAATAGGCTCTGCATTTCGAGTTTCAACAAAATTCAGTTCGTTGCAACGTCTTGTGAAAAGAAAAATAGTAACGCATAACAAATTAGCTAGTTCTTCGTCCTCAGCGTTGTAGCGGCCTTTGTCATAGACAGTTATTTTATTTTTCGTCTTATTAAAGATGTAAGTGAAAATGGAATGAAGCATGAATAACAACATGACCACTTAGCTCTGGCAGGTTAGTTGCGATGCAAGGCAATCGGCGTGTAACGTGAGCAACAAGTGAAGGATATTAAACGAATTGTGAGTCGCTCGAGGTGGTTAAGAAATAAGCTGTGATGCTAGCATCTGGCATGAATTTAGAAAGTACTTTCGGTGTCGTGTTTAGATAATATTTTTGTTTTATTTACGAAATACTGCAGGCCAACGCCCAAGCAGGATCCGCGTACATGAAACATGGAAAGAGACCAGTTTTACAGCAAACAGAGCTAAAAGAAAAACGTCTATCATTGCACACGAAGAGGAATAGTGCAGGAGTATAATTCACACAGCAGAAAGGAGGCTGGGGTGCAATGTAACGTTGAAGAAAATGGCGAAGTACACAAATACAGACATGGAATTCTGCAAAACAGCAAACAGAGTTGGATAATGATGCCCACACAATAATATACCGGCGTGAAATAGATGCACAAAAAATTTAAAACGCAAACATGATTTGGCCGTTAATCCTTGGAGTTTAGAATATTTGTCTCAATCATATTCAAAGATAGATGACAGTTATCATGTATTGTGACAGTTTGCCCTTGTGAAGTAGGTCGTCAAAGAAAGCGAATGAGTATGTCGTGTCTTTCCTGTCTGTTAAATATCGGTTACGGTGCAGAGCTAGTTTATGCTTTAATAATTGGTACAGAAATTTAGGCGTAAGAACTTGCGTCTCGAATGGAGGGCATAAAATTCGTTGCAAGTCATTTCAGCAACGGAAACTGTGCGATCGAATAGAGAATATCTGAAGCGAACAGCTCAGCGCTGTATTCTTTCTAATGTGTGAGTATCGTTCATAGTGAAGGAGTCGAAGATGATACAAGCAGATTCTAATTTAGGACGTAAGCAGAGAAGTATATGCTAGGCATTTAACTTGAGATGTGGCGTGTTTAAGCTTATTACGTTGTAAACAGAGTTTCCGGAAAGCTTATGAGGAAATATTGTTGATATGTGTATTCCAGTAACGGACACTTGTTATGGTCACTCTCAAGTATTGGAATTCATTAAGCTCAGCAAGGTCGCAGCCCTGAATGACGTACGTGAACTGAAGATCACGTTTTTTTCTCGATACGCGTAGAAAGGCTAATTTCTGGAAGTTTAATTTCATGCCCAATTGATTCTTCCAGTCGCCTATAAAATTTAAGGATGAGTTCGGTGCAGTTTGATCAGTTTCAAAGATTTTCTTGAAAATTACACAATTATTTGAAAAGAAACCGACATTTATCGCTTCAGTAATTACTTCTACGATGTTATAAAAATACCAAAACAAAAGCGGCGCCAAGACGCAATTCCAACCGGTACTCCTGAGATGAATGGGAGAGTGGTAATATGGTTTGATAGGTAAACTAGAACGCATTCAAAACTTAGCAGTACGTTTTGTACACTCAAGCTTTTCCAAACGTTTCAGCGTATCTAATCTACTTCACAAAGCAGATCTTCACAGCTTGGCGCAGCGTAGAACAGCATCAAGGCTAAAATTTCTGTTCTTACTTTATCACGGCCATTTGAACATATCAAGAGAAACATACCTCCAGGAACCATTTCGTCACTCTTCGAGAACTAACCATGAGAAAGCACTGCATCAACTCATAAGCCATATTAATGCTCACAAATATTCTTTGCTTCCAGCGGCTATATCTAGCTGGAGCAAACTAACCTCGACAGCTGTAAACTGCAACTCAATTGAATCATTCATAGAGCATGTCAATAGCATTGATTCCTCAGTATAATGCCACCGTGATAAAACTATGATGCTGACTTTCATTTCGTATTTTTTGTAACTATATTTGTTTCCGTACTGAACCCGCTATATTCCTTTCCCTGAATTGGCATCATTACCACCACGATGCCGCTATGATGATAAATTCTTCTTTTGTATTATATATGTACCTAACTTGTTCCCCTGTATTGCCTCCTTTGTATCCACTCCTGCATGGGCCCGAGAAGGGCCTGTAGTATTTGTAAATATATAAATAAAATACTTTGTGGGACCGGCTAACTAAGCAGAAACGCAGGCTATGAGAAATTGAGAAAGACGAAGCGGTTTTAATTTCAGAATGAATTTGTCATAATGGACACAGTCGAAAGCTTTACTGAAGTTTAAAAATATTACATCAACCTGACCTGCTTTCTCAAGATCAGAAAGGAAATGAAGAACCGTTGAAAGCTCAGGGGCAGTAGAAATTTATTTTCTAAATCCATGATGAAAACATGATAAACAGTTGCGTTTATCCAGGAAGTCTGAGAAGGATATCGCAGCTATATTTTCGAGCATTTTGCAAGTGGATAACACAGAAATAGGTTGGTAGTGTGGACAAAAAGCGGGTAACCTTTTTAAAAATTGGTGAAAATCTCGCATACATGCAGACCTGTAGAATAGTAGCGGGTCTCAGCGACGGGTTGAAAAGGACTACGAGAAATTTCGCTAGTGCGTCAGCATGGCATCGCGGGAAAGCATTCGGTATTCTATCTGGGCCGAGCGAAGGTTTAACGCTTAACCTAAGGAGCATATTTACAAATCCTTCCTTTGTAGCAGCAGAATCATTTGAGAAATTAGGAAATGTTTTCACATTACGATGAGTAGTCCAAGGAGAAAAAATGGTGTAAAAATGAGAATTAGAGTGGTGTGCATTTTGTGACAAACGAGTCCATAATATTCCGGGAAGCTTAATGTCACCCAGTAGTACGATAGCAGCGTGTGGATGTGAACCGATAATGTAGTTAAGAGCTTCACAAAAGTGCATTACCAAAGTGGTTTGCCATCTGGCGGGCGGTAACAAACCTCGAAAATGAGTGGAGGTGAAAATGCGTAGCATGATACGAAAAGTTTTTCTAACGATGATTGACACTGCAGCCGGTGGCGTGACGCTATTAGTACACGGCCACCACGCTTAATAGCATGGTCATGACGAAATATGTCGAAGTTGGGCGACTAGTTGATAAGATGTTTTAAATCTACTCGTCCGGAGTATTGTTTCACTTCCTTCGAAGCAAAATATGTGATAAAAAAATTGCCATTCGAATGTTCAGAACACGGCAGCAAAATACACCTCCAGATCAAAATAGTTTTCTTCGCCATTCGCCTTCCCTTTTCTGATACTTCGGCCTGCAGCTGAGTCACTGAAGTACCACCTGAACGAACTTATTCATCATTAAATTCAAAGGCGCCAAACCATACACACACACACACAGGAGAAGAAAGAAAGACGAGAGAGAGCGCCTTCCTGTGTGTGTGTGTGTGTGTGTGTGTGTGTGTGTGTGTGTGTGTGTGTGTGTGTGTGTGTGTGTGTGTGTGTGTGTGTGTGTGTGTGTGTGTGTGTGTGTGTGTGTGTGTGTGTGTGTGTGTGTGTGTGTGTGTGTGTGTGTGTGTGTGTGTGTGTGTGTGTGTGTGTGTGTGTGTGTGTGTGTGTGTGTGTGTGTGTGTGTGTGTGTGTGTGTGTGTGTGTGTGTGTGTGTGTGTGTGTGTGTGTGTGTGTGTGTGTGTGTGTGTGTGTGTGTGTGTGTGTGTGTGTGTGTGTGTGTGTGTGTGTGTGTGTGTGTGTGTGTGTGTGTGTGTGTGTGTGTGTGTGTGTGTGTGTGTGTGTGTGTGTGTGTGTGTGTGTGTGTGTGTGTGTGTGTGTGTGTGTGTGTGTGTGTGTGTGTGTGTGTGTGTGTGTGTGTGTGTGTGTGTGTGTGTGTGTGTGTGTGTGTGTGTGTGTGTGTGTGTGTGTGTGTGTGTGTGTGTGTGTGTGTGTGTGTGTGTGTGTGTGTGTGTGTGTGTGTGTGTGTGTGTGTGTGTGTGTGTGTGTGTGTGTGTGTGTGTGTGTGTGTGTGTGTGTGTGTGTGTGTGTGTGTGTGTGTGTGTGTGTGTGTGTGTGTGTGTGTGTGTGTGTGTGTGTGTGTGTGTGTGTGTGTGTGTGTGTGTGTGTGTGTGTGTGTGTGTGTGTGTGTGTGTGTGTGTGTGTGTGTGTGTGTGTGTGTGTGTGTGTGTGTGTGTGTGTGTGTGTGTGTGTGTGTGTGTGTGTGTGTGTGTGTGTGTGTGTGTGTGTGTGTGTGTGTGTGTGTGTGTGTGTGTGTGTGTGTGTGTGTGTGTGTGTGTGTGTGTGTGTGTGTGTGTGTGTGTGTGTGTGTGTGTGTGTGTGTGTGTGTGTGTGTGTGTGTGTGTGTGTGTGTGTGTGTGTGTGTGTGTGTGTGTGTGTGTGTGTGTGTGTGTGTGTGTGTGTGTGTGTGTGTGTGTGTGTGTGTGTGTGTGTGTGTGTGTGTGTGTGTGTGTGTGTGTGTGTGTGTGTGTGTGTGTGTGTGTGTGTGTGTGTGTGTGTGTGTGTGTGTGTGTGTGTGTGTGTGTGTGTGTGTGTGTGTGTGTGTGTGTGTGTGTGTGTGTGTGTGTGTGTGTGTGTGTGTGTGTGTGTGTGTGTGTGTGTGTGTGTGTGTGTGTGTGTGTGTGTGTGTGTGTGTGTGTGTGTGTGTGTGTGTGTGTGTGTGTGTGTGTGTGTGTGTGTGTGTGTGTGTGTGTGTGTGTGTGTGTGTGTGTGTGTGTGTGTGTGTGTGTGTGTGTGTGGTTTGGCGCCTTTGAATTTAATGATGAATAACTACCAACTAGCCCAACAACAAGTTCTTCTGAACGAACTTACACTGTGAAGAAACGTTCGCCAAAGCGAAAGGTTGCACCAATCAACTGAGCACAGCAGGCTATTTTGAAGGATCAGGGTAAATGCTAAGGATTCGAAAGTTTTCTATAAGCATCTCTTTCACACAACTGTAATCTCGAAGCAAAGTGACCCCTTCGTCATGGCACAAATGAAAAACAGACACACAGTACCTTTGGAAAGCAAAACGCTTAACTTCGCATAAAACTCTGCGCAAGGGTACAGGCAAGAGGACAGTACAAAATCAGCAATACTCAGCACTCAGCCGCCACGTTTGAAAGGGCACTTAAATCGCTCACAATTTTCATAGAAGCCGGGGTTTCTCTAATTCGCCGCACGAAACGCAAACAAAGTCGGGTTTGGTTCGTATTGGTTTATCGGGGTTTACGTCCCAAAACAACTCAGGCTAAGAGGGACGCCGTAGTGGAGGGTTCCAGAAACTTCGACTGCTTGGGGTTCTTTAACGTGCACTGACCTCGCACAGTAGACAGACAGTTTGAATTAAAACAAAAAAACACTGCCTTCAAGTTTAGATATAGGCGCGTAACCTGCGTGCAAAAATCAAATTGCCACGTGTTATGCTCCCTACCGTTAGTGCCAATAGTTCCGCGGAGAGGTGGTGTGGGGAGGTAGGGGAACTAAGTCGCACGAATACACGCACGATGGTGAATCGCCTACGGAAACCGTTAGGAACTTTGAGAGCAGACCGGCTGCAAGCGGATGGGGAGTCCTCGCCTCATACGCAGGGCTGCGTTTCTCTCAAGGCTGTACGAACTTATGTTTAAACGCTCTTTTATTGCGGCATTGGCATTGCAAGGTATTTCAACTTCCCAGCGCGCCTAGCGCCAAGCGTGGCACTCGCTGCAAGACAGATACTGCTGACGCTCGCCACGACTTTCCCTCTTGAAGCGCATGCACTCCCTGGAGCGCAAGGGGCACGCAAGCGTCTTCTTCTCCTGCGTGTGTTTCATCTGGAGTGCCACAGGGTTCTGTGCTCGCACCATTGTTGTTCCTCATATTCACCAGTTTACCTGTCGGCCCAGGATCCATTGCCATACTATATCATCTCGACTGCATTTTGTATTCCCCTGTCGAGTGCTTTGATGGTTTGAGTTTGCCACAAACTAACCTTGACAAGGTTTCTGACCGGTGCTTGAAGAGGGACATGACATTGAACGTGTCCGAGTGTTAGCCTGTGCAGTTTGCCAAAAAAAGAAAAAAAAAATTGGATCGTGCCTGATAAGGAATGACACAATTCAAACAATACAAAAGTGTCACAAAGTGTGTGCATGCCTTCTCCTTCTTTTTTTTTTGCGACCGAGGTGGCCACGGCTGGCCACAGCACCGGTGGTTCGCAGGCATGTAGCAATGCGGCGGCGACGATCTTGCCCCACGCGTGGACAGTTTACCGCTCGCGGCACTGGAGGGTCAAGGCCACACCGCTCCTCCTAGCACTATCGTCGGGTAGCGAGCGCTTGCGGAGGACTGGAAGCGGTCGGTTGAATGCTTCGGCACCCCTCCCTACGTTGGCAAGTTAGCATCGTTCCTCGTGAGGACCGTGGCCTTTCCTCACGTCCCTTCTCAGTTTATTGGTGTTTCGTTTCCCTCACTTTCTATACCTGAAAATCGTTGGAACACTCGGCCTTGAGGATTCATTTTTTTTTTTGGTTTGCCGCGAGAACGCGGCGGCGGGAAAACCGTGATTTCGGTGTGTTCGGACGTGCGTGTGGCCAGCCAGGGAAGTGGTCGGCAAGCGAGCTAAGGCGGGTGCCTGACGCGTAGAGCGCGGCGACGACGGTCCCGAAGACGCGTGGAAGACGCGTGGCCCAAGTTCGCCCGTATCCGCAACCCCCCATCACTACGCGCGCTTCCGTAGCCCGACGCTTCCTGCGACCGGACCTTGCCACCCCGCAGCTAAGGCGCCGTTTCTCCCTACTCCTTTGTACTCTTTTTCTTTGTCCCGTCGCTTTGCCTCGTCGTAACCCTATGCACAGTATTGCTTTGGGGTTGTAACGTGGTTGTATAGTTCTTGCCCTGTTGTTTTCCTCTTCCTGTTAATAGTCGTCTTGTGTTCTCATTTTGTGTGTGTAATTCGCTTCGCGTCGGTGCATGCACTCTTCTTTGTTGAGCTTGGTGTCGTAACTTCCTTTTTTCATCTTCCCGAGCAAAGGGGTTTGGTAAAGAACTTGCCTGCGCCTCATGCCTCCGGTCAACGGCTAATCGCGTGTTTCCCCTATCATCGGTCAGCAGTCTAACCTCATCTTTTGCACGCGGTGCGTAGAAGTTTGTCGCTCCTCCCCCTCAAAAATTACGGAGAGTGCAGTGGTCGGCAGGTTGGCCCGATTAATTAGAACTTGGGTGCCAACCAAACATCAAGCCGCCCACGATATCCTGACAAAAAGGCAAAATATTTAGGAGTTCAAATCGCAACAAACATAGATTGGACAGCCCACATTGACATAATAACTGGCAAGGCGTGTCATCTTTTGTATTCTCCAAAGGAATTTTAAAAGTGATTCCCACGTACTCAGGAAACTCTGCACTTGGCAAATGTCAGACCAGTGCCGGACTGTGCTTGCGCAGCCTGGAGCATATTCACCGGTATTGTCATAGACAGGTTGGAAAGGGTAATGAAACGCACCGAGAGGCTTGTGGCTGGGAATTATAACTTTCGTATAAAAAGCTGAAAAATTCGTGACCGCATTCGGTAGAAGAGTTTGCTTATCCAGAGAAAAATCTGCAGACTGATTTTCTCATATGGTATGTACTATGACTGTACCGGTAATAATTAAAGCGCTTATCTAAAGCGCCCACATTACATATCGGAGAGACTTGACAACAGAAAATGATTTACAGTTATCAAAGCCGTATTACTGTATTCATTTTCCCTAGCACAATTCTTGACTACAATAATCTTTCGAATGACGTGCTTTGCGCACCAAATTTTCCAACATTTATTGAAATGATAACGTAATGTGTCTTATGTTATGTTATCGTTAATGCTAACTGGTTGTGAATTCATTTATTCTTGTTTTCTTATGCTGTGTTGTCTTGCTGATATGTTGCCAATAACCTCTTTGCGTTTTATATGTTAAGTCGTTTATCTTCCTATAATAATGCGTCATGAGGGCTTTAAGCACTTACAATAAATAAATAAACAAATAAAATATTTTCGTCCTACTCCTTCATTGCTTCTAAATACAGGATTTCGCGATTGCCACCTGCTTCACAGCCTTCGATTCTCGCCATCTCAGTTCTTTTTCTGGTTTTGAGGTGTTCGAACGTGCATAACGCCGGCTCCGGTTCTTTCCACCTCGCGCGGCAATGGCGAACGCGCCGCGGCACCCGCACGTCGCGGTTTGCAACAGCAGCAGCAATAGTATGGGCGCTCGCGTCGATGGCAGGAATGGGATCAAGTCAAATCAAATTATTTCAACATCATTGATCCTGGAGGACACAGTCAAAAAGCCAGATAGTGGCTTGACAGTGACTGTGCCCCCCGTACTTCTGTGCCCGCCGCTAACAGCAGCACGCACACGTCGCCATATAGCTATTAAAATAACCCATGCAAAAGCGCTGCATGTATTCTATGTCAGTAAGCAATTGTTAGGCTCCCTGCTCAATACTCTCGATACAGATACGTGCTTGTTAGTCTCACCACATCCATTTTCTGGGCCGCTGTAGTGTCTTCACACGTTTGTCTCAGCAAAACCTACATGTCTAAACCTACAACTTTGAATTACAGCCCTGGTTAAATCTGTAACGGGTGCTTAACAGATAGTTACAGAACGTAGCGACTGGTTTCAAGGAAAAGGTCAGCTGCACAAAGACTTCATTACTTCAGCACAGCGTGTCATGCACGTTGGTCTTGTTTTGTCACCTTGACTGATTGATAATTTTGTTTGCGTCTATCGTGTTCATACACATAATCAGTGTCGCAGTCATTATCTCGGAAAAGGGTGGGATCGGTAGATGTGCTAATGACACTTTATTCTGTTCCGGCTTTTTTCATGAACGTCCTGACGCCTAACCTCTCTCAAATCTTTGTTTGGCACACGCACACTGAAAGAAACTGGTCGGTCTTGTAGCCCCTCGTATAATCACAATGCTCAGTTTAAATGGCCTATTTATATCGAGCGTTGGAGAAAGATCTGTGTTGAAGAACATCGCTGGTGGATGAGTATGCGATGTGACATCATTGTTTCGGCAGCAGTTCTTCCCCACAAATGAGAGTTCACGATGCCTAATATATTAGCACAATTTTTATGTGCTGTGAAATATATACGTTAAGATTCAGAATGCCATACTTGTTGACGATTCGAAATCACATCGGAGATTAGCACAGATTGACAGAAAAGCTGTTAATGGATACGTCGTTAGTTGCCCAAAGAGTTCTGTCAGATTTGATAAGCACCCTCACTCTTAGTTCTCAATCGACGACTAAAATGTTAACGTTTTAGTGAGATTATTTGGAACCTCTCTGAATTTTATCTGTTGACACTGTCATTGAAATGCTATGTCATTTGAATACTAAACGTTCTCTAGAACGGGACGGCCTTCCAAATGCATTTTTGGGACAATATTCTTAGTCACAGTCTAGCTTTGTATGCAAGTTTTTGCGCGGGTCCTTGCCTTATTGTTGTTTCTTGCCGTCTGTCGGGTTGGAAGCAAAAATGATCCTTATTACAAGAATGATGACCGTCCCTTTGTGGAAAAACTGCAGCCTAATCTATAAACCTTCATCTTATTCTAAGCTTTTGGAACCCATTACTCTCTAAATATTGAAATCTAAAGATGGCCAGAACTCTGTTCAGACCAGCTGCAGGAAGGAATTCTCTACGCTGCTCAATTTGCAACAGCCATTCATAAGTTCAGTGCACTTTCGGACAAATCTGAACAAATTGATTTATTTTTCAGATTTCACAAAAATCTTTCACAAGGTGACGCATAACAAGCTTTTGAAATTAGAACAGATAGGTGTTCCTCCATTTCCCTTTGGCTGAACAGCAGCTTATCTACAACTCAGGACGCTGTTTGTGGAGATACGCGGTTCCTGTTCTTTCCCACTCCCAGTATCTTTTGTAGTCCCTCAGCAAACTATGTTTGGTTACTCGCTTTTCTGCAGTTAGCCTTTTTAGTCCAACTGTGGAAACTTTTCTGTTTGCTTGTGATTGTATTGTTTCTTTATTGCTTTCTGCCTTCTGTTTCCGACGAGTAAAATCTAGACGATGCTCAGCTTAGTGTTCTTAGTTGTAGTGATAATATTTATTAGTAAATATAAATTCGCCTCCCCCACCAAAAAAAAACAGTGTTCCTGCGCAAGACCAGACAGAAATATCCGTTTCACTCAACTACTTTAATAATGGCGTTTTAGCTAAAGCAGTAAAAAGTACAAAACGCGTGATGCACTGAGATGCGCGCCTCCTTGAGTAGTTCGTTCTTCTCGTGCATGCAGAATGGTAGTTGCGGCGTCGACATGTGGGAGAATGAGGCCCTTGCAGCAGATACGGACGGAATGTACAGGACCCAGCTGTTCACCGACAGGGCGGTTGACATCATCCGTCATCACGATGCGAAAAAGGTGCGCTACTTTGAGCTTTGTTTGCAAAAAAAGATATCAATGTGTTTTACAGCTAATATGCACTTGCTGCAGAAGAGATTCATCACTCTTGATGGAACAGCGCAAAACATCGGGACAAGAGACAAGCGCTGACTTACAACTGGTTTTTATTTCGAAGAAACGTTGCTTCTTATACCTTCTTCACCCTCTCAAAAAGCACATGCGTCGCAACCATATCGTTCAAGCGTCCACAAAAAAGCAAGACAAATAATCACAGATACTTATAATCACATTTTTAACATGTCAAATTCTTTCTTAGTCAAAGCTACAGACGGCGTGCTGACACACTCATCGCGCAGACTCGCTATCGAAGCTGCCTCGATTATTTCCCGGACTAACTGGTCTTTGTGATTAGCCAAAGCTTTGCATTTTTGGAAAACCGGTGCACAACTAGTTGAAGGGCAATCTCTGCAATGGATTCCCAGGTTCCTGCAAGCTTGCTCGAAATTATTTTTGTGTTCTAGCAGCCTTTCATTCATGCACCTGCCAGTCTGCCCAATGTACTGTTTACCGCAAGTCACTGGCAACGAATAAACAAGGCCTTCGGTGCACTCCACAAAGGGGGTTCGATGCTTTATCGTGCATCCCTGCTTCTTTTTGGTCGGATCGGAGTTGACTCGTCTGCACAGACTTTTGAGTTTATTAGGAGCAGTCATCACTACATTCACGCCAGCTTTTCCCGGTTTTCCAAAAATGCACCGGTTTTCCAAAAATGCAAAGCTTTGGCTAATCACAAAGACCAGTTAGTCCGGGAAATAATCGAGGCAGCTTCGATAGCGAGTCTGCGCGACGAGTGTGTCAGCACGCCGTCTGTAGCTTTGACTAAGAAAGAATTTGACATGTTAAAAATGTGATTATAAGTATCTGTGATTATTTGTCTTGCTTTTTTGTGGACGCTTGAACGATATGGTTGCGACGCATGTGCTTTTTGAGAGGGTGAAGAAGGTATAAGAAGCAATGTTTCTTCGAAATAAAAACCAGTTGTAAGTCAGCGCTTGTCTCTTGTCCCGATGTTTTGCACTGTTCCATCAAGAATGAATAACCAACATGCCCAAGCTGCTGTCCTGGAGATTCATCACGATAGGAAAAATGTGCGCGACTTTGTGCTTTGTATGAAAAAATCAGTTTTTTTCCCGCTAACCTGCACTTCCAGAAGCAATAGATGTCTAGGCGCTGCTCTCTGAGTGCCTATACGTGGTATGTGAGTGTCTAGACATAAGACCCTTTATTGCTCTGTCCACGGGCCCGCATTTTATGAATTTGAAAATTGGGAAGGTGACAAAAAATTGTGGCGGATGATAAATAAGCTACTCTTCAAAACGCTAAAAAAAGTAATGTAATGTCCTGATAATCTCAGAGCTAGAACTATGGGAAACCCTGCTAAGCCCGCCGGTAACAGTCCAGTATATCTTGCACAGGTTACTCTTAAATAAGGCGATAAGGCGTTACTATTCCACTGAAACAAACCATAGCCTATGAAGAACATCTTCCAAGTACTCCGTTTTGGTTTACTTCCCCTTGGATATGTGGCATCGCCAGAGAATCACCAGTACACCTTTCTACGTTTGCAAAAAGAAAAACGCTCATGCTTATTTGCCCCAATGCTAGATTAAGGAAATATTGAAGGAAAGCATAGCTCTGTTGAAAGAAACATACACAGGTTTATTTTGCCTGTACAAATCCACAAACAGAAAGGTAGCTTAAAAAAGTTCTAAACTATACAGAACTTCACAAAAATTAATAAAGTGGATTGAAGAGGCTGTTTGTTCATGACTGTATATTTGAGCAGCAGAAAGTTAACAATGAAGTTGAAGAAACATACAGACGAGAACGATGCTGCAGCATCGTCCTCGTCTGTATGTTTCTTCGACATTTTTGTTCACTTTCTGCTGCTCAATATACGTTCAGAAAAATTTTGCGCAGAAAAACATTTGCAGTAGCCGTACTTCGGATCCTTTTGCTGAAGCGCGGTTTTGCTCGTATGCTAGCTTGAATGGCAAAACCTTAATGCCTCGAGTAAAATACCGGAATTAGAATGATCAACACGGTCATGCACTTAAAAGTGCTTCCTAATCCTGTGGTCCCGCTTTGCTAGTGGCGTACTTTGGAGTACTACAGTTGCCACAGTCCACTCCACGCCGCGACGAACGGTATTCTGTTCGCGACATCACCTATTATTTCCACGTTCCAGTCGTGCACTTTATGTCGCAGCCCTTGTTCCTCTACTTTGCACCCACTGCTGCCCACGGACAATCCAAGAATTTGACAACTGACGCTCCTCGAAGAAACCTGGCAAAATTTCCCTACATCGCTGACCGGAACAGGACGCTGCTGGCTGGTGAGAAGTTCGTACTGCAATATATATAGAGTGTGCCCAGCGAGCCGGATTTGTGAACGCCATTACGCGCGTCTTATTAACTGCGCCCGCAACACTAGCAATGTCATACAGCGCGCTATACGAATACGAGGCTCCTGGAACTAAACAGTCGCTTTTGTTGTGCCGTCCTCGTCGCTCTAAGAAACATAGAAAAGTGAGTCCACAACACGGGAAATTGCATTTCTCGGTATTGGCGTGGAAAAGTGCCCGTATTCATGCTTGAATTCATGCATGCAATTATGCACCAGAAGGGATCACGAAAAATCTAGGCTGTCCAAAAGCAAACCTTGCAAAAAAAAAAGGAACGCTCCACCCTTTCTGCTTGCGAGGAAGTCACGATTGCTGTCACGACAGAAAAAGACTCCTCAGCCACAGCACTGTTAGTTTTTTTGTTCAGCACGTGTTCAAGGAAGCCTCTGAATGCGGCATTCAAGAAGCAACCACAACGTGCACGATCTACAATACAACAGCCAGCAAGAACTCTGCAGCTGTGGAAGCGCGACCCAGCTGCACTGTAGACGACTCGCCAATGTGTTCCACTTCGTAGGATGCTCAGCTTCCGACTGCTACGTTGAACTATCACAGAGACTATTAAAAGAGATTCACAGCTTTTGTTTAACCCCTTCATAAAAGGTTTTGCTCGTTGAACAGTTCAAAAAAGCACCGTTTTCTCTGGGTACTTTTCTTCTGGGCCCCAGAACTAAGACAAAAGGAATTTTCAGTTTCCCTGCTGCGTTATCAACAGGATTGTGTAAATCCATGCAGAACACAAATATTTTTATGATGGCACATGTCATAAGCGATGCGTAAATTAGGAGGCTCGAGTACGGCTGCATGAACTTATGCTATTCAGAGGCATAGTTAGTGCCCATGCTGCGAAAGAAGGCACCCTGCTCATAATGCTCTAGCATATTGATAAAATGCGCAAAAACACAAGGACTAAGCAGAGAAAAAGACAAGGACGAGCGCTACTCACAATTGAAGCTTTATTCAAAAAAACATGCACATATAAATAGGAAAAAAACAAAACAATCCACACCAAGCTATCATCAAGAACACCACATGTCGCCCCCTTTATACACGAGTGATTTGGCCAGAAAGCGGAACTTCCTATCAGAGAAGCGGACGCAAGTCTGACTGATGCATTTATCTCTGCTGATACGCATATAAAACGCTTCCATGAGCTCCCGCACCAGTTGATCCCTATGCTTGAACAGAATTGTTGTCTCGTCAAAGAGCGGTTTACACTTCATCTTCTTATCGCTCGCACCACAAGTGCAGCAATGTTTTGGGAAAACATGCTTCTCTATGCTTGCTTCCATGCTTGCTCTATGCAACCGCTTCGAGCCCCTATCTTCGCTGTGGCGGTGCCGTGCGCATCATGCTGTCCCAATGTGTCTGAGATGAAAGCCGGTTGGAGCGTTCGGATCGCGTGAAGCGCGGAAACGCAATGGATGACAGCTTGTGCTTACCGTAGCAACCGCAAGACTTAATCCAGGAGTTTAACTAGAGAGCACAAGTGCGGAAGTTATCGTGTTGTATTTAAACCACCTATCTCCAAAAACGCATAATAAATAGAGCAGAAAGCAGGGCCAGTTGACGTGGCGACATAATCAGGAAAACTTGCGCTCGTGTGTGTGTGCGCGTCTCTCCCTCCCGTCTTGTGTTATTCTGCGCAAATTTGTACTGATTATGTCCCATAATAAATCTGCCACCGCGATGCTTTTTGAGTCAGACCAGTAGCAGGCACTCATCGTAAAGAATTGCAGAGCCTGCTAAATTTACAGACGCTCACATCTGAAGGCGCCTGCACTAATGCGCTGCACAAGTAATCGGTCGCAAAGGAGACGTGGTGCTCCGACATTCTTCCCTACTTTGAGAGTGATAAAAGAATCTTCTTTTTGACTTGGTTGTGATCTTTGGAAAATTTCTTGTTCAGCTAGACTAAGGACCACTGTTTTTAAAACCTAGGGTCACAAATTTGGTTTTGCATGAGGTGCTTGGAAAACAGCCTCGTAATGTGCCGGATGCTTCAGCTAAGATGATGACACACACACACAAACACACACATACACACACACACACACACACACACGCACGCACGCACACACGCACGTACACACACACACACGCACGCGCGCACACGCGCGCACACACACGCACACGCGCACGCACGCGCACACGCGCGCACACACACATACACACGCACGCACACGCACGCACACACACGCACGCACACACACACACACACACGCACACACACGCTCACGCGCACACGCACACACATGCACACACGCACACGTTTGTACAATTTAGAAAACGCTATTACCCTCGTCTCCGCTCTGTGGTCAACAGATCTTTCCTCCAAGTGATTGAGCAGCTGCACTGGTAGTAGCCCTCCCCCCAACCCCCGTCAGAAAAATGCGACGCTGAGAGTTTTTGCTGATTTTACACTCACCGTCACGACAGTCTTAGAAAAAGCCCCCTAGCCGATCCCGCCGTGGGAAAACGTGTTCAGTGAACTCTAGTTTGGGCTAGTTGGTTCATGATTCAGGAGGAAAACGGCGCAAAAAAAAGTGAACAAAAGAGACAAACACGACAGGACCAGCGCCTGGTCCTGGCGCTGGTCCTGTCGTGTTTGTCTCTTTTGTCCCTGTTTTTTTTTGCGCCGTTTTCCTCCTGTTCAGTGAATTTGGGAATTCAAAGTGTCAACTTAACTTACCGTCCAGAAACCAGCCAAGGCTGATTAACCCTGACTCCAAAGGTGTTGTCAGAGGGAACACCGACTGCATCGAATAGCTCCCTTCCCCAAGAGATGGCCACTGCTCCAATGTGTTCTATTCTCTTTTGGATAAGCAGTTGATGGGGATTACATTAAGAACGTAGTGTGCAATAAAACACATGCAATTATTCTTAGCCAGGATATAAGATTTTGTGCAAAAACACTTGATGTAGTGTTAATGAGACTGCGTGAGTAAAATATTACTATCCAGGGCAGAAAATTAAAAATTATCCTAACGATCGGTCTCTTAGCTCGCACACAGGACAGACGCACAGCGAATACACCCTGCCAAAGGTACACAAATACCTCGTGGTTAAACACTTATCAAGGGCTGCTACACAATTAGGGCAATTTATTAAACAATTTATCTTCCCTGAGCGATCTATTCCGAAGCTACATCGAGAGAGAGAACGATGGTCTCGGATGTAGAAATTAACCGACGCATTTTTGGCCACGAAACAGATGTTTAACTCACATTTCTTGCTCTCACTCAGACCACGCAGGAAATAGCTGATGTGTTAATGTGATCTTTCAGCGTGCTGCTTTCGATTTCTTATGTCTCATGTATAGACGAATGGTGTGGAGTGTCCAATCGCATTTGCTCCTCGCACCTTGACATCTGCAGAGTACAATTACGCGCAATGCGAAAGAGACACTCCAACTGCTAATCTGGGATAGCGCAAATCCCTGAAATTTCTGATTAGGCAGGAAGCTGTGATCTAAAAAGATAAAGAGGCACTAATGCAAAATCTTTGCGAAAACAAAGGTACTCGAACGCTAGCAGCTGCCAGGCAACAAAGGCGCCTTGAATAGTATCTACTTAGCGTACACATTGGAGTAGTGCAAGGCCATTAAAGATCTTCTTGTTGATACACGGTCACGATGGCTTAGTCCTTGCACTTGCAAAGCTGAACGGACTTCATGACTGCCTCTCCTCGAATGCACTCTGCTCACAGCACGATGTACTTCCAAAGGCACTGTACCCAGGCAACACAACAGCATTGGATGAACGCCGGCTGATCATTGGCAAAAACTGGCAGGGAGGCCTGTCCTGCACTGACATTTAGGCAGAACGCTCCCATTTTGACATATTAGCTAGGCTTCCAGGCCAGTTTTGGGCCAACGTCAGGCCGATCGAGCGGCCAACGCAGTCCTGGCGTTCATTCCGCGACATGTGCCACTAAAAGTCTCGGACTGCCTTTTCAGCTTTCGAACTCTGGCATCAAGCTTTCGAACATTAGTATCCAGCTTTCGAACTCTGGTATATCAAGATCTCAAACACTGATATCCAGCTTTCAAAGATTGGTATCCTGCTTCCAAAAATTGGCACATGCCACATAGCAACCCACTGGCCAGTGACCAGCACTGTGGATGTACCATTCTACTTAGCAAATAATTATATATGAGGGTGCCAAAAAATTTAGGAAAAAGGCCCATTTATTGCATCCAGTTACAATGATCATGCTTCTAGGACACGCCGAATGGCTTGCGCTACCAGGAGTTATAATGGAAATTAAGGTGAACAGGCGGCCAAGAGCAAGGTCCAAGGGGAGATTTGCACTGCGCACGACGTCAGGCCGGAGATTGTGCAATGAGAGTAGGTACACAGAAGTGATCCTTGTGATTTCTGTCGTTCTGTTTTCATGTAGGAGGAAATAAACTGCATGTAGTTAGAGCAGCATTTACTCCCAAAACCCCATTCATATTCGAACATATCTCGAAGTAAAAGAATAGTAGTACTTACAAACAAGATCTTGCAGGCCAGAGTACTGAACCACGTCGGAGCTCTCATATAGTATCAGATGTGCCTTTTCGCTTGCACAGACTACGAACGGTGCCTGCTCGAGTGTGCATGTATTTTCCTCGCGCTTGCTGTTTGGTTGGGCGCCGCCATGGCAGCCAACGCAAGACCCCTCCAGTCAATGATGTGCCATGGTGACGCATCGCGCTGTTTCAATACCAGTAGCAGGGGAGACGACGGCGCCGTGGAGGGGCCGGGGGTGTGCCCAGAAAATAGCGGTGCCCAGAAAATAGCGGTGTCAAATGGGCTCATGGACTGAGAGCCCTACTTCAGACAACTCTTACCGGCACACATCCGCAAGATCAGTGACAGCTGCTCTGGCGGGCCTGCGGAATCCCGGCGGCACACTGAGCTCTGTACTGAGGGGGGCTCCACTCAAGAAAATGAGCACAGTATAGTTTCCTAAAAATGTTTTTCCCCATCCCCCATCATCCAGATCCCTCTGTTGAAAAGGTGGCTGAAAGCTGCTCCTGCTATGTTTTTTTGCCAGGCACCATAGACGCACTGGATGAGTCCATCGGGAGGGTCTTCAGCGAACTGCACCAGCGAGGCATGCTGTCGAACAGCGTAGTGGTGTTCGCCAGTGACAACGGAGGCAGTCCGTGGGGTCCCGTCTCGAATTCCGGCTCCAACTGGCCCCTTCGAGGATCCAAGGGAACCATATGGGAAGGTGGCGTGCGCGTGCCAGCCCTGGTCTGGAGCCCTCTGCTGCGCAGTCGCCGAGGCTCTCCTGTCTCCCGAATGGTGCACGCTGTCGACTGGCTGCCCACATTGTACTCAGCAGCAGGTAAAACTAAACTTTTACACGCAGCGGGATCTACGCTCTACTGCAGTTGAACGCGAAGCCTTGGATCAGAATCTCTGATTTGCCAGCTGCTAGGTTCCAACGGTTCCCACTACTAGGTTCCAAATACACTACTATAGCAACTAGGTTCCAACTACTAGGTTTCCCAACGTAGTTGATCGTGCATGCTCAGGGAAGCAAAATGCGCAAAAAAAGGCACGGGCGTGAAGAGCACAAGGACCGGCACGCCGTGTTAGTGGTCTTCTCGTCCGTGTATAGTTTTCTTCGCATTTACCTTGGTTAAGTCTCAAAATGCTGCCCCGAATGAGTAAAATACATAAGCACACGCACTGCGATTACTCAACGGCGCAACTGTCAGCCACCGTCGCTAGCCACTAAGCCCTCCACAGTAACGAGTCCACATTTTGAATTATCACACCGGCGCACCTGATAAGCATTTCAGGCTTTCGAACGAACAGACTTGTGGCCCACACTCTGGGGACTTTGCGTTCGTCGTCTGCACGCCACCAGGAAGCGCACTCTGACCACCGCGCCTTGGAAGCATGCGTTTTACGGCTCCCTTCCCCAGTGCCTTCGATGATACGAATGAGACATGCATCACAGAGCACATGACTGCTGCTGAAATACATGTTTGTTGTCCTCTGAAAAGGTTGCATTTTGAATTTTCACTATTCTGGAAACAACCGCTGTACTGCAGATCGAAAGCTCTCTTTTCTTACTTCGTGCATGCTTTGTACAATTTCCGCGATTCTACCTGTCTCTCTAGCATTTACCTACACAAGTTACTAAGGGTGGCTCATAGAATGGTATCTAATGGCCACATCATCCGAGATTGCACAATAGGTAAGAACTTCTTTGGCCTGCAGCTCGGTTCGTATGGAGTGAAATAACTCGAAAATTGTGGTTTGACCCCACCTTGCTGAAGCAAAAGAGAACTTATGTCATAACCCTCTTCAGCCAAGGCTGCCCTTGTACCAATAAACGCATCATCACCAACACCATAATTTCTATCTTTTTCCTAAACGTTTTAGGGAGGAAGGGTAGTAACCTGTAAGGGGATCGCGAAGTAGCATGTAAGTAAAAGTTCGGACAAATGTAAATGGGACGTGCTACCAGAACAGTCTTAGCGCCACTTAGCCGCACTCCTCTCCGTCTAGTAGGCAAGTCGCCAATATGCGGACCCCTTTTATTGCTGCTCTTCCGTTGCGCTCACCGGTAAATTATGTGACCCTTTTGGAAAGACAGCACTGGCATTTCTGACCACTGTGTGCGCGACAGGCTCCATACTGATGCATATAAGGCAGCTGTTTCCCCATTGGTGCCGCTAATAGCCTACTGGCCTCCTCGGTTTCTTTCCGCCGACACTGTGAAATGCTCAACCAGCCTGAGCTTCCTAGAGTTTCTTAAACTGATTACTTTCGCTTTTCACACTGGTGCTTTCAGCCGATGTTCCAGTAAGAGAGCGTCGACGAAGTCCGCTGCTACTGCCTTTTGTTAGTTCTTAAGCCGGCGCTCGGTGCTACATTGCAACTACAGGTAGTCTGTGCTCTCGTTAACTTCGCGAGCCGCATCTAGGCACCGAGGAATGGTTATCCCTCTTGCTGAAAACGTTGGCACTACAACTTAAGAAGACAGCGTGTGCCTGGAAAAACGGAAGTGAAGCCTCAAGTGGTCACCATAGCAGTGGAGTGCTCATCCCAGTCAGCGTAGTTTTAGTCGGTGTCGCGAGTATAGCGTGGTCGCTGGCATTCTTTAAAGGGACGGGTTGTGCGCACGAACACAGCACGGGTTGTGAAGATACAGGGGGCAACACTGAGAATTGCTAATACAGGCTATTTTCTTGTCCGGAAGTGAAATTCCACTGGCTAACAGGCATCCTGGATGTTGGCAGAGCGCGCAGGAGTATTCAAAAGGTTTGCTGGAAGGAGAACAGCGTCGCGCTCCAAGCTCGTTGCCACTTTGCTTTTCTTTTGGTTTCTGTTACCAGTGTATGAAGCGTCTACGTACACAGACCTAAAAGAAATCACCAGCGTGTCAATCCGGAACTTTACGGTAGTCGAGGCCGAAGAGGCAGCCGTGGCTCTAGCGGCAGCGGAGGGCTACCGATCCAACAGGTCCTTTACAATACTCACCGACTCACAAGCTGCATGCCGAAACTACCTAAACGGCAGAATCAGCCACAGCGCGGTCCGCATTCTCCGCTCAAGAGGCAAAACCGAAAACAGCCAGGCCAAACACACAATAATTTGGGTGCCGGGACATACCGACATTACGGGAAATCAGGAGGCGGATAGGATAGCTCGAGGGCACGCAACAAACTCAGCATCCAACATTCCCGACCCCGCTGAGGAACCCGAGCCGGTAGCCCGAAGCTATACAGACATTCTTAACTACTACAGAGGGATCAGACGAAAATAGCCTCCCCCCGCCCCCCCGCACACACACACAAACAACTCAATAGAGAAGACGCCGTAGCATGGCGACAGTTACAAACGGGAACATTCCCGTGCCTAAACATCCAAAGTAAAATCCACCCCACACAGTACAAGAGCGAGTGCCCGTGGTGTGGAGACAAACCAACATTATACCATACCACATAAGCATGCCAGAAAATAGACAAGCTACCTGTAATTGAAAACCCGAGTGCGGAACAGTGGGAGAGGATGCTATCTAGCGACATCCTGAAAGTCCAACAAGGAATAGTAAGGCGTGCACGCAGGACAGCTACCCTCAGCGGAGCCCTGGACTAGGGGAACCGACCCTGGTGACAAGATGGAAGACTCCATCTGAAGCCGCAAAAAAATATATTGCGAAATAGAGCAAATAAACGTTTTCCACCACCACCTCCAAGCTCCCTCGGTAACCTCAGCTTTAGATTGCTCACATGATAACATGATTGAATTCAATCGGTTGGAGCGCACGCTTGTTTTAGTAACTGAAAGTTAACTGATTTGACTTATGAAACCCCACAGTGACAATTATGATCTTTTGTGTCCCATCTGGCCACCACGGTGGGTGATGACTCATGTGCATGGTTCAATTTTACGTCCAGGTGCAGAAAAAAAGTAAAAAGAGCTTGCCTTTTAACATTTTCTACGGGTTGCTCGATCAGAATTGGCAGCTGTGCTATGTGCTGGCTGGTTATGGTCGCTAGTGCACTTTTTGTAAATAACTAACGTTTCTTTATTTCCGACAGGGTAAAGTTGATTGCAATGAGGACGGAATAGCGTGCTCTATATAATAACGCCAATAATTGTTCATCCAAGTGCCTGATTTTAACAAATTTGGAATGCTTAATTTTTATCAGCCTGTATGTTCCCTTTTTAATACATGAGATGCAACGTATTCCGGATGAACAAATAAAGAATGGCGCACTACTCCGCAGCTGCTTTGTCTCCGGTAGTGAACGTCTGTTTCTTAGGTTTGAACCGTCCTGGAAACAGCTACTCTAGCGGTTTGCTTTTTATTTTTGCGCTATTATACTTTGTACACATTTTAGTTCATTATCTTGTTGTAAAATCAGCTTTGAATGTAAAAGCACAGGCGCCAAAAACCACACACACACACAAGACAAGAGAACGGGACAGAGTCTTGTGTGTGTGTGTGGTTTTTGGCGCCTTTGCTTTTACAATGAACTACCAACAAGCACAGCAAGAAGTTCTCTTAAGCTTTGAATATAGCGGTATATGGAACTGAACTGCAGGCGTCGAATCGTTTCAGGCAGATTGTGTTGACATAAGCTCTCGGAAATCAGCTGATTGAATTAAAGCGCTATATATGTTCTTTGATATAATGACACCTGTGGACTCAGACAGTTAGTACCTGGCTTTGAAGTGATAGGGAAACTGAGCCAGCATTGTTTCAGAAACACAGAGGTCTCAAACAGCCGCTCCACCTCAAACGTAGCGAAATAATTGTCCGATTCACCGGCATCTTCACTATCACTTATCATTTATCAGGTATCGGTTATTCCCGAACAGACTTCTTCCTTAAAGGGACCCTTGCATGGCTGCACAAGTTCTCAATTACTTTGCACCCGTGTAGCAATGTTCCTTAAGTATGATGCTTCGAAAAAGTGTTCCCAGATCGCTTCACTCGCCGCCATGGTCTCAATACTAGTCGATGCTTGGTTGCGGGGGCAATTAGAACCAGCACTTGCCAAACTGGCAAATCCAAAACGATAGTTTACAGACTTCAAGACTTTCGTCAATGATAACAGAATATTTATCTCCTGACAAATGAATCAAGTTTTAAGCCTGCAGGAAAGAGTTAATAATTTTCAGTAACTACCAAGAAGCGCTACTTTTAGGCTGTGGATGTAAGTAGCGCGGACAACAGCTCTGACCTTCACGGAGTTGCACCTGATGTATAAAATGGCGTCCGGAGAGGCAAACGCCCCCAAGTGCGCGCTATACGTAATGCGTTGGCAGAGCAAAGGTATGCTCGGAACTGTTTTGTCGTGGAAGTGGGATGCGTCTTGATCGAAGTCTGCTGTTTTTCTCATTGTGTGTTTACACGCTGCAGACCGAATGAAAACAGCAGCGCAGGCTTTTTATTTCTTTTTAATGTTTCTGAGCAGGCGGCGACGCACTTGATCTGGGCATGTTGGACGGTCTGGACCTATGGCCGTGGCTGCGAGACGAAAAAGCAGGAAAAGAGACCTCTTGGCCGCGCAACGAATTGCTCGTCAACTTGGACGTTGTTTCCGGCCAGTCAGCGTACCGAAAAGGTGACTACAAATTGGTATCCATCGCCAGACCATCAGCAGAGGAGGCTTCCTACCTTTTCGGGGACCCCGCCTTCAGTCGGCACATTCCCACGCCAGGCAAGTCCCCACCATGCGGTAAAGCGCCAACAGTGAAAGATCTCGAGGCACTGATGACTTCATCTGCTACGTGGAAGACGCTTCAGCGGTTCTACAGCAACTCGGGTGGCTTGAAGCCTTTACCTTCTCGGTGGCGTGAGCATACTGCACTGCATTGCAATCCCGAGAATTCAACGGTTGTGGGTCCAGAAGGGCCCCGTGAGGGCTACTACCTCTTCGACCTGAGACAGGATCCGTGCGAGGTCCATGACTTGTCCTCCCGCTTACCATCGGTAAGGAAATTCTGCGAGACAGCCTAAAGGTGCTGCATTTATGCCGATGCAATGGTAATGATTAACAATGCGTGCCTGTTAGCGATAAATTTCATTTGCCAAAGAAATTCCTTTTGAAAGACCCAAGCGTCAGACTTCGTAAATGCGCCAAATTACCGCTATTCAGTTTGCTTGATGTATTCCAGAGGTTCTTCAGGGAAAAATAGGCATAAGATTTCAGTATCATCAAAACTGAGTATCACTTTTTCTGTGTAAGAATCTCGATGGTTGAGCTGCAACACAAGAAGTGGACCCTGGAAGGGCGTAATTTCAACAACATGTACCGAACCAAATCTGCGTAGTATATGCATTTTCTGCAAGCACCCCAAATTGGCTTAACCAGTAGGTGCTTCCGTGAGTACCCTTGTAGCATGCGACTATGCGAGATGACTATAATCTAGAATTTTTTGGGGCTGGACGGGTTTCAGGTTAAGCATTTTCCTAATGCCATGAAAACTGACTGAGCTTACTGAGCGGCAAGGTCAAGTAGAAGTTCAAGATGAGTGACCCCTGCTCTTTTATAAGCGTTCGACACGCTTGAAATTTTTCCTTCCGGCTGTCTTTCAAGAAGTCGGTCCATTAAAGCCAAGGCATGTGATTCTGAAAACGCGAGTGTTCGGTCACTTCTAAGCAGAGCTGTCGGAGCAGTAGCAGATTTCAGCCAGAGTCGCATGCATAGCACATATTTTGCAACTGCTCGCTAAAAAAAAAATCTGTCTCACGTTACCCAGATCCTGCCTGTCAGCTAGAAGAGTGTGTGACTGGCGCCTCCGCTGAGCACATTGTGGTTAGAGTACAGCACTAAAAAACGTGTGGAGGTGTGGCAATCAGTGAGCAACACAGGTGCTTTGTTGTTTTATGTCGCTGTAGCGGTCACGAGATAATTTCTTGAGTGTCCAGAACCCCGAAGCGACCATGTGTACCTGAAACAGCCGAACCAGTGTAGCTCGTTCGAAGAACGCAGACTGTCCCGACCCAAGACAGATCACTTCAATGACACTGTACTGAAGCTTGTAACTTTAAGCCTTCCCTTCATCGTTAGATCTGTTTTTTATGAACATGCATTCACTGCCGTTGTCAGCGACGCCTATGATGTAAATAGATTTGTTAGTGGTCACCTAATCTGACCGAAAGGTTTGCAGCAGTACTTATGTCTTCTTGTGTCTAGTGCTTAAATCACTGTCCACAATATTGAAACCATTGGCGTAGCCAGAAATTTTATTCGGGGGGGGGGGGGGGTGCAAGTAATTTCGGTGCAAGTAATTGCGCCGAAATTTTCTTCGCAACAGCGAGTCCATCAACCAACAATGAGTTCTGCAAATAATGCATTAGAAGTGCGAAGATAAAATGGGGTATTAGAATTGCGAAGATACAACTTGACAACTTGAAATTTTGAGTAAAACCACCTTGGCGCGAATAATTTCACAAGGTGAAAAAGACAACGAAATTGTGAAGTTAATTGCGCCAAAGTGGTATTGTTCCACATTTCAAGATGCTAAACCAACTAGCCCGGCAACATGCCTCACTGAACAACTTCATAAATGACAAAAAAAGTGTGGCTGGAAACAAAGTCAGTGTATGTATGCACAAAACCTTGCAACAACACATTTAAATGCCCGTATGCCTCCAATACATCTACGTGTCAAAGCAAAATTCACTCCATATAATGCGTCAAACAAGGCAAATAAACTTCTTGCGCAATCACAGATCGTAAACTTTACACACGGAAAGGCAAACGATCCAGGCAAGAGCAAAGCTATGATAGCAGAAGTCGCGATATGTACTTGGGCCATGCTGCGTCGGTCGGTGACTGTGCGAAAAAATTTCAGGGCGGGCTGAAGCCCCAGGAGCCCCCCCCCCCCCCCCCCCCCCCCCTGACTACAATTGGTGCAAACCAGCGCTGTACTTACTGGTGGGGCTATTACAGGAGCCGTAGGCAGGCTATCACAAGTAGATCACATGCCTGCCTTCGCTGAGAAAATGTTACACTTTGCAGCGGCAGTTTTTGCCTTGAAGATCTCGAGCCGTTCATTTAAAACAACCGCCCGACCTGTCAGGAGAATCTTTTTCTTTGACAGGATAAAGAAACGCTAACCCACTTGTTCAGATACGTCGCCGCGACTATCAGACGTCAATGACAGGAGGCTCAGGCGTGAAAGTCTTGACTGTACTACCCTTCCATGCGGCCATTTCACGCAAGCTGTGTCCCTCCTGGTGATCACACAATCCAACGCGAACAACAAACCAAGTCTTGTCTCTAGCTTGCAACTCTAGGCAGATGGGACGTAACAGCTGCAGAAACTTCGCTTTTTTCGTCTAATATTCGACGGCGTTCGGCAGGAAGCTCCGACGCTTGCAGCAGCCTATTATGATTTCAATCGGTATTACGTTTTGGAACCGCAAGTATTGCAGCATGCGGGAGCTTTGGAACCGCGAACATCTACGGGCCTCTGATTCTCACGTATACGTAGTCAAGCGCACATCTTGCTCTTTCTGTGTTCGGTATTTCTTTTTCCGGTGTTGTGTACATGTCAATTAGATTACATTCGTTGCCATATCCAGCGATGTTTGTTTTATTAGGGTGCCTGTATTGTATAACCCCTTAAAACTGCCCAAGCACGCTCGGATAACAAAGAGTCTCTACTACCCGCATGTATCGTTGGAGGGCACGAAAGCTTGAGTATAGATCACTGCGTTCACATTCTACGACTTATTGGGCGTGAAAGGAATTCTAGGTGAGAATACACAGTGCGTGTGTTTTGCGTTTTTTGCACCTTACGAAACTAGGTGTCCTTGTGAGTGGCGCCACCATTCTGCCGATCACTTCGCTATACAGGCCTGCCGGTCGTGTAGGATGGATGTCCACCAACGCCAGAAAAGATCAAATTTGAACATCGTGCTGTCTTCCTTTCCTAAATTTCAGGTGGTGGCCGAGATGTCCCTAAAGTTGAATACGTACGAAGCCGCAGCCCAGCCTCCGAAGCACCACATCCCGGATCCGAGGGGACTGGCTGAGGTGAACGACTGTGTCTGGGCACGCTTCGAGGACACACCGCAGACACAGAGCCGCCGCTGTCCTTGCACCAGACACACTCGCTTCGCCTGATACTGTGCACTGTGTTTGGCCGAGAGCCTTATTGGTGCGAAAGCTCAGCTAGCCGCACTCCCCGGATTTAAGCGGTCTCTGTGTGAACCCGCTTAGTAGCAAGTATGTCAGGCTCACTGTTTCAGTGGAGACATGAAAGACGCTTTGAGTAAACTATGGTGTCCACCTACAAATTGGGGCAGTTATGAGCCTCTCCTTTTCGCAAAGTTAGTGGAAGGTGCAGACTTAGTTGGTTTTCATTTGTTGTTGTTGTTGTCGTTTATGAAGTTTAACGTTCGAAATCTGCTCAGGCGATGAGGGACACCGTAGTGAAAGGCTGCGAAAATTTCGGCCAGACACGGTTCTTTAATGTGCCCGACATCGCGCAGTACACGGGCCACTAGAATGTCGCCTCCACCGAATTTCGACAACGCAGCCGGGATCGAACCGGCGTCTTTCGGGTCAGCAGCGGAGCGCCATAACCACTGAGCCACCGCGGTGGACTCAGCTGATTTTGGGGGAAGGCGCACAATTGGCTCCCTTGTTCAGAGAGCGGAAACTCAATCGCTCTTTGAGATACGTGGTGGTGGTGCCCATTAGCAAAACATAAACCGTTATTTCACACTGTTTTGTGCTTAGTAATGCCAAACCACCAGTCAAAAGCCGGACTGCAGAAATATTCGAAAGGTGTTCTCGGCTTTTTAAGTACCCTATCAGAAAATCCAACAGGTTGTAGGTCTGTTGGCAATCCGTAAATTGGGACCCTGCTGGTGTTCGGCCTACTGGTGTTGGGCCTATTGGTGTTGGGTGTATTGCTGCCTGGCCTATTGGTGTTGGACCTAATGGTGTCGGCCTACTGTAATCAGCCTACTGGTATTAACCTGTTGGTGTCGGCCTACTGGTATTGGCCTGCTTTTGTGCATGCCTGAAGGCCTGTTGGCCCGTGAGCATGAAGCTCACGCATACACATGACCATGGCACCTTCACGTTGTTTCAACACACAATCCTGCTGGTATCTTTGGACAAGCTTAAAACGATTATCTGAATACTTGAAAAGGAGAACTTGGATAAACTGGAAAATTATTTCTGCATGCTGCAAATAAATGGTGCAATAACTTTTGAAACAGAATGTGTGTCTCTAGATAATAGTCACAAAAAATTTCACAGAACACCTTTATTATGTTGCGCACTATTTGCGCTGTACGTCACGCAGCTTCTGAGCAAGATGCTTGCGCACCGCTTTCAGGCGTTTTGAAGACTCCTCTGGGCTTGTGTCCCCCTATGTAGAGGCGGAACAAAGCTGCAGAAAGAATAAATATTAAGGGCAATGTATGGATTGAGGGGCATTACAGAAAGATTTCCACAAGCAACTCTCAAAAGTAGAAGTAAAGCAAAGAAGCCCAATGCAGTCAAGGACTGCAGTTTCAAAAGTTGCATATAGTGCATTATATATAGCCAAATGAAAAATTGCTTTGTGACGAAGGGCCAGCCCAATCTGGAACACAATAGCCACTGGTGGTTCATACAAGTGCATTGTAGCACTTTGCCTTTGGCAACATACATTTTACACAATAAACTGACAAAATAGTGGCAGCATAAAAGCAGCATCATGTTACTCTGCAAGGTAGAAACTTTTTTCTGAGATGATTCGACGCGGTCAAGAGCTTTTAGGTAGTCAGTGCAGACTGCGACATATTCATGAGGAAGCTGTAGCTGTAGTAATAGAAATCGGAAGAGAATAGACGATATGCGAAATTGCTTGGCGGTCTGGCAACACCGCGCCCACAGTTCCCGCTTTCCATCTTGGTTCGATCAAGCTCGCCGAGCTGGTGCATCGTTTTCTATACTCTCTTGATACCGGTATAGCTGCCATGAATCTTGCGTGTGGAATTTAAAAAGGCGAGCTTCAGCTGCTGTGTTACTTGCACTGCTCATCTTTTAAATAATGTAGGTGTTCTCATTAAGCGCCAGCTTACTCCTGCCACGTCCTCAGCTTCGAATGAAGCCTGGCGCTGATGATAGCATGAATCAGCACTGGAAAGCGGGTTGGAGAGTCGAACCCTCAGCCGTTGTCGTTTTAGTGCGCGCAATAAAGAACCGGTTCAAGCATCGCTCATTATCATGGCTATTTTATTCTCAGGTGGATGCGAATTCATCCGGTACGGTAGCGATCAGTTATTTTGCGCTGAGCGCACAGATGTGTTAGCAAACTTCTGCAGAGTGCGAATTTTCGTTTTCGCTGATGCCAGGACCTTTGTGGATTGCAGTATAATCACACAAGACTCTCGACGAGCTGCGTAATGCCATTCCTATATTGCAATGAGCACATCTGCGGTTTTCAATGTCACTGTTTCAGATCCCGGCGCCGGTTGATTTTCGGCACACTTTGTTGAAACCGCGTCTTGCTTAAAAACGCAGCTGATGCGAGTATTGCAATGATATCAATCGATATTAAGAAGAGGAAAGTAGGCACATTTATAGTTTAACTGCGTTTTCTATGAACTTCATGTTCCTATCATGTATTTGCCTTGTACCGAGTCTGTTGTGCCGTTATTATCGTTCATTTCCGCATATTCCTTTTTCGATATGCCCACTTCACCCAATGCTCTTCGGGGCCTGTGAGGTGCCAATAAATAAAATAAAATATTGTTAGGAAAGATGCAGTTATCTTCATTTTGTTTTCAGATTTCCTACTTACGTTATTGAGTCAAACATTATCCCTATTTTGAAAAAATATGTTGCGGGAAAAGCCAGGAAAAAAAGTTTCGCCAAAGAATAAATCGCGATCTCTCAACCTCTTTAAATAACAGCACAGACGGAAGTGCGGGAACTTTATATTCCCTGCTGCTATGAAACGCGCGCTTGATTACATGGTTAGGTTTACGGGTTTAACGTCCGAAGCGACTGAGGGTTTTATTAACTCCGTAGTGAAAGGCTCCAGAAATTTCGCCCACCTGGGGTTCTTTAACGTGCACTGACATCGCACAGCACACCGGCCTGTAGCATTCCGCCTCCATCAAAATTCGACTGCCGCGGTCGGGGTGGAGCCCGCGTTTTTCGGGTCAGCAGCCGAGCGCTATCAGCTCTGTGCCACCACGGCGGCTTGATTAGAGAATGACGCTACAGTTGTATAGGTGCATGCACGGACTTGATACGCTGGCCAAGATGTGTGTGCAGGTGTGAAATTCGTTCGCATGTTCGGTTGCTTCCGACACTTAATTAGCTTGCTCCCAAACCTGGACGAATGGCTTTCCTGCGAAGCAAGCTATTGGAGCTTGACACAACAATATTAAAATCAGACAGCCTGAAGCGTTTTCAGAAGACTGTCGCACGTAATTATGGCCAGTTTGGAAAGGCGTCCCTCCCTCACAATAAAGTAGCTATACATTATCCATCTTTTAAGGCGAAAACCTTTAATGCCTCATACTGTCGTTAGCAGACGCGTCGGCAGGAGTGTCGACAGACGCGTCGGCAGCCGTGTCGACAGACGCGTCGGCAGAAGTGTCGACAGACGTGTCGGCAGCCGTGTCGACAGACGCGTCGGCATATTCGTCCGCCTTTCGGCGTCACTGCTTAAAAGGCTCAAGGTTCCAGCATGAATAAAGGAGCATCTAGTGAATGTATGGGCTTCATAAATAAAAGGAGTAAAGTCAAAAAGGGACATAAAAAATAAAATTAAGAAAATAAACGAAAATGAAAACAAAATAAACATAGGATGTGAAAATAAAAATAAAAAACAATAAAATTAAAATAAGCAGCAAAAAATAAATAAATATCAAAATATGAAAAATTAAAAACTAAATAAAAAAAACAGTGGCCAGGAAACGCTTTTGCCTTGCAGCACTTTAAAGAGCCAAAGTGCTCCCTGAATTTTTTTGCATAGACTCATCGCCACAGATGTCGAATGTAGGAGTCCTAAAAATATAATGCATTCGTACCACAGTTTTATACTTAGGGTCTATTCCTTCACAAAGACGAATAAACGCGCACAAGATCTATGCGGGCGCGATCGCAAAGCGTTATAAGAAAATAGTATGTGGTATCTTGCAACGACAGCATGATCCTCAGAGATTGCTAGCCCTTCTATAACTAATTAAACACGCGAAAAAATTAACGGAACACGTTGCAAACTAAGTAGTAATTGGCGTGTGGTTCTTCGAGTGCACTTAGTTCGCCACGCACGAGTTATCGAGGTTCGTAGATAGAACGCCCTGAGTGCGCATGGCCACGATTTGCCTACACATTAATGAATGCGCTTCTTCGCGACTGGAACACCCGCTTGAGGAACACAGGCGCAGGCCGCTAATTCACGGCCGACCGACTATGCACTATCGGAGAGTTAATTAATGCAAGAAATCGGCTTCTAATTTTGTTCGGAGCCAACAAAAGCTGTGGTCCCCATCTGAATTTAAACGCAAATCACCCAGAAAGCATTCGGAAAAATCAGCGCAGAAAGCGAAACCTGTGCAGTGATCGGCGTGCTGACACATATGATACCTCGATCGCTTGGCATCCGGTGAACGTCGGGACAGAGTAAAAAAAAAACACCAAAGCGAAAAGCTGGAACGCACATGGTTCTGGTACACATCGTAGTGTCATTGCATAGTTGAGAGCGTAGCGGAAGAGTGCATCGGCATTTCCCTTTTCCAATGAAGCGCAGCCGTTTTAATCCAAGGCTGGGGCCCGGTTTCGTTACGTGTACCGAAACCAACATGGACGACTTAGTTCTCGGAGCACCGAGAGATGGCGCTGTGCATTTTGCATAAAGTCGACTGCTTTCGCAATTCAACTATGGTTAACTGCAGCTAAACCGCAGCCAATTTCTTCTTCCATTACCACGTTCCTCTATTCCCTACGGCGCGGTTCAGGTGTCCACCGAGATAAGTGAAACAGATGCTGCGAGATTTTCTGTCCTCAAAAGCCAATTTACCAATTTTACCGCTACGTATCTTAAAGCTCGAATGAGGTATCCACTGCTTCAAGAGAGGAGTTATGCGCCTTCCATCTCCTTTCCGAGCTCCCGCTCAATTGGCTTCGCAGCTTAAAGCGCGAGTAAGGTGTCCACAGCTGGTCACAACGGACAACGGGAGCCAAAGAGCTGCGCTTTAAAAAAAATTGTGCCCGATGTAGCATGTAAAAGACCCTCGGCGACAACGAAAATAGCATAAACTGGATCCTCTCTTCCCTGATTTTGAAATGGGCCGCAAATTCAGGTGAATTATATTGCGCCAGCCTTCTGGGTTGAACAAGCGAAAAGATTTAATATAATTACCCAAAACTAAGCACATAGCACCCCTGAGCTTAAAATCTTAGCAAATGCTCCTTGTATCCGTTCCAAGCCTCAGCTCCTAGCGTCTCTCATACGCACTGCAGTAGATGCCCGTTGAAACTATTTGAAAAAATTAGAACTGCTATTGCGACCACGTCACAGGGTCCTCCCATCACCCGGTGTGGCGCGCAGGTTGCGGGATTGACGTCGCGTCTCGCAGGCCTTGATTTTAGATCCCAGCTTTTAGGCACCGGTTCGTACTAACTGCGTCGTCTTAGGTGTTGGCCTTGTCAGTGTAACCGGTTGTCAAAGTAGCAGAGCGAAGAGCCACACGAAGGGTAGCTGCCTCGGGAAGATCTCGGAGGGTGCGCTAGCAGCGTAGCATGCCATCTGCCATCTGCCAACGGTTCAGGGACGTGTGAAGAGATCCGCTCAAATCTGGCATTACAGGCTATCGTAATCACATGTCAATTTTTTTCGCCGGCGAATACTTTGTAACGGAGGAATGCGCTAAAACAGACAGCGAAACAGGAATATATCTTCCACGAATATCATGCACGAAATATACACACACAAATTATGACTGGTGAAGATGGAATGAAGAAGATGATACAGCACCGCCACCAACGACGACGAAGCGCTAGCGCCGCCCGTAGGAGGCTCGTGCTGGAGAACTGCCGCTTGTGTGCCGGTCCCTCGCCTCGCTCGTTCCTAGACTTCTTGCGCCAGGGTCTTCGTCGCCGGCGCTTGAACGTGCCAATAAACCGCTCTACATTTGGTGGAGGTTGCTGCGGTCACCACCGTTCCCCCTCACCGTGGAACTTCGCAGTCGCACCATCCCGATGTCCAAGGCCGGTCAGCAGCCCCCAGTCAACAGCCATCCCCCCCGCCGGAGCCAGTCATCTGCTCCGGTGCCGTCCGGCAGCGGGACCCCCCTGTTTTCAGCGGCCACAGCGATCAAGATGTGGAAGATTGGCTGGAGTCGTATGAACGGGTGAGCCGCCATAACAACTGGGACGACCGCGTCAAGCTCACAAATGTGATATTCTACCTGAGCGACGTCGCTAACCTGTGGTTCCGAAACCACGAGGCCGACATTCCCACCTGGGCCGTTCTAAAGACCACCCTCGCGGAGGTTTTCGGTCGTCCCGCCGTGCGGAAGCTGCGCGCTGAGCAAAGCCTGCGTGTCCGAGCTCAGCACACCAATGAGACTTTCACGAGCTACATTGAGGATGTAGTAGACCTTTGCAAGCGTGTTGACCCGTCTATGACCGAGGCTGAAAAGATCAAGCACATCCTGAAAGGCATCGACGACGACGCCTTTCAGATGTTGTTGGCGAAGAGCCCCACCACCGTTGCCTCGGTGTACACCCTGTGCCAAGGTGTCGATGAGTTGCGCAAACAACGCCTTTGCGCTCGTCGCTCGCCCCCACCTGCCGACTCCATCTCCGGCCTGGGCATCAACAATGAATTACTCGCTACCATCAAAGACTTCGTGCGGGACGAGGTAGCCAGGCAACTCTCGCTCCTATCGCATCAACACCCGTCACCGCCCGTCATCAGTCCTGAGATCCGGCACGCCATCACGCGGGAGGTCGCCGATGCACTTCCTAGTCTTCGGCAACCGGCACCCTTGGCTCCCCAGGCCGGTCTTTTCCCAATCCAGCCCACTCCTGTTGCCGCCCCGTTGAGCTACGATCCTGCAGTAACAGTGCCGCCTGCGCCCGCACCCATGCCTCTCACATATGCCGACGTTGTCAGAAGACCACCGCCGCCGCAGGCCTATGCATACGCTCCTCCTGCGGTGTCTGCGCCTGCTGCTCCCCGGCACCGTTTCGCGCCCGTTGCCTACAATCCTTGGCGCACACCTGACAACAAACCTACCTGCTACGCCTGCGGTCGTCCCGGCCACGTCGCGCGCCTCTGTCGACGTACTCTGCCTGCACCCCTACACCCCATGCCGGATTACCCCGCTACGGATCGCACCTTTCGCCCATCTTTCGAACCACCCCATCGGGGCACCTCACCTGATCGCGCTCATGGTCGTCAGCCCTACGTTTCCCACCGATCGCCGTCCCCTCGCCGCCGCTCCTTGTCGCCCATGAGGCGTCGCACCGTCACCGCCGATTCGGAAAACTAGCAGCCGCAGTTCCTGGGGCACGAACTGCGCTATCATCGCCCTGTTCAAGTCTTCGCCTTTCACCGCCAAATCTTCTTGACGTGTTTGTGGACGGCGTACCGACACTTGCGCTTGTGGACACTGGGGCCACCGTTTCTGTGATTAACGAAAACTTCTGCCGTTCGCTTCGAAAAGTTACGACCCCATCTTCTGGACTCTCCCTCCGTACAGCTAGCGCCGAGCCCGTTCATCCTTCTGCCGCTTGCACAACCCGCGTCGTCATCGCCGATGTTTTATACGTTGTCGAATTTTTAGTCCTCCGTGCAAGTTCCCATGACGTAATCCTTGGCTGGGACTTTCTATCCCGCCATAGCGCCGTCATTGACTGTGCCCGTGCGCACGTCGTCTTTTCTCCGCTCTGTGATACACTTTTCGACGTACCTCCGATTCGCTGTGATGATAAGCTTGTTGTTGCTGAGGACACCGATATTCCCCCTGAGAGTGCTGTGTTCGTCCCTGTGTGCGCCGCCTCTGTTTCTGACGCCACCGTTCTCTTCAAGCCTTCCACCCTCCTTGCCTCTCGCCGACGTCTCTCTCTTCCCTTCGCCGTCATCGACATTCACCACGGTGCTGCCGCAATCCTTGTCTCCAACACCTCATTCTCTGCGTTTCCCCTGCTTCGTGGCGAGTGCCTTGGTTATTTTGAAACCGCTGACTTCATCTCTTCCTTGGACACCGATGCGCCCTCCTCCAGTCTCGACCTCGCTGCCCTCACCCCACGTGGCGCTCCTCCCGATCACCCACTGCCTTCGGACATTTTCGACTGCTCTATTGATCCCGCCCTCGACACAGCTCAACACGCGCAGCTTCTTGTCCTGCTCAATCAGTTTCGCTCATCGTTTGACCACCAGTCCTCTTCTTTGGGCCGTGCGACCACTGTCGAGCACCACATTGAAACCGGTACACATACTCCTCTCCGCCAGCGCCCCTACCGTGTGTCCCTTCCCGAGCGCCGCCTCATCGCTGAGCAAGTGGACGATATGCTACAATGCGGCGTTATTCAGCCATCTGCCAGTCCTTGGTCCTCCCCAGTTGTCCTGGTCAAAAAGAAGGATGGCTCGATACGATTTTGCGTGGACTATCGCCGGCTCAACAAAATTACGCGCAAAGACGTCTACCCGCTACCCCGTATTGACGACGCCCTTGACTGCTTGCAAGGCGCCGAGTTCTTCTCCTCTCTGGATCTCCGTTCCGGCTATTGGCAAGTCCCGATGTCTGAGTCCGACCGTCCTAAAACGGCATTCGTTACCCCTGACGGCCTATACGAATTTACCGTAATGCCATTCGGTCTGTGTAACGCTCCCGCCACGTTCGAACGAATGATGGACAACATCTTGCGCGGCCTCAAGTGGAACATTTGTCTCTGCTATTTAGATGATGTTGTGTTTTCGCCCGATTTTCCGACGCATCTCCAGCGCTTGCGCCAGATATTGAGCTGCCTCACCCGTGCTGGCCTCCAACTTAACCTCAAGAAATGTCACTTTGGCGCCCGGCAACTGACAATACTCGGCCACCTCGTATCCAAAGATGGCGTCCTACCTGATCCTGACAAACTCCGTGCTGTGGCTGACTTCCCTACACCGACCTCTACGAAACAGCTGCGCCAATTTGTGGGCCTCTGCTCCTATTTTCGGCGCTTTGTCCCTAATTTCGCCTCTATCGTCGCGCCCCTTACGAAACTCCTCAATGGTCCCGCCGACCTGTCTACGTGGGACTCTGCCTGCGATGAAGCTTTTGCTGCGCTCCGTCGCCTTCTTACTTCACCCCCTATTCTTCGGCACTATGACCCCAGTGCTCCTACTGAGGTGCACACCGACGCAAGCGGAATTGGCCTCGGTGCTGTCCTGGCCCAGCGCAAGCCCGAATTTTCTGAATACGTTGTTGCGTACGCCAGCCGTGCTCTCACCAAAGCAGAGTCGAACTACACCGTGACTGAAAAGGAGTGTCTGGCCGTAGTGTGGGCTCTCACGAAATTCCGCCCATACTTATATGGCCGCCCGTTCACCGTCGTTACTGATCACCACGCCTTGTGCTGGTTGGCCTCCCTCAAAGATCCCTCAGGACGCCTTGGCCGTTGGGCGCTCCGTCTTCAGGAATTCGATATTACCGTAGTCTACCGGTAATACCGCTTGAACGTGCCAATAAACCGCTCTACAAAGACATCAGTCCATATATGTGCTGCTTAAGACAGCTCTGGATTTCTTCTGGAGTATTGAGGAATTATGAATACTTGCTTGCGCTTTGCGAGATCATAATTGAAATATATATACTTTTAAACGCTTTTTGTTATTCTACGGACGTACTCTGCTGAATACGTGGACCTGATCGATCATTGCATGTATGATGCTGCAATCGTTTGCACATTTGCGCCTTTTTGATGGTCATTACGGCAAAGCTTTAGCGAAACTTACCTTTTAGTGTCGGCAAGTGATGGTTTGACCTCAGTGAATAACCAGACAGACAAGGTTCCTAAATGAGGGATTCTGGAGCTCTGTGTTCGATTCCTGCCTGCGAGTCTGCCTTTCGTTTCGACTGTAGCGTTTGTTGAAGAGCCAGGCCGCAAGTCTAGACGCGACTCATGAGCACCGTCAGCTTTTCGCCTGCTGATACATCCAACGAAATACAGTCTAGCCCGTTTATAACGAAGCCACTTATAGTGAAATAGCGGTTATAACGAAAGGATTTCAATTTCCCATTCCCATTTTTGCATTTTCAATACATTTTGGGTCCGGTTTTAACGAAGTGAATAAGAGCGCGTCAGCGGATATAACGAAGAGATTTAATACCAACCGAAAAATAATCTGCCAATCAACACATTTTTGCGTCCTTGAGGCGATTTTTTTCCGCGAAAATAAGAGCAAAATTCGGCTGACGGCGTCCTTTCGTGGCGTCGTCTGCTCTCCTGCGGAGCGAAAGGTTGCTTCACTGCATCGCATGGCACGCCGGTCTCGTGTTGCGCCGTCCTTGAACGGCGTCACGGCGTAGAGCGGTAGAGCACGCCGCGCAGGGGAAAAATGTAAAAAAGAACAGAGACGATTTTTTTTTTCGATGACGTCGCAGAGAGCTGCCGTCTTGGCCAATCTCGGTTCTCTATTTCTCCCAGGCAGTCGGCGCCACGGCTGGACTGCAGTCTGCAGGAGGGGTGGCAGCGCGCGCTTTGTTTTATGTCGGTGCTGCGGTGCGCAAGGCAGGGAGAAAGCGCGGCAGCATTGTGCATGTTGGAAGCGTGGCTCATTTTTATCGTTATCGCTTTATCGCGGAGTTCGACCAGATCTTTGGTTCGCAGTTGGATGGTATGGAAGCCGCAATCCTGAAGTCCGCACTCGCGAAACGTGTTCAGGGGACGCTGGACGACTTCTTTCAGCGGCAATAAATCGGTATGCCGATGTTTGCATTTTTTTCGTAGTCCACATATAACGAAATAGCGGATATAGCGAAGTGATTTCCGATTCCCGGCAACTTCTATATAACCGGGCTAGACTGTATGTGCTCATGGCAAAGAAAGGGACATGCCCCGTCCAGGAGTTCTCTTGGAGAATAACTTCGAGCCACAAACAATGGCTAATAAAAATCTGCACAGAATACACAAACAGAGGCTCTAGATTTGAGGCTCCGCGCGGAATGCATGAATAACGCCACATAACCCCTGAGTTGATGGATGAGCCTGCACAGACATTTCAATCATGGAAATCCTAACGCAGAAAACAATCGCATCGCATCGCATCATGGACGGCATGTATCGTACGCAGCTAGATACTAGGTTCAGGGTGTCGAACTGGAACCGAACCTGAACCGAACCTGAACTGGAACCGAACGTTTTTAAGACAAACTGAGGTGTGCTATTGCTTAGCTTTACCCGCTGAAAGCTAGACAGTGCGAAAATGGCACCAAGTCTGTGCAACAAAAAAAAATGAAGGGAGGCCGGTGCTTAGAAAAAAACTTAAATGGCGCTTTTGTTATGCGCTTTCGGCAATTTTAAAGCATTGTAAGCCAGAATGATTTCAAATGATCGCTTTATTAGAGTCTCCCCCTTCTAGATGTTTGTTTATTGTTTGAATCAGATTTTGGTAGTGCTCTAAGTCATAAGGCCTTCCTCCTCGGAGTGAAGGCTCTATTTGAATCCCGCCAACTATGAACGCTTTGCCCGGGCGAAAACCAGTCCTCCTGTCGGAAAGGTGGCAAGAACCTTGAAGCTTTCCCCTCATTTGTTCTTTGTTTGCATTATGCACCTAGGAAGAATGGCTTCATTTTCTTTGTGTCGTGTACCATAAACGCGTATAACATATAGTGCCAACGACCCAACCATATTGTGCAACAATTGCTTTCGGAGGCATTGTTGTCGTAGATCCCCTCCTGATGCCTCGGTGGTTCAATGAAGGAAAAAAATGGCTCAGTGACTGTGGCACTGACCTGCTGATCTCACTGTCACGGGTTCGATACCGGCTGCGGGGTCTCATTTACATTGCGGTGAAATTTTAAAAACGCTCGTGAGCTGTGCGATGTCGGCACACGTTGAAAAACCGCTGGTACTCTATGTTAGTCCGGAGTACGCGATCCACCACAGCGTCCCGTGTCGCTTCGACACGTTAAATCCCAGGTGTTACTACTACTATTACGAAATGAAGGGTGTATAAATCGGTTCAACTTACTTTTAACGCGACAGCGCTAAGGGCCCCGTGTCGCAGAAAAGCCGGTGTGTCGTCTTCGGCGGCGTTGGCCGTGAGCGAAAAATCCTAGAAGGAGTAAAAAATTAGGCAGTACCTTAGCGCTGGTTAAGCTTGGATTTACAAGCGAAAAGCTTCAGTTATGCTTGGTTTGACGTCATGGCTGCCGCAGTTCGTGGACAATGCACGGGGAGCACCACGATAACAGTGAGGCGTTCGGCCGTCCACACACTGCCTCTACTGAGGCGGAGGAGGAGGGGGAAATCGGCGCGGTTAAAACTTCCCGCAGGAATGCGGAGAGGAGGGTTGCCGGCTGCGACGCGGCTAACATGGGGCTGCAACGAAACGTCAAACGGTGGGTGAGGAGGCGATGCGTGCAATTGTAGCGGCAGAGAGAAGGCGGCGCACATGCGCAGTAGCACGCGGCTGAACCTGCATTGCGCGTGACGTCACTCGGTCGCGGCAGACAGCATACGCGAAGCGCGGCTCCGATCGCCGTAGTGAAGCTTTTCGCTTCAATAAATAAAACAAAGGAGGAAGTTGGTCGAATGGGGGAACGGAACCAGGGCCTCCGGAGTGCGACACGACCATGCTAACCTCTCCGCCACGCCAGCTCGATGGTGTGGAATGGACAAAGGCACGTCTATTGAATACGGTGTTGACTTAGAAGGGTCCTTTGGAGACGTACCGTGGTGTCCATTTCTTTCGGGTGTCCACGGAGATATGAGAGATTCAGACGTCGTTTCCTTTCTTTAAAAACCGGTTTTCATTTTATTTTCCTTCCCTTACGGCGCGGTTCGGGTGTCCACCAAGATATGAGGGACAGGCGTCATTTCCTTTCCTTCGGGCAAGGCGTCGCGCCGAACGGGCGATGACGTTCCGGGACCCCCTGGGAACACTGCAGCACGCTGTTGCGTCCCAGCCTTAAAGACTAGGCTTATGCGTCCTCCAAACGTTTTTCCTGGAAGTCGAACATTACCTGTTGCACTTGACGCAAATAAGGAAGAGAAGGCGGGCTTGCTAAAGCGATAGAGATACTCAAGAGAGAAAAAAATACGGGGAACTTTAGCGGCTGAAGTGGTGAAACGCGAAAGCCTGAGTGCTGCATTCTGCTACGCGATTGTGCTGCATTCTGCTACTTCACATTCTGTTGGTGCATTAACCATAGAGTAACATAAAAGTAAAGAGCGGACACTCGGGCCCTTTCGCGGCCGAGTTCGGCGCTTCCCCGTTTCCGCCAGATGGCACTGAACGTGCAAATAAAAAAAAGAAAAAGAGTATGGTCTTGGCATGTCTTGGCTTCGTTCTGCGGAGTGACTGATGCGCTCATTGTCACCCTGACAGAATGCACGTAGTAAGTTCACTGCCGCTTGACAAGCGCACGCGATGCGTGGCATAACGCCTTTGGGGCTTGTGGGTGATGTGTTCGCCGCGGCGTCCAGGCAAGCAATCAAAGCCAAACGCTTTTGACGAGCGGGTGGCCGGCTGCTCAGCTGGGCAATGTGACACCGCTTCCTCCGCGAGAGTGGAGAACGAACTAGACGCAATGAAAGTAGATCCTCCAAGATTCCTGCTATCGCCTATCATCTCCGAGGCCAGTGCGTTTCCCCGGGTCCGCTAGGTGCGCTGTGCACAAAAGTCGGCCGCTGGGGCCTACGGGAGTGTCCGCTCTTTACTTCTATATTACTCTATGCATTAACTGCCAATTAATGACGCTTAAGCTTCGCCTTTAGGAGTGGAATCGACAGCGTGTTGTAGCGCTGCCACGGAGTCCAAGGAACGCCAACACCCGTTCGGCGCGATGCATTGCCCTTTGAACGCAACGCTTTTAGAGGAAAGTAAATGGGGCTGTAATTCTCTGTCATCTCGGTGGACACCTCAGCCGCACGGTACAGGAAGGGAGGAAGTGTGAGTGAAAGAAGAAAGAGGGGCCGTAATGAAGAAAATGAAGATTGTATTTGAGGAAAGGAAATAACGCAGTACCTGTCTCACATATCTCAGCAGACACTAGTCGAAAAATGTATTTGAGGAAAGGAAGTTGCGCAGTAACTGCCTCACTTATTTCGGTGGACACCCGTCAAAATTCGCGCGCGGTGACGTCACGACAATTTGGACCAATCTGAAACGCGGACAAATACGCCTTGCTCGTCGGTAAATTGGTTTTTGAGGAAAGGAAATGTATCTGTCTCTCATAGCTCGGTGGACACCTACACCTCGCCGTAACGGGAAGGGAGGAAGATGGGAACCGTATTCACTAGGCCCACCTTTGTTCATTCGAAACCATCGAGCTGGAATGGCGGAGTCGTCCGCACAAGGTGTGCGGTCGTTTTAAGCATGAAATGCTTTTAGCTCCCGTTGTCGGCAGTGTGGTGACGTCACGCCGGGTCTATGAGCGTCGGATACTCAGAAGAGGCGCTGTAGTTGCCCCTGAACGCTGGACCGCTCAGCGACAGCTCTCTTTTTTTTTTTTTATAAGGAAACTTCAGTGATTGTTCCCGTGGCATACGTGTGTCCCGTATGCACGTGCGTGGAGAGGGAAACGAAGAGGAAGGCAGAGGTTCGGAACGCAGCGAGTTCAGTGCTGTTTGTATGCGTGCTCGGAACCTCTCCTTTCCCAAGTATTTGATTAGCTAACATCCTTTCCCCAGTCTTTGATTGGCTGTGTCACCCAGACTTCGCGCACTTTTACGTGGGAAGCTCCCAGACACCATTAGAGCGTGTGGGGGTAGCGGTCTCGGACTCGAAGGAGATGCCCTCGACTCAGCGTGGCAAACTCAGCGGAGACCAGCTACCAAGTGACAAGAGGTTTTTGGGCGTTCGGTGCCCAGCTTTCGCTGGTCGCAAGCCAGAGAATGGGTCGGAGCCAAAGGTTCACAAAACAAAACAAGGTTTATATAGCAAAGAGACGATACAGAGGATTTCACAATCACTCGTACAAACACACACCAACTGATTAACAAACAATGCAATTCGTGCAAAGTTAAACTCGAGAGAGAATGCAATACAGAGGTAATATTGCACCTAAAGTGCACTAACACAAGAGAGAGAGGTAAACAAACAAAACACAATTTGTTCACCGGGCACTGCGGCAGTCCGACGACCAGAGTTCCGCGACGATGCCGTCCCGCAGACAGGCGAACGTTGCCTCGTTGGTCCGATGCTGGCCGAGTGGTGTTTTCCCGGGAGTCGAACGGGCGCGCTTCGACGAAGCTTAAACGGCGGTCCGGACTGACTTGACAGCGGCCAACGCCCTTTTTATAGGCTCGCTCTCCCGTCTGTTTGTTGTTCGCACCCGAGTAGGCGCGCACATACACGCAGCATTGGCAGTGCTGTCTCCCTTTCCTCTTCTCACCGGCCGCGCGTCCCCATTGGTCAGAGGTCGGGGGTCGCATCTCGAAGTTTCGAGCGTGTTCTTGAGCGGCGCCGACGCCGACGGGCGAGGGGGAGGTGTCTTAGTGCACGCAAGGCTACGCCCTCTTCCCCCCGTCACCTGTAGAACCGACTCGTCTGTTCCAGAGAATTCGGCGTGGATGACTCATTCCTTCGGCGCACGCCATGGCGGTGGAGAGAGAGGCACGCGCTCGGCGGAGCTTTCTCTCTCTCTCCCGTTGGGCTCGCGCCGGCGAGACGCCGTGCGCGCGGCGTTTTTTCTTTGTTTGTTCCTAAAATGCGCCGAATTTTGTGACAGCTGACGGAAACTTTTTAACTTAGTTGGTGATTGCGGCTTGTTTTGTATGTACAGGTGCGGCCAGAATAATACGGAGCACAGGAACGGTCGCGGAGCAGCGGAAACGTGCTTATGCGCGCTGCCCAGCAGCGGCGACAGGAACTATCTTAATTTGGACGCGGCGAGATGGCGCCGGTAGCACGGACCAACTTTTTCCGCAGGCCTATCAACATCACAGCATATAGCATGCAATCCCTTGCTCTATGATCGACTGATACTCTGCTGACAGCGCCATTCGCCTCGTTGCTCCGTTTCTCGCATCGAGGAGCGGCGCGCGCTGTAAACGGGCGCAAGACGGCCGTTTTGGCATTACGAGTCATCTCGGCCCTTCAGTCCGCGCGGCCACCGCTTTGCAGTTTAGTCGACGGCGTGCGACACCGAGGCTGAAGTGAGCACGCCTGGATGAAGGCAGCACCTGGCGGTGTTGCCCGAACCAGCTCAGCATCTTTCGAACAGTGATAACGGCAGGGTTGCAGCAAAGAGGGGGGCTCGGCGGCAGGCACTCTCGTTGCGCGCGGATAGCCAGGGGTGTCTTTGTTGTGCTGATAGGTGGCGCTTAGATGCAGTTTCTGCTAGCTTGGTCGCCTTTCGCGTGCTCCGTATTATTCTGGCCGCACCTGTACATGTCAATACCGGAAATAAAGAAAAAAAAGCTGGAATGGCGGAGTGCTAGCGTGCTCGACTCGCACTCCGGAGACTCGATTCCCAAGTTCGGCCATTTTCCGATTCGGTTTTATTTATTTATCTGGTGTGACTAGAAAGGTTAATTAGACTAATTGGTTAAGTAAGCAATTAACTAAACTCAGTAAAACTTACTTGCAGCATCACTATACGACCCCTTTAATTGGTTGCATGGTTAGTAGCCAAAGTACAATTGGCCCCGTTTGAAATTCGCGCACTGTGACGTCACCACCGTTTCGACCAATTGAAAAGCGTGACATTTCTGTCGACAGCACCTGCTTACAACGATGAGGCATTAAAGGCTTCCGTTAATGACTGCGACATTGCAACTAGCGTGGAAACACAAGGACAGCGACACAAGAAACCGACGGGACAGCACGCTAGCGTGCTGTCCCGTCGGTTTCTTGTGTCGCTGTCCTTGTGTTTCCACGCTAGTTGCAATGTCGCAGTCATTAACGAATTCACACCAACTAGCCCAACTGTCTTCCATGATAAAGGCTTCCACCTTAAAAATTGAATAGGTGACTACAGAAAGGTATAATGTAGAAATGCATGCGCTCGCTAGCAAGCGCGCTTATGGTTACGCCTAGAAAAATGCTACTTTAATGAAATCTAACTGCGATTGAATGGTTTTGTGCTATGCGGAGGCGCTGAAATTGTTGTGGTTATGAAAAAAATATAGATCCCAGTCACCAGCTGCTGGCTTGGTCACGCCATTCTCGGGCTGCTGGATTTTGAGCCCTCTGTCGGGGGGCTTATGTCTGCCTCTCGCAGTCGCGCACTTCACATTCCTGGTATCTGGCACGAGAGGCTTATGCTTGTTGGCGTTCTTTTGCGAAAGCAATACTACCGGCACATTCAAGCCTTCGCGTGACCCGGCCGCAGTTACGTTTTGACCTTTAGCGGACCAACTCGCTCCTTCAAATAGCCCGGCTGCAGTTACGCCGCGCCGCGCACCTGTGGCGCTACTGCCGCTGTGAAGTCATACCAGCAGTAGATTATTGGCGACCAACTCGCTCCTTCAGAGAGCCTGGCTGAAGCTACGGTATGTGTTTGCCGCGCTGCGCACCTGTGGCGCTACTGCCGCTGTGAAGTCATACCAGCAGTAGATTATGTTTTCTTTCTCTCAGTCGCAACAACATCAAAAACAAAATATGAAAAAAAAATTGCCGAAGACGCTTTGAGCCGTCGCGCAGCGGCGGCCGGTAGTCACGCGTGACCTGTAGACGCGGCGCACTGGGTTCCTTCAGTTGAAGGCGCTGCTCTTTTGCTTTCGCAACCTACCAGGCTTAATCAAAAGCTAAGCCCCCGCAGATTTTTGCAGAACCCTGGCACAACAGCACACGTGGAGTATTTACAGCAATCCGCCAAGGCTAGATGGTTGTTGGGGGGAGGTTGGTCCAGAAGCATTTTTACCAGACGCATTTTCACCCCATGGTTATTTTTGGGAAAGAAGGATATACTGCTAATGGAGTAAAAAAACAACTATCATACTCTAACCTCGAGTGAGATTCATACGGGAAGCGGCACAACACAGAAGCTTCGTTTACGTTTTTTTTTTTTGGCTACTCGGCTATTTCCGAAGTTTTTTTTTAATGTTGCATACGATATCAAGAACCTCCCTGACCCTCGAGCATTATATGACCGCAACAATTCAGCAGTCTCAACACACGGCCTCAAATCACTATCGCGCGACCATCATGGCGTAATTAAAAAATTCCTGAAGGCGCGCACGGCAAGGAAGGCCAACTAGTTACGCGGTTGAACGTGCTCAGCATATACTTTCTGCAGTAACATGCCCTGTTTCTCTGAACAGTGACCGCGTTCAAAGCGGTGGTTCTGAGTGTTTATACATCATCAGGCTTTTCCACGCGCTAAACAGTCGTATTAGGACGAAAAGTTCCAAAAGAACACAGTATCACGACCCAAAAATAATTTCATCGCTCAATAGATTCTCGTTGCTCGCACAGGCAGCAATGACCACGGCACAAGTGTCCCATCGATGCGAAGGCACCTCCTCACGCGCAAGGGCGATGTTTGAAGCCTCTGAAAGGCTGACTGAATCTACACCCGCTGAACTCTTTCAAACACCGGTGGCAAGAAAGGTTAGGGTAAGGCTGCACACCTGTGGGCAACGGAAGTAGTGACCCATCAGAAATCTTTACCATTTGCCTTCTGGAGAGGCTGTACAGGTGTTCTAAAGAAAAGCGAACAGTGAGGAAACGGAATGTATTACCAATAAATTCTCTCACGACCATGTCAGAAAAGACAGACCAGAACATCGCCGCCTATTAAGTACAGCTGCCTGTAAGTTGTTGTTTATGGCTTTAGAAAACGAGAACCGTGAAGCAAGTTGGTGCCCAAAAACTAGAGGCGACACTTAAATTCCACCTTATCTCTCACGAAAAATAGCCACTCACGAAAAAATTCGGCGGACACACATTGTCTGCTTACGTAAGTTTTAGAAGGCGTAAGCTCGCCTGTTTACTTCGTAAAGGCAGTGGGCGTGTGCTGCCGCCTGATGTAATTTGATGCCGAACCCCTTCTGATCGGCGTGCTGATCCGCCTTAAGGTGATATGATGATGAAGATGAATTTATATGGTACAAGGAAATCTATGGCCAAAGAAGGCCATGGCAAAAGGTTTCTTCGTTCGCTCAAGGTGGAGTCAAAGACCCATTTCCTAAGCATTTCACCCTCAATAAGCCGAGTACCAGACCAGGGGAAGCTTGTACACCTGCTATCATTGGTGGTACCCACCGGGTACCCAGAGAAGCAACCTAGGAGACAGGTGGGCCACCTATGTCCCGTAATCTTGTGGCGTCATGACAACCTGCCCACCGGGTTGCGCGCAAACTGCGTGCCGTGGCAGGTGGCAGTTAAAATTGATTGGCTGCTAGACGTTGCGTCTAATTTGTGCTGTGCAGGTTTCTCCGGCATGAGCAACCTATCTATGAATGTTGTATGATCTATGAACGTTAACCAAAGAAAGACAATTTCTGCATATAATGGCAATCAACCCATTAGATAACGCGTTATGCCCGCCTCGGGTATAACGGGACAGCTAATGGGTTCATTTTCATATATGAGAAATGGTTTTGCATGGTTAATGTTCATATATCACCGGAAATCTCCACAGCACTCCTGGCGCAGTGGTGGAGCGGGTAAGTGATCCGTTACTGCCCTGCGATGGCAGGCGCTGCCACCGATGCAACTTGTGCTATCCAGGTTGCTCTCGACGAGCAACGTCTAGCGGCCAATCTTCTCTAACTGCCACCTGTCATGATGCGCCACCCGATGGGCAGGTTGTGATGAGGCTACAAGATTACGGGACAAGATTACGGATAAATTCGGTTGCATCGGTAGCTGGTGGACGCTTCGGTGTGTGTTCCGGCCGCCGGCTTGCGTCGGTGGCCGGTGTGTGACCTTTCGACGTACTCTTTTGTTAAGGTGTCCTTCGGCTGGCGGGCGCCTCATTATGGTGAGCCAGCCACCTACAAAGGCTCTGGCCTTTGATGTTGTCGTCCCTGAGGGGGCTAGTCCGGTGGATGTCGTCGATGCGACAGCCTCCGTAGTTGGATTGGAGGAAGTGTACTGCGTCCAGCACTTCGGTGGACGCAACTACCAAGTCACTGTGAAAAGTGAAGCCGCCATGGCTAAAATCGTTTAAGCTTCCTGCCTCACCATCGGCAAGGAACGCGTCGCCATCGTTCCCCTGAGCCCGCAGGTGACCCAGGTGACTGTTCTTTTTCTGCCCGCACGTGTACCCAGTGACGCCCTTGCCAAGGCTCTCTCCCCTTTTGGCAAGGTGCTGCACATTAGTCGCGACGTCATGGGATCGCGTCCCACTGTCACCACCGCGACCCGCTACGTGCGTATGGAAATGAAGCCAGAGTCACCCGTACCCAACTACATCAAGGCAGCGGGCCACCGCGTGACGTGCGACTACAAGGGCATGCAGCGCGTTTGCCGGCGTTGCGGGTCCACTGCGCACTTCAGGGCACAGTGCACGGCTCCTTTCTGCGCCCGCTGTGGGGTCTTTGGGCACCAAGGCCAGGGTTGTGTGCTGCCATGTCGTCGTTGTGGTGATCCGCACGCTACTGTGGCGTGCGCTATCAAGCCCTCGTACTCGGAGGCTGCGGCCCGTCCTGCGCCCCCGCAGGCCGCTCAGGGAGCGGTTGAAGCAATCAAGGAGACCGGCGGATCCAACACCGCCGCCGTTACGGGTGCTTCCGCTGCGTCTCAGCGTAACTGCGTTGAAGAGCCGGAGTCTGGTGTTGAGGCGTCCAGTGCTGCAACAAACGAGCAGACAGTAAAGGTTCCTGCTGCGTCGGCCTCAGTCTCTCCGAGCGTCCCTGATGACACAGGGGCCGAGCCTACTGTGGCCCTGGAAAACCCTGATGCTGAGAACGTGCCCCTCTCGGAGCCCGTGCTACAGCCCGCGGCCAGCGCTGCGGATTTGAGCAGGGACGCCGACATAGCTGAGGTTGACGGTGACGACAGCAGCTTGCCATCCTCAGCCTCTTCAGTCAACCTCGTCATTGACGAGACAGTCATCACGCCTGAGGAGGACCCGACGCCGCCGTCGCCGTCGTCGACATCGCTTGGAGAGGAGCCAAGATCATCTCCAGACGCTGACCCTGTGCAATCGCCGTCCTCTTCGAAATCGAGGACCAGCGCCAGCACTTCCAGCGCACAGTCGTCCGATGTTGAGATGGTCGCTTTGAGTTCGAGCTTAAAGCGTCCACATGCGTCGACTACGGACTCGGACAATTCTGCTGGTCGGCCTAGAAGGCCTCGTGCCTCCTCTGGTCCGACCCTCCGCAAAAAGTGAGATGGTTTAGCGCCGTTCGCGGCGCGCTTTGTATTGACTAAGCATCACGACTGTTCAGGTTTCATTTTTCATTTCCAAAATGACTAACCTTCAAATTATTACTCTTAACGTGCAGGGGTTCCGCAGTGTTTTGAAGCAGGCAACGGTGGTCGCATTCGCTCGTTCCTCGGGTTGCGATATCGTCTGCCTGCAGGAAACCAATTTTTTTCGCCTCAGTGACGTGTTGAAATTCAAGCGTAGGTTTGGTGTCGATGCCTTCTTTTCGTACGCCAGCACGCGTTCTAGCGGCGTTGGCGTTCTTGTTTTGAACCGCTCACTGTTGCGCGATCATCATGTTATCTATGATGCGCTTGGACGCGTGTTGGCGTTCGACTGCACGTTTAACGCACTTCACCTGAGAATTCTTTGTATTTATGCGCCTGCGCATTCCAATTTGGTAAACGCATTCTTTAAGGATTTAGATGTGTATTTTCTTGGAGGGCGTAATGTTGTGATGTTGGGCGATTTCAACTGCGTGCTCGATACGGTCGCAGATGTGCAAGGCCCTGGTAGGGGTAGGCCAGGCTGGAATGCGCGTGAGTTGCGCCGCTTAGTGAACCATTTCATGCTCACGGATGCGTATGAGCTCCTCTATGGCAACGTCTTTGTGTGGACTTGGCGTCGCGGGTTATCGTCGAGTAGGCTAGATAGGGCATACGTTCCGGCGAGCCTTTCGCGGTCAGTGTGTGTAGCTAATGTACTGACGCTGCCATCCTCGCCGGTGCACATATCAGACCACCGCCCTTTTCTTCTATCACTCACGGTTCCGGCGCCTGCAGTATCACCTCATAGACCATGGCGGTTGGATGTACGCATACTTCACGACGCCAGCACTAAGGACGGGCTCACACGGGTCTTGCGTTTTTCGGTTGTTGGAGCGGTGCCTGGTGACTGGGACCGTCTGAAGGAGCAGTGGCGTCACCATTGCGCCGCATCTGGTCGAGCCCTTAGGGCACGCGTGTCAGATGAGGTGCGTGTGGTGACGGCGAAGCTACGTATTGCTCAACGCACCCCGTCGCCTTCGTCGCTTATGTGCGCATGGAGAGAAGAGCTTTCGGAGCGCCTACAGCGTCTTTTACGTGCCTCCTCTTTGACAGCGGCTGCATGGCGTTGTCGACGCAGTCTAACTGCTCATCCCGAGGTGCTTCGGTTGGCCCGCCAAGAGCTGTTGTACACTCAAGGTGCCCCTGCGTTTACATCTTCCACCGGGGCTACGTCCCAATAAGGTGGCAGGGATTTGAGTGCGTTTTTTAGCCATTTCAGGGGTATTGCTCAGTCGGTTATTCTAGTTGATCGCCATGTCGTTTCCGCAGCCCCATTTTTAGCAGGCTTGCCGCAGGTTTCCACTGAACTCCATGACGGCCTTATGGCTGTGCCAACAACGGATGAAATCAAGGAGGCGTTGGACTCCATGAAACGAGGCTCAGCGCCTGGTCCAGACGGCCTTCCTGTGGAGTTCTATTTAGAATTTTGGGACATTATGGGCCCTATTTTCTCTGAAGTATTAAAAATATGCTTTACTCAGCACGTATTTCCTGAATCATTCAAAAGAGGCCGCATTGTCCTTATTCCTAAAAAGTCTCCTATGTCGACATGTCCGGCAGATTGGCGCCCTATCACCCTGCTAAATTCAGATTACAAAGTATTAGCAAAATTACTCGTTCGTCGTCTACGAGCTCTCCTCCCGTCACTTATTTCCTGCCACCAGGTTTGCTCCATCCCAGGCCGTGAAATACAAAGTTTATCGTCTGTAACGCGAGACATCCTAGCGTATACTTTACGACGGCGCGCACAGGGTCTTCTTGTTTCCCTTGATCAGGAAAAGGCGTTCGACTTCTTAGAGCACGAGTACATTTACGGGATGCTGGATGCTTTCGGCTTCCCACCTTCTTTCGTGCTTCTCATTAAAGAGATGTACAGAGATATTTCAAGCACTCTGTTCCTCGATGGCCGGGAAAGTACTGCATTTGATGTTCGCCGCGGCGTCCGTCAAGGTTGTCCGCTCTCCCCCCTTTTGTTTGTCTTGGCATTAGAGCCTTTCCTCTTGGCAGTCAGTCGCCACTCCTTTATTAGAGGTCTGGCTTTGCCAGGCAGCGAAGCGGTACGCGTCACTGCTTATGCAGACGACATCACTCTGTACTTAGCTGATGAACGCAGCCTGCTTGAAACTTTAAATGTTTTCCGTGAGTACGCCTCCTTGTCTGGGGCTGCTCTTAATTACTCGAAGAGTTGTTACTTTTTTGTGGGGTCTACCCAGACTCGTATTACATCTTCGATCCCTTTGCAGTGGTGCGCGCGAATGCGCATTTTAGGTGTGACCTACGACTGTGCTGGAATATGGAATGGTGTGTGGTCTTCGGTCGTCGAAGACATTACAGCTCGTGTGCGAAGGGCGCAGACATTCGATTTGCCTGTGCTTGAGAGGCGCTACCTGGTTCAGTCCGTCATGCTCGGTGCCTTCTGGTACCTGTGCTACACTGTTAAACCACCCCTCCGTGTCATAAGGCGAGTGCAGACTACAGTTTTTTCGTTCTTTTGGTCAGGCGGAACCGAGCTTGTGGCCCGTGCTGTTCTTGGACAACCACGGGAGAGAGGAGGGTTTGCCTTTCCAAATTTGTCCGTCACGTCCTCGCTGTTAGCGTTGAAGAGTATTGCGTATCCTGCTAGGAAACGCGTCTCCGGCGCGAATCCTGGCTCGGTACTTCTTGGGCCCTTCTTTACGTTTTTTGGATCCGGCGGCCCCTGTTAATCATGGACCCCAGTCAGAGCAACCCACCGCTTTCTACGCTTCATCAGTGGCCTTTTACAGGCATGTAAGAGCAGTAGCACCTGCTGTCAACATCGTTGCAGACCGTGTGGTGGACATTATGGGCACGCTATTGTTACCTGTTGTGCCGGCGTCTCGCCGCTCACCTATGCGCCGCGTTCAGTGGACGCGTTTAGCGTCGACACCTCTCCCAGATCATCTACGTGACTTTGTCTGGAAACTTGGCTGGGCAGTGCTCCCTACTTGTGATCGGTTAGAGCGGTGGCGTGTGTTACGCTCCAGTACACGTCCGAATTGCCCGCTCCCGGAATCTAACCGCCACTCTACAGTCACCTGTGTTGTAGCGCGTGTCGTTTGGCGCGCGGTTCATGCGGGATTTCGTGGGCAGGGCATTTCGGGCTTCGTCTCCCGCGGCCGCTTCCCCAGCGGCCGTTTTGCTCGCCTGTTAATAGTTGCAGGTCTTTTTAGTTTATGGCGCAATCCATGCGCCGCGCTCGCAAGTGGCTTTCGACGCCGCGCTGTGTGGCCAATTCTCGGCCGTCTCCGACGGGAGCTGATCAGTTTTTTGTCCGAGGAACTCTTTTTCTTGGGTGAGGAAGAGTTTCTCCGACAATGGTCATGCCCATTTATTTCTGTTAATAACGGTCGTCTTGTCTTGGTTTTTAGGCCAAACTGGCGCTAAGGTCTCCCTTTCAATGTTTCAATGTCTAATTATCGACTTTTCGCTCTTCTGTCAATCGGTATATATGCATTCCTATTTTACATTGCCTATTCCTGTTAGTTACTTAGAAATGTTTATGGTACCTGTTTAATTGGCTCACCTTACATGCTTAATGTCATGTGTTTTTGTAAATGTGAATGTATCTTGTAACCTTGGCATGTGTACATATGTAAATAATTTTTTTCTAATTAGATTACGGGACCTATAGGTGGCGCGCCTGCCCCCTAGGCTGCTCCTCTGGGCATGTTTCGCTCGCGGTCAGCGATGCCAATGACAACATCGATGGCGACGCCGGGTTGTTTCCGACACGAGCTCCTAAACGCTGTTGCGTTAAAAGGTACAGGGTCGTCCACTCTTACTTAGAACTCGCTAGCGCACGACCGCACTCTTCAGAGTGCCACCACGTGCGACACAGTCGCTCATCGCAGCAAAGTGGCGCAGGAGAAGGTGTACCTGAACGTGGTGCTTCGCGTTATCTGCCGCTTCGCTTCGATGCGCAACCGTTTCGAACGCAGTGACCCTCCAAAGAGCCTCCAGTGAGCCTTCTTCATCGTCTTGACCTCCATGCATCATCTTCTTTCACATGTACATACCATCGTCATCTTCTACGCATCATCTTCTTTCACTTAGACGGATCATCATCATCTTCCCGGGTGCTCTGCCGGTGGCTCGTGCCTCGGGTTTGTCGGTAGAATAAACGCCGGACACGGCCGTCTTCCTCAAGCGTCTTGCCGTCTCGGTCTAGCTTGCCTTCACAAGTGGTGGAGGTGAAACTCGATCCCCTTGCTGCCTTCTACCCTGCCTCTCGCTGGGGTTGCGTTCCGGTCGCCGTTTCGGCCCTACCACCATCGTCATGTCAACCGAAGGCCACTCCGACCCTGCTGGACCCTCTCCATCGACTACACCTGCACCGCCTCCGCCAACCACGCCCACCCGGCAATGCGATCCGCCTATGTTCGCTGGTCGTCGAGATGAAGACGTGGATGACTGGCTCGACACTTATGAACGCTGCAGTGCCTACAACCGGTGGGACGACGCTTTAAAATTCCTCAACGTTTCTTTCTACCTCATTGAGGTTGCCCGAAACTGGTTCATAAATCGCGAACCCCACACTACCAATTGGCCTACCTTCAAACAGCAGTTCTGTCAGTATTTTGCCGACCAGGCTGCTCGGACTGAGGTCGCGAAGGAAAAGCTCGCTTCCCGCATTCAAGTCCCGGATGAATCTTATGCCTCTTACATAAATGACATACTAGCGCTTTGCCAGCGTTTTAGTCCCACCATGCAGGAAATTGAACGCGTGCACCACATCTTGAAAGGAATCAATTCTGTGGCTTTCAACACCCTACTTGCCCAAAATCCATCAAGTGTTGATTCCATTATTTCCACCTGCCAACGCCTCGAGCAGCTACAATCCTCTCGATTGCAGCCCGGCCTCGCACAGCCCGGCCTCGCTCTAGCTGCACGGCCTTGCTACCACCCAAACCTTCGCTGGCTTCCATCTGCGCACACTGATTCGATCGATCATTCGCGAAGAGCTCGAACTTCTCGGCCCTTTCTGCTGCCACGGGTGTGATCATCCTCCCGCACCTTCTAATGACACCGGTCTCCGCAGCATCATTAAAGAAGAGTTGGCCACAATCTGCCGCCCTCCACCGCAATCTGCCGCATCTGACCCACCTCCTCCCCGCCGAGCTCCAACTTACGCTCAAGTCGCTGCATCATCCCCTCCCTCTATGCTCCCACCCACACCGGCTCCGACATACAACCACATCAACGCCATGGCGACGCCTCCAACTCCGCCCTCTTATTACGCACCTTGGCGCCCATCCCGACCAGTGTGCTACTACTGTGGTATCAGAGGCCATATCTCCGGCTTCTGTCATCGACGCCTTCAGGACGAACGCCGCGGTTACGCGCCCTTCGAGAGTGAGCTACCCTCCACCTCTTATTATCAGCGCCAAACTTCTTCCAACTCTGCTCGCCGCTCCTCTTCGCCACAGATATCCTCGTCTGCACCAAGTGAGGCCTATGTTTCCCGACGACGGTCTCCATCTCCATATCGCCGCTCAGTGTCCCCACTCCGACCTGCAACCGTTCTCCCTGGCGCCCGTTCGGAAAACTAGGCGATACAGTTTCTGGAGGTCAAACCGCACTTTGCGAACTCACTAAAAGTCCTCCAGATCACCCGTACAATATGATTTCTGTTTTAGCTGAAGGTTTACCGGTTGAAGCTTTGATTGACACAGGAGGTGCAATTTCTGTTATTCACGCTGATTTGTGCTACCGTTTGCGGAAAGTTACGACTCCATACGATGGGCCTGAACTTCGTGGAGCAAATAATGTTACCCTGCGCCCTTTCGTGAAGTGCACTGTGCGCGTTGTTATCGACGGTGTCCGCCATCATGTGCAGTTTGCTGTGCCCTCCCCTTGTGCGCATCTGATGACTTTTGGATGGGATTTCTTGTCTGGAGCTTCAGCTTTAATATCTTGTGGTGCCCGTGTCATCCATATGACAGACAGTGATTTTTCACCTGATTTTTCTGCCCTACCTCATCCGCTCATTGCCGCAGCTGATACTGTTTTGCCTCCTGAGAGCTAACAACCCCTTTCCGTTGTTTGTGATCGCATCGCAGATGCGGACGTACTCATCACACCATCTCATCGTCATTTTGCACGCGGCATCGCCTTCCCGTCAAGCCTTGTACGGTTCTGCAGCGGCTCCGCGATCGTAGCGGCCATGAACACTTCACGTGAATCCCTCGTGTTGCCTAAAGGAACGTCACTCCCATGTGTAGTGGATGCTCAGCCTTTGTCCCTGATGGGGCTCACCGCCCCTCTGCCTCAGCATCCCGTGTCCTCAGACGTCACATTTACTTCCCTATTCAAGACGATCAATCCGTACCACACGCCGCGTCAACGTCAGGCATTGCTCACCTTGCTTCGCAATCACCAAGCCATTTTTGATGCTACTTCCCCACCGCTGGGACGGACTACCCTTGCCCACCACCGCATCTTTACCGAGGGGAACTCGATAGTACGGCGCCGGCCTTATCGGGTTTCTCTCTCCGAACGAAAAGTCATTGAAGAAACTGTGCAGGATATGCTCCACCGAAATATAATTCGTCCTTCCACAAGCCTGTGGTCGTCTCCAGTAGTGTTAGTTAAAAAAAGGACGGATCGGTACGATTTTGTGGTGACTGCCGTGCACTCAACAAAATTACCCGCAAAGATGTCTACCCGATGCCACGGATTGATTACGCCCTTGACTCTCTCCAAGGTGCCGAATATTTCTCGACCTTGGACCTCCGCTCAGGCTACTGGCAAATACCCATGCACGAGGACGACAGAGAAAAAACCGCTTTCACCACTCCCGATGGACTTTACGAATTTAATGTCATGCCCTTCGGCCTTTCCAACGCTCCAGCCACATTTGAAAGAATGATCGATACTGTCCTACGTGGCTTGAAGTGGAACACCTGTTTATGTTATTTGGACGACATTGTTATATTTTCTTCAACTTTTAACGACCATCTTACGCGCCTCAATGAAGTTCTCACGTGCCTCGCTTCAGAAGGCCTTCAGCTCAACACCAAGAAGTGCCACTTTGCACACAAGGAAATTACCATTTTGGGGCATCTAGTTAGCCACGACGGCATTCGTCCAGACTCTGACAAAATCTTCGCGGCTCTAAACTTTCCTCGTCCGCAAGGGACTGCAGATTTGCGCCGTCTTCTTGGTCTGGCGTCCTATTTCCGGCGTTTTATTTGAAATTTCGCAACTATTGCAGCCCCACTTCATGAGCTACTTAAAGCGCGCAGCACTTTCGCGTGGACTGACCAGTGTGATACTGCTTTTAACAGCCTCAAGCACGCCCTCACATCGGATCCTACCCTTGCCCACTTCAATGACACCGCTCCAACCATCCTGCATACTGATGCCAGTGGTCACGGTCTCGGCGCTGTACTTCTGCAGCGCGACGCAACCTCGCGTGAGAGGGTGATTGCGTTCGCCAGCCGGATCCTGACTACAGCTGAGAAAAATTACACATTTACTGAGCAGGAATGTCTTGCAGTCGTCTGGGGAGTTCAAAAAATTTCCGCCATTACCTATACGGTCGCCACTTAACAGTCGTGACCGATCACCATGCCCTGTCCTGGTTATCTTCGCTCAAAAATTTGACCGGCCGCCTTGGCCGTTGGATTCTGCGCCTCCAGGAGTACAACTTCGACATCACTTATAAATCGGGTCGCCAACACCAAGACGCCGATGCCCTTTCTCGCTGCCCACTTTCGGAGCCCGCCGGCTGTTTTTCTACGCAGCGCCTCTCCTCTTCTGAGCACAGTCGACCCTCTCTCCCTCCGACGCACATCACAGCAGTTTCTTTCGACGACTCTGACACCAAACACGCTCTCCGGTCGCAGCTACTCGCCGACGCCTACTGTCGCCCCATCATCGACCGCCTTGTCGGCGCTTCGACCTCACCCAATGCTAGGCTCCGCCGACAGCTGCGCAGCTTCAAGGTTGAAGATGGCATCCTCCGCCGCTACGTATATTGCCCTGATGGAACCCGCTGGCTCCCAGTCGTGCCGCGAGTGCTTCGCCGCCATATCCTAGAGGCTCTCCACGATGACCCCACTGCCGGTCACCTAGGTTTTCACAAAACCTACGACCGCATAAAGAGACGTTTCTTTTGGCCTGGCCTGACCACCAGCGTCGCTAAATACGTCGCTTCCTGCCCCCTGTGCCAGCGTCGCAAACGACCGACTTCTCCACCCTCTGGCCTCCTACAACCCCTTCCCTGTCCCGCCACGCCATTCGAAGTCATCGGCATCGACTTATATGGTCCGCTGCCTCTCTCCGATTGAGGAAATCATTGGATCATCACAGCTGTCGACCACCTCACGCGCTATGCTGAGACAGCCTCCGTGCCCACTGGCTCAGCTCAAGAGGTCGCAACATTCTTCTTGCGATCTATTGTATTGCGGCACGGTGCTCCTCGGGTGCTCCTAAGCGACCGCGGGAAGACCTTCTTATCTACAGTCGTTGTCGACGTTCTCCACGCCTCATCCACCTTCACAAAACAACCTCAAGCTACCATCCTCAGACCAACGGTCTGACTGAGCGATTTCATCGCACCCTGTCGGATATGATCTCCATGTACGTGACACCGGATCATCGAAATTGGGACACTATTCTCCCGTTCGTCACATTCCCTTATAATACTGCACTACAGCGCACAACCGGTTCCTCTCCGTTTTTCCTCGTTTACGGCCGCCCTCCCACCACAATTCTCGCCAGTTTCTTCTCTACGCCCGAGTATTCCTCCATGTCCGTGCCTGCCCAGTTCGTCTCCCGTGTGGCCAGATGCCGTCACCTTGCGCGCCTCAACACTGAAGCCTGCCACGAAGATCGCAAGAGTCGATACGATTCTACTCATCGTGTGGTCCATTTCCGTCCTGGTGACGAAGTTCTCCTTTACACGCCACTGCGCACCACTGGCCTTAGTGACAAATTTCGCCACCGCTACCTTGGTCCCTATACGGTCATCAACCAGACTTCTCCAGTCAATTACTCCGTCACACCAGTTGTTCCCCCAGCCGATCGACGCCACCGCGGTACTGAAATTGTCCATGTTTCCCGCCTGAAGCCGTTTGTGCGCCGCGGTACATCGGTTCCTTAGCAGCGGCCAGGATGGCCGCTTCCGACCCCCCGGGCAGATTGTCTGAGCCTTCTTCATCGTCTTGACCTCCATGCATCATCTTCTTTCACATGTACATACCATCGTCATCTTCTACGCATCATCTTCTTTCACTTGGACGGATCATCATCATCTTCCCGGGTGCTCTGCCGGTGGCTCGTGCCTCGGGTTCGTCGATAGAATAAACACCGGACACGGCCGTGTTCCCCAAGCGTCTTGCCGTCTCGGTCTAGCTTGCCTTCACAGTATTCTAAATAAGTGTGGACGACCTTGTACATGACGGATTCAGCAGACCTTATCAAGGGAGCAACAAATTCTGTCGACGCACAGGCTGCCCTTTATAGCGCCCCAGAGAATCCTCGAACATTCTATGTTTCCCAAGTACTTTCTTCCTCGTACAGGGGACGCTACATGGCGGTTCAAGGAAGCGGACGCGCATCGCATCGGTTCCGCACATTTTGACCAAATTCGACCGGACCAAATATTCTCGCCACCAGATTTTCTTCGTAACGGAAAGATTTCAAGTGCTGGATCGCCAGGTTAGAAATTTCAAGCGGTAGGACCAGTTTTCAGCTTTCTACCGGAGTTGAAAGTTATAAAGCGGGCGCCGGCCCGCTAACCCTAACGGGCCACCCAGCTCGACATCGTGAGAGCATGAGCCGCTAACCTTGTCGACGACGCCGACGCCTAGCATCGACGCCGTTTCAAAGACGGACCATATTGCGGGGCCCAGCCAAGACAACGATGTGCTACTACAATCATCAAAAGTCCTTCTCAACGAATTCCAAGGGATGTATGAAGACGATTTCGGAGACGCCGACTTCGGAAGTGAGGACGAGATCCCGTCCGACTCCTCGTCGAAGCCAGCCGGGTACAATAACGATGCCAGCTGGGAGCTTGCATAATCCAAGCGCCAGAGAAAACTTCAAAGGCGAAAAGAACGCAAAATGCACGGGAACTGGCCCGGCCGCCAAACTTCACGTTGGAAAATTACCGGGTGATGCGACCGGCTGCAACAAGAATCGATCAAGGTAGAAGAGCAGGCCTAGGCGAAGAATGTCGCCACTCCCCAGAAGCGACTACAAGATCATTATTCGACCTAAGAAAGGACTCATGGTGAAGTCCCTCACCACCCACCAAGTAGTGCGGCCAGCAATGCAAGGACGAGGACCTACTTGTAAGGCTTCGCACCGGATCCTATATCATTATCGTTAGCACCCCGCGCGATCAAATGGTTCAGCTAGTGCGGCACATTACCCGCCTGAAATTTGACGGAAAGACTTACGATGTAAACGCTTACGTGGCAGCACCGGAAGACGTCCTGCGCAGCGTGATCCACGGTGTACACCCAGGTACCCCTCCCGAAGAACTGAAAGCACACTTACGAGTCAGAACTGAAGGAGTGACCATACTTCAGGCAAGGATGCTCGGAAAATCCAAGACGGCAGTGGTCACGTTCGACGGCCCAGTCTTGCCGAAATACGTCATATATTACGGAGGAGAAGTACCATGCTACCAGTACCGCCCGACTAGGCAAGTGTGTTACGTCTGCTTCCAGCAAGGACACCGCTCCGACGTGTGCACCACACCGAACATTATTGTGTGCGGGCTGTGCGGAGTTTCAAACCCGCCGGCGACCACGACTGCGCGCCCAAGTGCATAATCTGTGGCGAGGCACACCGGACCGGATCGAAGGAGTGCCGAGAGAAATTGAAAAAAGCGAGGCCAAAACCCACAGGAGAAAGAGGACGGAGCGACCAACGCGGGCGACCACCCAAGCGATGGCTCAGCTCAGAGGGAGAGACATCGAGGAGCCGATCGAGGTGCAACTCCTTCCCGCCTCTACCACCAGCCGGGCCACAGGAGGGGGAGAAGCAAGAGAAAAAGAAAAAGAAGAAGCTTTCCCAGACAAGGGGCAGCAAGGTGAGCTGGGCTTCTACCACTGCTTCCCACTCGGTAGGAAAGGGTAGTGACATAAACAACACAAACAACAAAGACAGTCGCGTCACAGAACCGAAGGACGCGAACAGCGATGCGCTCAGACGCGAGCTAGAACTCGCTAGAATCAAACAAAACGAGCTCGAACGCAAAGTTGAGGAACTCACAACAACACTAAAGGAACAACAGTGGGAACTCGACACGACTAGACCCCTTCCTAAACGACAACCACAGGCATCGAACGAAGGAGACATTGAAACACGAATGCAACAGATGATGCAGCAGATGATTTATTTATTTATTTCGGAATACTGTCAATCCCATCTTGGGATTTTTACAGGAGAGGGCAAAACATACAAATACAGGTTCAGTGCTAATTTTTTTTAAGAGTAGAAAATAAAGGCAAAACATGCAATACAAATGGCAATAATAAAGCAATCATGTCATCAAACTGATGATGTCACTTGATTACAATAAAGGTTTGAAGGTTTGAAGGTTTATTTCCGCAACTGGGTGTTGCGAGGACAGATACACTGATAAGAGTACTGCAATACAAGAATACGAGCAAGGTTATGATGAGAGGAATGAAAGTACAGAACTCTCAGCGAGGGTAATAAATTTGTCTATGGTGCGCTGGGCTGTGACTGACGGATGCAATTGATTCTAATCTCGAACAATTTGTGGAAAAAAAGAATATTGGAAAGTATTACTGCGACGGAAATATTCTTCAAGGGTGAGTGCATGCTTGTGACGTGTTCCTCGTGTAGTGTTTATACGAACAATGTCTGTGGGAGACATCTTTAATGCATTATTAAGAAGTAGATACAAAACTTTAAACGGTGTAATTTGGCACGGCTGGTCAGCGTGTGAAGCCCTGCCGTGTGTGAAAGATCTGTGGCTGAATGCATGTGGCCGTAGCAGTTGAAGATAAAGCGCACGGCTTTCCTTTGCACCATCTCCAGCGTATTAACGTTGTTTTTAGTGTGGGGGAACCAGGCTATGTTGGCGTATTCTAAGACCGGACGGATAAAAGTGACGTAAGCAAGAAGTTTTGTATCGGATGTAGAATGACGAAGGGCCCTTTTAAGGAAAAATAACTTGTTCAATGCTTTGCTGGCTATGGTTTGAACATGCGTAGACCAGTTTAAGTCAGAAGTGATGACCACACCCAAGTAACGATATTAGGTGACACTACGGATATTCATGTTATTCCAAGAATACACATAATCTAATTTACACTTTTTTTTGTAATAGACATAGAGACCGTTTTTTCAAAATTAATTACCATCTGCCATTTATTGCACCACTCTGCAATTTTTCCTAGAGCATTGTTAAGTTTTTCCTGGTGATTAGAGTCTTATTTCTTGGTACAGCACGCAGTCATCCGCGAATAGTCGCATTTTTACTTCGGTTTCATTTGATATGTCGTTAATAAAATGTATAAACAACAGCGGGGCTAAAACTGTACCCTGAGGTACTCCTGAAAGAACAGTTACTAACTTGGAGGCATGATGGTCGTATTGTACAAATTGATAACGGTCCGAGAGGTAATTATAAATCCATCGTACGAGTGGTCCATCACCAAATATAATTCTAAGTTTAAAGTGGAGTTTAGCATGAGAGACTCGGTCAAAAGCCTTGGACAGATCCAGGAAAAGGGCATCGATTTCTGACTGATTGTTGAGGCACTGCGCAAAATCATGCATAATTTCTACTAAAATCCATGTTGGTTTCTGTGGAGTATGTTATTGACTTCAGCAAAATTTGTCAGAAATTTCAAAATAATGTGCTCCAGTAATTTACAGCATGTACATGTCAGTGATATGGGTCGATAATTAGGAGCAGATGAAATATTGCCAGATTTATGTACCGGAATTACTTTCGCTACTTTCCACTCTGCAGGAAGGCTACACTCGTCGATTGATTTTTGATATATCAGGCAGAGGTATTTACTTATAGGTTCGGCATATCGCTTGAGAAATTCGTTCGGATTCCATCTGGTCCATCACATTTCTTATCATCCATGTTTAACAACATCATAAGCACTCCCTCCTCGGATATTGAAGGAGTGCCTGACAGCGTGGTCTTACATTCGAATGCAGGGGTAAGGTCAGAGGAGTTATCATGTGAACACTGACTGAAAGTGAGTGTTAAAGGTGTCAGCGTCAAGTCCTTCGGTGGATTTTGCCTTGCTGCTTGTGCGTTGGGAACTTAGATATCTCCAGAATTTCCTGGGTGCTGTTTTAATGAACCCATTAAGTGTGGTTTTACAATAAGTCTGTTTAGCAGACTTTATTTTGCTTTTTAATAAGTTAGTTAGAGAGTGAAGGCGAGTAAGGTAGTTTGCAATCGGGCGTATTTTGTTTGATTTTCTCAGTCGTTTGATTTTACGCTTGAGGTGGATAGCATCGCGTGTCATCCATGGATTCTTTTTCTTTGTGCATTTAGTTACAGTGGGAATGAAATTGTCAATGCAATGCCTCACGTGAACCTTAAAACATGCCCAGACCTGATCAATGGTTGACGAACCATCCATACACAGTTCAAGGAAATTGGTGTATTCATGGACGAGATATGTCAGAATGGCTGCGTCATCTGCCTTTCGAAATGCTAAAATCGGCGATTTATCTTTTTTTCACAGCCAGAGGAACAGGGAAAGGCAGAGTGCAAAACACAAGCTTATGGTCTGACAAGCCTCCTAGTATTTCAGTGTCTATTTCAGTTGATGGAAAATAATCAGTAACGAAAACCAGATCGAGTATCGAGCTGGACGACCCTTGAATGCGAGTAGGTGTGTGGACAAGTTGGATCAAGTTAAATGCGAATATAATGTCCGAGAGAGCATTATTATGAAGTGATTTCGGTATTTGAGAGATGCAGGATATGATGCAGCAAATCCAATCGCAAATGCAACAGATGCAAGTACAATTCCAAGGGAAGATCTCAGAGATGAGAAGCGCTTTTCGAAAACAAAAACATACCGAAAACATTAGGGAAAGGGCGCACAACCGTCCAGCAGTAATAGCTTTCGCAAGCGAACAAGGCAACAGCAGTAACGCGTAAACATGATCAATACGTACCGGCAAGAACAAGAATACTTAGATATTTGGCAATGGAACTGCAGAGGCTACCGCAAAAAGCAGGCCCTCTTAAAACAATATATAAACACACAATCCCACCTCCTGATGTAATTGCGCTCCAAGAGAGTGGAATCAAGCCGACCTTACAAGGGTACGAGATTTACAAGAGTCAAAACGAAGGTAAAGCGGCCGTCCTAGTCAGCAAAACGATCACCGCCATCAGGCAGGATACCATCACCGACACCGACATTGAGCACGCGCTTGTTGAACTCATTCAGAAAAAGCGAGAGGGAAGCAGCACGTTCTTACCGAACGTGTACAGCCCGCCGAGACAAAGAAAAGCCAAACTCTTCGAACTCTTTTAAGGAGCGCAGAAGCTGGCCAAAGAAAATGCACTCATCATCGTAGGAGATTTCAACGCCATGGACAGGAGTTGGGGATACAAGAAACAAGACATCAAGGGAAGAACATTAGTGGAAGTAGCGGAATACGTTGGCTGCAGTCTAATCACAAATCCTGCGACCCCCACGAGAATCGGGAATAGCGTGAGCACGGACACATGCCCGGACCTCACCTTCGTAAGGAAGAGCAGGGAGTCACATTGGGAAAACATGATGGAAAATCTAGGCAGCGATCACTTTATCCTCCGGACACGAATAGCATACGACACCATAAGACGCCAGATTGGACAGGCGAAAATCACTGACTGGAACGCGTTTCGCGGGGCTTACAACAAATCTGAAGGCGGTATCCAATCACTGGATGAATGGAGCGGCATGCTGAGAGAAACGCGACAACGATGCACAAAAAGTCTAAGGAGAACGACAGCAACGCCCGAAGTCCTCAGACTATGGGAAGCGAGACGCAGTCTCACAAAAAGATGGCGGAAGAAAAAACACAACCGGAAACTAAAACTAAAGATAGCAGAAATTACGGCAAAGGCGGAAGAATACGCGATGGAACTCGCGAAACAAAATTGGAAACAGCTCAGCGACTCCCCTAGGGGGTTTAGAAGAACTTCTTGTTGGGCAAGTTGGTGCATTGCTTGAAGGAACCGAGTTGCGCTACAAAAAAGACAGCCACAGGAAAAGCGAAGAGACAGACAGAGCGCAAACTATCAACTGAGTTTATTTGTGTGAAAGTGCCTTATATAGTCAGAATCACAGCAAAAGAACAAGGGGAATGAGAGGGGGGATACAGCCAATCAACTCCTGGTCAACAACAGGTGCGCAGAAAATGGTTTTCCTTATTGTACAGTTTTACAGAAGTGTCGCTTACACATTTATCACCGTTTTCTTTTATGTGATAGGCCTCCAAAATCTCCCGCGCTGTTTTGTTTTTACTTCTTCCTAGTATTTTAATCTGCTTAAGCAGAGGCTCGCATCCACTGCAAGCAAGGCAATGAGCAGGCAAGTTCGCTCCTTCTTTATTCCGAATGGATCGGGCATGTTCCCCTGCGCGTTCATTCACGCATCGGCCTGTTTGGCCCACGTAGGCGCCTCCACACTTCAGTGGGATTTCATACACCACTCCAGTGGCACATTTCACATACTTTTCGGCATGTTTTATGTCGCATCCACTGCCTCTAGCTCCTTGGTTCCCGGTTCTCGGGCACAAGGCTGCGAGTTTCCGTGGGGCAGAAAAAACAACAGGGACGCCATGCCTCTTGGCCACTTTTTTTACGTTGTGCGCCACTTTGTGTATATAAGGCACCACAACGATCTTCTTTTTTGGCAGCGGCTCATCCACACTACCTCGATTTCTTCTTTTTATCTTCCTGAGAAGATTCTCGGCCACAGCTGATATGACGTCGCAGGGGAAGCCGGCTGAAAGCAACCTTTCAATTTGATTGTTAAAACTTATATGCATTGCATGCGGGCATGACTTGGTAAGAGCGGATTCCAGGCACGAGCTTGCAATTGCTCTTTTGACTATCTTCGAATGCGCGGAATCATACGGAAGCAACTCTTTCTTCGCTCGTGGGGCATAGTGCCAGCAGGCGTGTTGCGAGCCGAGGTTCAGGTTAATATCTAAAAATTGCAAGGACCCACTAGAAGGAAGTTCATGCGTAAAGGTCAAACCTCGCCCATACTGTCTAAAGGCAGTTAAAATCCTACTGACTGAATCAGTGTTGGTCAAGGTTATTTGTTTGGATAAAACAATCAAAAAATCGTCCACATATCTAAAACACTTACATACCCCCAGACTAGTAAACTCGTCATTTAGGGAACGGTCAATGGCAGCTAAAAATATGTTACTAAGAACAGGGGCGACGCAAGAACCGATACAAATTCCTTGTTTCTGGATGTAAAAGTTGTCTTTAAAAGATATGAAGGTGGCTTGCAAATAAAATTCGAGCAATGACATGAAGCTATCAGCTGATACACCAGCCGAGTTTTGGAAGCCTATTAACCCACTTCTTTCAATGCAATCTCGGACAGCAACAAACAACCCTTGATGCGGCAATGAATAAAACAAATCCTCGACATCTACTGAAAAGGCGTAGCCGATATGGTCATTGGAGTTGAAAAAGGTTACAACATCAGTCGAATTCTTTGTAAAAAAGGGGTCCTCAATTTGTAAAGCATTAAGGTGCTTCAGTAAATACTAGCTTATTAAGAACTGCCATGATCCCTTCTCGTTAACAATTGTTCTAAAAGGCATTAACTCCTTGTGCGTTTTTGCAGTGAAGAATACAGACAGCGCTTTTGTTTTACATGCAGTTATTGAGCTTGCGAGCCTGGACAGTTCAAGGTCTCTGCAGAAAGCGGCAGCTCTGGTCTTGATCCTTGTAGCGCTGGGTTTCACCCGGACGAAGTTCTTTGCGATGGCTTGGCCCGCCTTCTCGTTGAAATCTTTATGACGTAGTACGACAAAGCCCCCGTTCTTGTCTGCCTGAAGCAATCGCAGTTCATTTTGCCTAAAATACGAGACCACCCTTTTGGTTGGGTCTTTGGCACGCCTGGTAGACGCCGTGTTGACCGTTTTGGTCAAAGCTTCAACACCTTCCAACAGGCACCTTTCTTGATCTTCTTGGTCAGCCTGGCTTGAAATCCGTCGGTTGATTGCTAGCAGGTCGTGGGCTGGGACTGAAGGCTCAAGACTGTACTTGGGGCCTTTGCTAAGAACACATACAACATCTTCAGGCAATGCCACGTCATTCGGGACCGTGCCTAGAGTTCCCCTAGGGGAACTCTAGGCACGGCCAGAACCTGGAATCTCTTAAGAGCACTAATCGATCCGACCAAAATAAAATCAAAAAACAATAAAGCCATCTACAGGTTCATCCACTCCTTCGAGGGATCAGACATTGCCCTATGGAGAAGGCACGAGAAAAATGTTTCGGCGATCACAACCCCCCGCGATACCAAGGAACGTATCGAGGAGCCGAAAACGAGAAACTCGACCGCCCCACAACTCTGGAAGAGGTTTACGCGGCCATCAGAAACACCACCAGAAACACGGCTGCCGGAGCGGACAGAATCGACAGCGCCCTAATCCGCAACCTGAGCGAGGACCTCATACAAGAGCTCGTCAGCTTTCTTAACAAACATTGGGAAGCGGAGACGGTTCCCTGAGATTGGAAACACGCCGAAGTAATAATGATATCTAAACCTGGTAAAAAGCTAGAAATTGAAAACCTCAGGCTCGTATCACTCACGTCGTGCCTTGGCGAGCTTTGCGAACGGTTTGTAATTTTAAGAGTGCAAAATTACATGGAAAAAAAGGACTGTGTACCACATACCATGTTCGGCTTGAGCGCGAAGATCTCGACGCAGGACCTTCTCCTCCAAATACAAGATGTCCTGCGAAATGTACCTCGGACGGGAGAAAATGTCATAATGGCCCTGGACATCAAGAGGGCATTCGATAACGTCAGCCACGAAGCGATCCTTACGGGCCTAAACAAATTGGATTGCGGACGCGGAATCCACGGCTTCGTCAAAGCCTTCCTGTCCGATAGAACTGCCACCATCAGCATAGGAGACCATCGATCGGACAAAATTCGCACTCCAAACAAGGGAACACCCCAAGAGTCAGTTATCTCACCCCTACTCTTCAACATAGCTATGATAGGCCTAGCTCGAAAACTAGAGAACATCGAAGACATCAGGCATGCAATGTATGCTGACGATATAACAGTCTGGACAAACACGGGCTCTCTCGGAGAGAAGGAAGAAAGGCTACAGCAAGCGGCCTCTTGCGTAGAGCTATACCTCGCAGAAAGAGGACTCGCATGCTCGACCGAGAAATCGGAACTGCTGAGAGTCTGGAGAGGCAAGCAAAACCGGACCGTCCCAACCAACGAGGACAAAGAACTCAACGTCTACCTAGAAGGGACGCCCAGACCCGAAAAGACAACAATAAGAATTTTGGGCATGTGGGTTCAATCCAACCAGCGCAGTACTCACACTTTTGCCCTATTGAAAGCAACAACGCTAGAAGTCGCACCCATGATCACCCGCATCACTAACAGGCGACATGGCATGCCTGAAGAGGACACACTAAAACTAGTCAGAAGCCTAGTAGTTAGTCGAATCACGTAGAGCCTTCCATACCAGTGCCTCAACAAAAACGAAATGCAACAAGCGAATGCCCTGCTACGCAAAGCGTATAAGACAGCGCTCCGACTACCACGCAACACGTCTACAGAAAAACTCGTCTCTGGGACTACATAACACATTTGAGGAGCTACGAGAGGAGCAGCTTGAGTGGCAAAAACTCAGGCTGTTGCAAACAACGACTGGAAGAGCGCTCCTGCAGAGGCTCGGATACCGCGGGCAGATGCGAGAAATGTCAAGGACGGCAACGATCCCCGACGAGCTTCGCAAGACCCTCAATGTAGCGCCAATACCAAAAAACATGGATCCTAACCTCCATCGAGGCAGAAGAGAAGCGAGGGCCGAATTCATCGAGAAAACATACGCTCCTCAAGCCACGACCGTGTATGAAGACGCGTCTTGGAGAGGAGGAGATACCAAAATCGCTGTGGCGGCGGTGGTCGATTCATCTTTACGCGAAATGACCACCGCGTTTTTCCCAGGCTGCACAGCTGCAGAGTCCTAGGAAGTAGCCGTTGCTCTAGCGGTGGCGGAGGGCTATAGAACCGGGAGGTCGCTAACAATACTCACGGACTCTCAAACAGCCTGCCGAAATTACATGAATGGCAGGATAGGTCGTCACGCGCTCCGTATACTCCTCGCAGCGAGTGACAGAATTAAAAACCAGGCAGAACAAAACGAAAAGATCCCACACAAAATTGTGTTTGTACCGGGGCACACAGGGATGGCAGGGAACCAAGAGGCCGACAGGATAGCTCGAGGATACATTACTTTCCGAGCATCCGACGAGACCGCGGAACTCGCGCCAGCACCTAGGGAATACTCGGCCATACTACAAAACTATAGAGGATGAAGAATGCGATATCCCCAACGCACAAATCTCTCAGCAGAGAGGAAGCGGTCACTTGGAGATAATTACAAACAGGCTCTTTCCCAAACCTACATATACTAAACAAAATGCACCCTACGATATACGCGGACAAATGTCCCTGGTGCGACGAAAAACCTACTCTATACCACTTCACATGGGCCTGTCAAAACATAGATGTGGTCCCCAAAATACAAAACCCGAGTGCGGAGCAGTGGAAGACTCTGCTGTCGAGCGACCGCTATGAAGACCAACAAGGTCTGGTACAGCGAGCTCAACGGGCGGCAGTGGCCAGCGGAGCCCTGGACTGAGGCCAACCGACCACTGATTAGAGGCGGACGACTTCTACAGAGAAGGCTCCTGGGGGTAGAACCAAGACGTCCCTGAAGATGCCCCAAAACCGCAAGAAAAACCATTAGTCAAAATAAAGCTTTCCCTTCCTTCCTTCCTTCCTCGTACAACGCAGCCCTTGCTACAACGTTGCAGCGATACCTCGGAAAAGTCACGAGTGCTCGCTCACAAAAGTTTTGGCCAACCTATGGGCTCACTCAAATTCAGACTTACTTTAGGCCCGGGCTCACTTGAACTCATGAACTCAAGCTCATTTAGGTTCACTGCTAGTTGGAATTCGCACCGACTCACGACTAACCTGGCTAACTCATTAGTGCTAACAACTCATCGGGAATCGCTCATTTAGACTCGCGACACATCTGGACTCTCTCATTTGCGCCAGGACAGCAACTTGGGCATGTTGGTTACTCATTTGTGACGAAACAGCGCAAAACACCGGCACAAGAGACATGCGCTGACTTTCAACTGATATTTATTTCGAAGAAACACTGCTTCTTATACCTTCTTCAAACTCTCAAAACACATGCGTCACAACCATATCGTTCAAGCGTCCTAAAATTCCTAAGATGACGACCTAAGACAAATAATCAGGGAGATTTATAATCACATTTTTAACATTTAAAATTCTTTCTTAGTCAAAGCAACAGACGGCGTGCTGACACAATTATCCCGCAGCCTCGCTATCGAAGCTGCCTTGGTTATTTCACGGACTAACTAGTCTTTGTGATTAGCCAAAGCTCTACATTTCAGCACGGTTTCTGGCTTGGGTTTTCTACGAGTACACAGTTGAAACTGTGCATGACTTTGCTCGGTCGATTAGCCAGGGAAAGCAAACAGGCGTAATATTCATGGATTCCCGCAAATCATTTGATGAGGTGTCACATAACAAACTAGTTCAGAAATTAAGCTATTACATGAAAAACGACAGGATACTTACATGGATTACAGCTTACATCTCGAACAGATGCCAATTCGCCACTCTAAACAATATTTCTTCTAGCATTGTACGGGTTATGTCTGGCGTCCCCCAGAGATCTCTTTTGGCACCACCCTTATTTCTTTGTTTAATAATGACATTGTGGCAGATCTTTCAGTCCTCGTGAAGCAGTACGCGGATGACTGTATTCTGTATCAAGTGATGTCTTCAATTCACGACAAGGTGCGTCTAAATATTGACCTAGCGAAGGTGCTTGCGTGATGCAACCAATGGCAGATGTGTATTGATTTTGAAAAACCGTCTTCATGAAAATTACACAGAAGAAAATTCCTGTTCATTTTGTGTACGTACTAACAGCATATCATTATTAGAGGTCACAGAGTATAAATTTTTGGGCCTATGGATTACTAACAACTTTTCGTGGTCAAAACACATAGTCGCTGTAGTAGCAAATTCAAAGCTGAAACTCTTTTTCTTGAGGCGCTCACTAAAGTCATCCCCACCTAGTGTTCGTCTATTGGCGTACAATTCCCTAATCCGTCCGTTACTAGAATATGCCGTAATCACATGGGAGCCTTTCACGTTAACAAACAATCAGAAATTAGAGCAAAATGCAGCATATAGCAGCTACATTTGTGCCTGGAAGAGCACAGAGCGAGACGAGGCGCCGTGTTCGGGCCTCTGTGGTTCTATCGGCTCCACCTCTGAGAAGTCGGCTCGTGAGGCGAAGTGGGTTACCGCCCGTCGTTGAGCGCAATAGTGTTTGTCTATTAAAGTTTTTCTTCCAGCTTATAAAAAGACTTTATAAAGTTGATACTTCTAATTATTTTTCTTACTGGTCAGGTTGTAACACGAGACGAAGGCATGCACTAATAATAACCGCTTTGAACGCGCGAAATAACTGCTCTAAATAGTCTTTTTTTCCGAGGACAATTACTGAGTGGAACAATCTTAATAGCGAGATTGTTAATCATAATTCTTTACTGTTGTTTGAAAAGTGCCTGCAAATGTTGTGAATTTGGGTGTGTTTATATGCTTGTATTTTGTTTTGCCCCCCCCCCCCCCCCCCCCTTGCTGTGATCTGTACAAGACTGCAGTATCTGTAAATAAATAAATAAATAAATAAATAAATAAAAATGGTAAGCGCCAGCTAAGCGCCGAAGACGATGGAGCTGTGAGGAAACGCATGTGCAGGAAACCCTGCCCGAAGCCTCGTCCTGAGAATGTGCTTCTTCCACACAGGGGAACAACACACACGAACCACGCTGCTGGGGCTGCGTACATCCATCTACATGCAGGACATCTGATTTGTCAACAACTCTAAAACTTTACCGAAATTTCGCTTCTTGTATCTTTAGAATTCAACTAGCGCTTACTAGAATCATGTTCATCGGTTTTCTATTTTTATCTTTTATACACACTTCTCCTGTGTCCTTTCTCTCCTAAAACCTTTCCGCAACGCAGAATAGCATGCCAGCTGTATTTTAATGCAGGCCAAATTCAATGCCTTTCATTGAAGCGCTTCTACCTCTTCCAGTTAGTGTGAAGCTACTACTGCGTGTCCGCGTGAAAATAAGGCGAAAATCAGAAATACCGAAATTGATTACGAATTTTGCGCACGACACTTACCCCTTGGTGACAAGTCTAGATCTATAATACGGAGCAACGCCGAAAATAAAAGACCAAAGCTGCAAAGGGGCGTCTATACGATTAATAAGAGTTCCGGCCGCGTGAACTGCGCAAACTGGATTGCAGCTTGAATTTCTTAGCCGCTCTTTATTGCGCTTTCCAGTTCTGTGCCAGTTTTTTCCCACAAAATTTGTTTCGCTGGCATAATGGTCAAGCAACGAGACGAGCTCATCAGCTCAGCGCCAGCTCTCCTCGCTGCCTGGTTCCCGGCAGCAGCTTCTTCAAGCGTGCCCACACGTGCCCGGGCCAGCTCGAAGGTGGCTGATAAATCGCCCTTCTGGAGGACCGGCTGATGCATCGCTGGCCAACCTTAGAAGGTATAAAAGCGGCCCCGGGGGCATACATACATACATAAGTGCATACATAAAGCCCTTTTCGTTGGACTTGCCTTCGTTTTTTTCGATCGACGTTGCCCACCCTAAGACGCCTTAGTAACAACGGGTGACATCGTGCTGGGATACGCAGACCCAACAGTAGATGGCAGCTGCACGATTGACCGACGTCAGCTACCTCGGCTGGGCGAGCACCTGATGTTTGCTTTCAATTCTCCAGAATTGTCTAACACACCCTACTGTATTCTAGAGAAGGGCTGTGTGAAGCATTCGGGAGAGCTTCTTTGTTTCAAGCTTACTAGGAGTGTATTGAAAGCAAAGCTGGTGTTGTGGGAGTAAACATGGCAGTGTTGTGCGTTTCATACCAGTAGCTCGGGATTAATGAATGGAGAGCTGGTGTTGTGTTGTGTCACCTGTTGCGTCTGCGAATGCCAGCACGATGTCACCCGTTGTGACTAAGTCGTCTCAGGTTTCCTTGTTCACAATGAGAAGGACAAAGCAAGCACGCGTAAATTAAGCGAAAAATTTTGACGAATGTCTGCAGTGCAGTTCATGGTCCCTATTGTGCAATGGATGAAGGGCGAACAGCAAGAGGCTATCGTGCATGATGGGAAACTTTCAGGTGCAGGAACTGAAAAATTTGTCAGGATTCGGCATTTCGTTCAACCCTGGAAAAAAAAAGGACGCAGATTCCTGATGTCATGTGGGCAGAGGAGGTGACTTCTGAAGAAGATAACGAGGCCTGGGATGTTTTTCTAGAGTGAGAGTGGTGGAAGTCGAAAGGCTGGAAAGCCGTGAGCGCAAGCCCCAAAAGCTTGAAAGACCGACACGGCGCGAGCATGACGGGGTCCACCATCAAGAACGTGATCTTTGAGATTGTCAAAAAGCTCCACGAACACAAAGAGCTTGAAATGGACGCATGGCGTGAGCATGAGCAAGCCCGCCGCCGTAAGTGCAAGCTTCAAAGCCAAAAGCGCTGCGGGCGGGAATAGCTCGAAAGGGAGAAGCGGCGCAAGCGTGCACAGATTCAAAGGGAAAAGCGCAGCGATCGTCAACACACAGTAAAGAAAGAGCCCGAGTGCTGGCACGAGGAGCGAGAAAATTGCTGTGCCAATGCGAGAAAATTAAGTGAGCTGGTGCTTGAAACCCAATAAATGGATTTAGTCAAGGGTTCGATGGAAATTAATCTGGTCAGACATAGATTAGTGAGAAAAAAAATAGGAATTGCAGTCACTGACCAAGTCAAGCAATGAAGAATGACGTTTCGGAACCTCTACGAGTTCCTTGTCCGCAATGAGCGGACAAAGCAAGTACGCGTATCTTAAGCGGGGAATTTCTGACGTAACGACTGGTAATAGATTAGTGGAAAGCTACCTGCCTACAGTGCGGTTCATGGTCCGAGTTGCCGAATGGATGCGTGATGATTCAAGGAGAAGCCGGGTTGTCAAGATTCGTTCTTTGGCTAAAATTGCTGCGTTTTCCTAGTCGATCTGATGTCCTGACTCGTGTGCGTGCTCAGCAAGCGCACTGGAAGCGATATCTTTGTTTTTGGAGTCGCGCTGGTGCTCCTTGAGTCGCCGCGTGAACTTGCCTGTCTCGCCGACGTAGTCCTGGCTGCAGCCGCCACAAGGAATCCGGTAAACAACACCAGGGAAGTTGGTTTGTGGTAGCCGGTACTTAACGTTTACGTGCATGTTTTGTACCTTGCCGGTTGGCACGTGCCTAATGCGCAAATAATACTTTGTAAATATGCGGAACAGAGAAAGTAATATACAGCGTACTCCATGCTGTACTCCATGCAGATATCCTGATAGTTCGTGTAGCGCAGACCTGATGAAGTCCACTATGGATCGCAAGCGGACGCCGGTCTTATGGATCTTGGGTAAGCCGTAAATTGCAGGGGCTGAGCTGTTGGTGCAGAGAAGGTGGTAGTACAACTTCTTTTATTCCGGAGGAACGAACTTGTACGAAAACTTGAACGAAAACTTGAACGAAATCTTGAACTTGAACGAAAAATTCAGTTGTAAGTCCAGCGCTATGTGTGTGTGTCTCTATCTTTCAGTCCGTGTCTTTTAAGCGCAGGTATATTTCAATTTCCTTTGTAGCCTGCTTGTCGTATCGTAAGACAAAGGAACGTAGATTTTCTTGTCTTCCAGCAAGTCCAACATTTTCTGGTCATAGTCGCCTCTATCAAGTAGCACAGTTGCGTTTTCTTTGTCGGCAGGCAGAACCACAACACCTTCGTTACCGCGTAGGCTCCTTATGGCTTGCCTTTCTAATGCAGGCAGCTTAGTTTCATTTAGCCATCTTCACAGAACTCCGATGGCCCTGGTACGTGCTTCTTCTCGCAGAAATGGTGGCAGTTGATAGATAACCTGTTCTACGGAGCAAATAGCCTTCTTCTTGTCCGGTGCGCGATCAACGTTGAAATTCAACCCGGGGGAAACGGCTGTGACATCAGTGGGTGTGGGCTGGTAGGAAGACACGTTTACCAGATCCATTCTGGCATTTGTCGCCATTCTGGCATTTGAGCACGCACACAAATCAGAACACTAGATTGACTGCGACAATGCAGCAATTTTAGCCAATGAACGAAACTTGACAAAGCGGCTTCTTCTTGAGTCATCATTCATCCATTCGACAACTGGGACAATGAACCGCACTGCAGGCAGCTTGCTACTAATCTATTACCAGTCTTTACGTCACAAATTTCCCGCTTATCTTACGTGTACTTGCTTTGTCCGCCTCATTGTGAACAAGAAACCCTCAGCGGTTCCGGAACGTCATTCTTCATTGCTTGACTTGGTCAGTGACTGCAATTCATACTTTTTTTTTCTCTAATAGACAGATTTAGAGAGGCATGAAGCAACAATTGCTATACTTCAGGGTAACGGTCCGACATTGCCGGATAAACTTCGGCCGTTCGTCTTCGCTGAGGATATGACTCGGTATCTAGCCGAGTTCGAGCGGTTCTGTGAGAGAAAGCGCATCGAGAAGATCCGTTAGGCACAGACATTGCTAACCCTTGTTGATAGAGAAGCGCCTTATGTGATTAAGAATATGTTAGACGGCTGTGTGGGCGGCTACATTGAGCTCAAAGGTATTGTATTGAGCATGTACCGCCTATCACGTATGGAGATAAAAAAAAGTGTCAGTGCGAAAAGAAGAGTCAATATTCGTACTTAGCTATGCTCTATAAGCTGAAAGCCGATATTTTAGAGTGGCTTGACAGTGAGGAATGCTAAGACGTTCAAGGCATGGTGGTAGTATGCGCAGCTGCAGACCAGCTCTGCCCTTGAGCCACAGAGGAAGATAGCTCGTCCGTTGCATATGCGAGTGCTGATCTGACAGGGGAAGATGTCCCACGTCCGCCAATTGAGTAAACGGCATCTGTACCTTCGGATGCTGTAGCCACTGCATAGAAAGATGCAATTGCTGTGGTTTCGCCCATTTTAATCGGAGCGGAGTTATCGGAAAGCGAATCTTCTAGCGTGGCAAAACCGGGAGGGGCTGCAGAGCATGGCGGAGAGGAAGTTCGGCTGGACACTTTAAAAGCCAGTGCAGACGTAAGCGAATACAAAGTGGATGACACACCGTATCGTATCTGACAAAAATTTAAAAATTCGCGATTTTTTGTTCACGGAAGTGGGCGCATATGGAGGATGCGGAGCCTGAGAAGAATTACGCTAGTGTCTACGGCGAGCGATGCAAATGAAGTCTCGAGCTTACCCATCGCGGCGAACTTAGTCGCAGTCTGGAGAGTAGAAGCAGCAGCACTAACGATGACACTGCAAGTATAATGAAGGACGACCTTCGCTCACAACCGAGTGAAAGACGTCAAGAGCGGGGGAACAAACTGAGCAACCTGGCAGCGTTCATTTTGTTTCACCGACGCCTGAAGAAGCTAAGGTGCTGAGCGACAGTGAAGTGCAGAACCTGTCAGACACCAAGGGGGCTGATACGTCATTTCATTCCATAAAATGAGAAAAGTGCTCTAAAAAAGCCTTGCTATACGTTAGCGCACAAATATAACATTAAATGAAATACCTGCTGTCAATTTGGTTAATACTGATAATATTACCAAATTTGCAGCCCAGACCAGAATTTCGCACTAATAATTGCAAACAAACAGTCACTGTTTCGGGAATACCTGCCAACATAAAGTAGCGCCATATGTTATCATGATTTAGCCCTGTACTAAAACATAGTGCATGAATAACTTATTTCGTACTTATTTCATGGCTTACCTTATTTCTTGGCTGGTATGTGTGCTGCTTAACACATGGATGTCGATCGATACGCAAAATTATTAAGAGACTTCTTCGGATGCTCCTCTTCATTTTCGACTGTTCGTGCCTTTTCTACAAATATTTATATCTTTACATCCTATTTGGATTCCTTAATGTTAATGGTAGTGTTGAACTGTGATTACCTCTGCTGTATTGTTAGCATTTATTTGGTACCGAATACTCGTCTTTGTTTCTGCTATTTTTCATTAACTCCTGTGCCAAAACATAAGGGATTTTTCATGCATTTATTAACAAGAAATTCTCTTGTAAGCGCAAACTTCCACCACCTTCCCCAAAGCAGATCCTCCATCTCCTCGCATGACACAGAACTAGGCTATGTGCAGCCGTTGGCAACAGTTGAGTTTCCCCTTCACGTGGCGATGAGAGGAAACATTTGATGATGATTAAATCGGATTTCTTGATGGATTGATGGTTCGGACTCGCAAACAATCATATTATTCGACGGCGGGACAAGAAGGTTAACTATTTATCAATACATGAATAAACAATAAGAAACAAGCAAAGAGAAAAGTATTACAACGTGACTGAACCGTTAATTACACGAAATCAACCCCACTTAACCGAGAGCGTTCCGTTTTAAGCCTTCTGTCTCCGGCCTTGGCGGGCACAGCAGTCAATAATAACACAGGCGACACTTCTCACCAATCGATGCTTAGGGAAAGGACAATAAAGTTTCCGTCAGCCATGCAAAGACTGGGGAAAGGATGTTAGGTAATCAAATATTTGGGAAAGAAGAGGTTCCGAGCACGCATAAAAACAGCACTGAACTCGCTGCTTTCCGAACCTCTGCCTTCCTCTTCGTTTCCCTCTCCACGCACGTGCATACGGGACACACGTATGCCACGGGAACAATCACTGAAGGTTCGTTATAAATTAAAAGGAAAGCTGTCGCGGAGGGGTCCAGCGGCAACTATAGCTTAACTGTGGGCCTCTTCTGAGTATCGGACGCTCAGAGACCCATCGGCTCCGCATCGCGTTCCGATCGTCTACCGTACACCTGCGTCCTCACAGTAAGACGCAGGGAAGCAAGAAGGTTTAAAAAAAACATCCACCAGCTACAAACACGACGACTGCAGGCATTCAAACACTGCACTGTAGAACGCTGCGCGCTAAAAAGTTTCTGTGGTGGGGAGGCAAGACGGAGACAGAACGAGCGTTCTGGCGACGGTGCCGCCAGCAACAGTAGAGCAGCCACCTAGTCTCCGTCGTGCGTCCGCGGTTCCACGAATTCGGTGACCCTTCGACCGGGGACAGGTGCACATGTCAAAGTCTCGCTCCGTGCACTGTACTGGGGACTGGATGGTGCACATGAAAGTTCAGCGAACTTCACAGCAACCATGACTGTCCAGCACGGATCAGAAGATGTACGCTAGCCTGGATGTGGAACAGACAATGGCTCTTTTGGTGTTACACGGCATATCCACTCAGGCCAGCATCTTCGTCTGCACGACCAGCGCTATAGAACGTCTTGGTAGCCACAAAGCCATCACTCGGAATCCCAATGTTCTTGGCAAAGTGCGCGCGACAGGCACCTCCTGTACAGATGTGTCTGCTGTAGGCTCGATATCAGCAGGCAGCTGCTCTCTCCGAGCACACTCAGGCAAAGCAAGCGCAAGTGCAGTGGTCAGTTACCATGCTATCTTCATACGACAAATGTCATTTATTCTTCCCATTGGTACAAGGGCTGAAGCGCGCCATACGCATCGAGAACTTCGGTTGCATTCACGCAATGTTCCTACAGGGTGTAATCCGTCGTATGAGTAACACCCTGCAGTTTGTCAGAATGGGACACTGTGCACTTCTCAACAGAGTGGTCAAAACATAAGCAATGATCACAGCGGAGTAGGGCAGCGACAAGGAACATGGCCCTCTTTGTAGCCCCGCAGGAACAATGATGACCTTCCAGAAATCTCAATGAAGCTCTACATTCCACATGCACTAAAGGATGGGGTACATCGCTGACAGTGACACCATCAGCCAGTGTCTACCGATACCCCGTTTCAAGATGAGCGATTCCTCCATTTTCGTCAACCACAAGATTCCAGCCGCGGCTGATTCCACTCTGTCGGGTAGATCGTAGGACGTTCCGAATGAATGTCTACATCCTCCAGATGGTCAGAGCAGTTTTCATCTTGCCTACCTTTGGCTCTGGGTCACTTATTATGTAAGGATGGTTTTTGTACTGCAGTTCTGCCGCATTAGCAAGCTTTGCCTTTTCAAGCACTGGCTTCCAATCAGCCATGCGAAATATGAAACAGGCAGATGCAACTAATGCACTCTAATCGATTACAGAACGTAAAACGTACAAAAAGTCTTGCACACGGTGGGGAGCTCCAGGGAGGTTTGGGCGTTCCCAGCGCAGTACTACAGCAATACCTCGCGAAGCGATGGTTAATCCTGATCCGAGAAAATCAAAATGACTGTTCTTCCTCTTCTTCTTCTCCACATGAAAAAGGCACATAACCACGCGGGGGGATTGGCCAAGGTACGGGGGTCTTCCTTCATAGTCTTTTTCCAGTAGATCTTTATTTTTTGATCTCCCCTGTTGTCAGAAGTATTCTTGCAATTTCGCACATCCGTACAGAAAAGAACGGACGATTGCGCTCCGAAGAATATCTGGTGTTACGAGTACATGTTTTTTAGGTACGGCAAAGAACCGGCTACATTTCTGACGCAGAACAACACCGTGGATCTCCTAGCATTGCGCTTTGTTTTGAAGAAGAAGAGGCCGCCATACGCCATTTCAACCACGTCCTTCTTGTCCTTGCCAGCCGGCGCAGCGAGCCGACATTTTCTTCTCGTGAAGCCTTCGACGAGGGAATGGGCAACATTCACCGCAAGACCGGCGAGTTGCCGGACGAGCTCACAGGCTTGACGGAAAACGAGGTGCAGCTCGTCCAGCAGACGTGGCGCAAATTCACCAGCGAGAACCCCGAGTACGGCGCCATCCTGTTCCTCTCCCTGTTCATCAGGCACCCCGAGTACATTCAACTGTTCAAGCCCTTTCGCGGTAGGCCCGTCGGAGCGCTCAAGGAAGACCCAACATTCAGGGCGCACGGGTGCGCCATCGGATACCACATCACCTCCATGGTAGAGAGCTTGCGCGACCCGGCCACCTTCGAGATACTGGTGCGGCGCAACACCACCGAGCATGTGCGCCGCAAGGGGGTCAAGCCGCTCCACTTTGAGGTGATGGGCGAGGTTGTGGTGGATACGCTGCAGGGCACAGATGAACGGCACATGACGCCAGCTGCCGTCGAGGCCTGGCGGAAATTCTTCGCAGTGAGTAATCCATTTGGCTCCGCTTAGCTTGCAGCCTGCGCTACTCCTTCAGCTGAACGAAGCCGACCTTTTCTCATGCGAATGCGCTAAGGCAGTGGTATATGGTGCAAAAAACAACAGACTAGAACTACAAGGCTCATGTAAGTTGTACATTATGGCTTGCCTGCCGCTGCAGCTATAAACATTGACCATTGCTGACGGGCAAGTAACGTCTCGGAGAAGCAGTATAATCCAGAATTGGGATTGTAGGAGCCATGTAATTTGCACACGTACCAGAAGGAATTTCTTTATTCAGAGTAACTAGTAAAAAATTGTTCCTAAGCGTAGAGGATAAGCAGAACAAAGATCCACCTAATACCTCCGATCTGTGGATCCCGTATACTGAGAAGTAACGACACTTGGCTGCAGAGCGAAAACGCAAATAAGTTCCCTCGGCCATTTGTGCGCGTCACAGATTTCAAAAAAAACCACAAGGAGGGCCTCGAAGCCATTTTTCAATTTCACGAGTTTATCTATGCTTCCGCGAGAAAGGTTTGAACAAGACCGACTGGCTCAACAGCCTTCTAAATATATGTGGACTTCTAATTATATATATCAATTTTCAATGCCGAAGAAAGAAATTAACAGCCGGTTTAGCACGGTGGCCCAGCATCGTGGAGTATCACTAGTTACGGTGGGGTGGGCACAGAAGGTCTGTAAAGGCTAAAGGTTAATAACCTACAGCTCTTAAAGATATTTTCTGGAATGGATTTACCGTGAAGACATTCCCTTTGATGGTCTTTAAGATTAGGCCTTCGTCCAAAAGTCTTTCCCACAAATGCGCCTTCCCTGAAGGCAAATATTTACCATCAAGGTCTTCACCGAGATGGTTTGCTGCAAGGTGTACACACCTGGCAGGTTGCCCACAGTCCGGCTCGCATGCCGGAAACCACACTAGTAGAGCTGCCGCACTAAAACGTTTGCTATTTTTACCATTTTCACGATAGGCCTCCTCCCCCCTCCGCCGCCCCTCAACCGACCAAAGCTGTACATCATATAATTCCACACAGCTCTCGCGACGCAAATAAGAGGTTTTTACGACCTTGTCCGAGAGGCACATTTGGATAATATGCTCATTTCCCGGCCTGCTGTGTCGTGAGCGTTGGCCTTCATCGAACTAAGGTGTCTCTGTCCATTACGGTTGAAAATTGTATAAAATGTTCGCTTCACCGGAATGAAAACCTCATTTAGGCATCGACTGCACGCCTACCAGCCACAGTTTTTAGTGAAGCCACTACCAGCCGTCGTGCCTTGAGCGGACGGGCAAACCGTTACGATACCTGAACGCGCCATATCCTCTTATTTGCCACGTCGACGGACGTTGGCTTTTGTGCTGATTGCACAGACGGGACGCATAGAACTTGAACACACAACGAGCGCTCGTTGTGTTTTTGAGTTAAATGTGTCCCGTCTGTGTTTTTGCGCTGTTACTTGACGATGAATAACCAACAAGCCCAAGCTGCTGCTCTTGTTAAGCCTTCTGATCAATTTTTTTTCTGTTTGCGGCACTAGCTCACCGAATTCACTTATTGAGTAGCACGCCAGAGTGAATTTCATCCGCGAACGGGCCTGCTGTATTGCATGCTTGATAAGCTTATCTCGTCTGTCAGGAAGCAAGCGCTTAATGATCTTTGCGACATTTTTGTTTCGTGCGTCGACATAATGACATGCTTTCTGTTTGCCGACCCTTGCCCGTTTTGGTTACGTTTCAATTTATACTACAGGCCCGTGAGCTTTGCGATGTCAGTGCACGTTAAAGAGCCAGGTGGTGGATAGTTCCGGAGGCTTTCACTACGACGTCCCAAAGCCTGATTCATTTAGGGACGTTAAAACCGACAAAATAAATTAACTTAAACATTTATTTTTGTTCATACTATCCTGCTTCTGAATATATGTTTTGTTTTCGGGAGTATTGTGAAAGCATTACATGTCCCATTAGCACAAAAGCCGGCGTCTGCCGCAGTGCGTTGCACGAAATGCCGCGCGGTCTACTGAACAAAACCAGGACGATGCCCGACGGCGTTGTGTGATGTCACAAGACACGTAAGCGAGCATGCAAGATCATGAACAATGAAGCATAACCTGTTGTTACCTATGATATTCATAACTCGTAGTTAGTCATCACTCATAGTCATTGTGAAAGGTATCGTACTCAGCGCTATAACATAAGAGTAGCGCTAAACCAGGACGACTGACAAAAGGGGAGAGAACACACACCCACAACACGGGCGCTAACTTCCGACTGACGAAGAAAGCCAAAACCAACCAAGTGAACGGAACCTGAGCAAAAGTAGCGCATGCGCTGACCTAACGGGAAAAATGAATCGAAAAAAGATGCGATTAAAAACGGGAGATCAGAGATATTTTGAACCCAAGAAGGCCATCCCGTAGAAGGGCTTCCTTCCCAAGCTTAAGGCACAAGCCATGCAGCTATGTGGCAAGCTCAATCTTGCGAAAGTGGCAAAGAGCGTTGAAAATAGCAAGCGTCTCTTCTTTGAAGTGTTTTTCAGCGCAAAGACTCATAAGGTTGATCCACCCCTTAGGAAAATAATTTCTGAACAGGACACTTTCCAGATGTGAATCGCTCTGTTTCTCTAAAAAAATTAATATTTTGCCTGTCAATGACCCGTTCCTTGTAAGAAATTCAGAAGTTGTTAAAGTTGTAAAATCGTTTTCCGACAAGAGCCTTCTCAGCTTCCCCATTGACGTTAAAGACTTATATTAATCCTTGGCTCACGATAACCTACTTACCATAGTTGAAGACTCGATTCTTCATTACAGTGCGGTGGCTTTTCAAACTGAATCAGGGCTGTCTATTGATAGTCTTTTAGAATTCCTGTTGTTTTATCTGCGCTCCACTTTCATAAATTGGCAAGACGCTCCGTACATTCAAAAACAGGGAATATGCATTGGGTCCTGCCTGGCCTCCGCACTTCGTAACCTATACTTTGCACACCTTGACAGGATCCTCCAAGAGCGACTTGCAAACTCTTGCTTGAATAGAACCTTCAGATTGGTTGATGATTTTCTCTTCCTTGCTAATTGCACACCATCGAGCCTGGAGGCCGTTACTTTAGACATTTTGACCATTGAAGAAGGATGAATAGATGGGCGTGTTTGTAATAATGCATCGTGGGAAGGAAAAGCACGAAAACGACGGGTCAGCGCTCGTCTTTGTGTCCTCTTGCTTCGTCTGTCGTCTTGTTCGAGCTGTTCCCTCCCACGATGTATTTTGACAATTGAAAAAGGTGTTTTCACCCGCTGCTATTGACTAGGGAAATGCCTAATGACTCAGCGAAAACATTTCTTGATATTCGGCTTAAATTCATGGACAACCACGTTTGCTGCTGCTATTCATCTCGCGCCAACAATCCGCTTCTACCATATACATCAGCTCATTCTAAACTCGTGGAACGAGGCATCATTAACCTCTGCATGGAAACTGCCTTTTAAAAGTCATTCCCCCACCAATGCACATCTAGCTTTCATGAACAACTTGCGAGGTTCCTCGAAGCAGGATACCCTAAGGATTTAATGGGTTGAGTCACCGAAAACCTCCTGAAAAAGAAACTCCGGAAAAAGTGTGATAACACAGAAGAAACGAAGAGCAAGGTGGCTGTCATTCCTTACATCCATTGTCTCGAGCGCTGTCTTAAGTAAATAGGAAAAAAGGCAAACGTTCGCGTGGTGTTTTCAGCTCCAGAGAAAATCAGTATGTTATGCAAAAGATCCTTCCCCTCCGCACATCGCTCCCAAAAGTCACAGTTTACCATCTACCACAGGAAAAGATTTGTTAAATGCACTGAGGGCATTGTGTACAGTATTCCGCTCTCTTGTAGCAAGCAGTATATTGTACAATCTGGTAGGTGCCTGAACCAGGCTTCGGGAGCACAATAACAACGTGAACACATATACCGGCAGCAATCTAGCTTTACATTGCAAAGAGTGCAAGTGTGTACCTTTTCTGGATGAATGCTCAGTCGTTGCCAAGAGTAGAGATAAGGAGGTAAGCTAACTGGCGAAATTGTGGAAGCTGCGCAGATTTCTGCCTCCCAAGATAACTGTGTTAGTACACCGTCCATTTCCTTGTCTAAACGGGAGCTGGCCTTCTTAGGTTCAAAACATCCATGATCTCCCATTTTTATCGCATCTTTTTTCGATTTATTTTTTCTCTTTGATGAGCGCACGCGCTACTTTTGCTCAGGTTCTATTCACTTAGTTGGTTCCGGCTTTCTTCGTCAGTCGGAAGGTAGCGCCTGTGTTGTTGGTGGGTGTTCTGTCCCCTTTTTTTCCCTCGTCCTGGTTTTGCGTTACTCTTGTGTTATGGATCAGTACCGACTTGCCCATATTTCCACCCTGGTGAATAATATACTCAGCGCTTTACAAGATTTTCTTTGAAAGGCTATGCGCTATATAGACGTTCACAGGAAAAAAAGAGTAGAGATGGGCGGACAGAAATGCGCTTCTCTCTTGTCGTCTCTTCTTTTTCCTATGAATGCCTAATTAGCGTACACCCTTTCGAAAAAGATCGCTTACTAAATAGCCCATCAAAAAGTTTTACTTCAGCACATATCGTCTGCTACGGGCATTTTACTATGTCTTCAGTCCATGCGATTCGTTCCTGTCATCTATACTTCTTTCCTGCGAACGTCTGATTAGCGCACGGCCATTCAAAACAGATCATGAACCAATTAGCCCATCAGACTGTCTTACTTCAGCGCTTTGCAAGTAACGTAATTTAAGTTGTATCCATAGACTTCGTACAATGCATGCGCAGTCATGACACGTAGTCAGTCGTTACTCAAGGTTAATAATCATTCCGCAACATAGCACGACTTAGCGCTTTCCTTTTGCGACGTTGCATGACCCAGACCTTTCAGGTAGCGCCGTTATAGTCATGACGCATGACTCAGCAGCATTACTGAGCACTCTGTAAGTGACACAATGTACGGTGTATAGAGTTGAACAAATAGTATGCCTTGTCCTTCTTCGTAGCCATAGTCACGACTAATAATCATTCTGAAATGTACTTTACAGGCAAGGTTAAGTAGGGATACAGAGTTTCTCTAGAACTTTAGAAACATATTGCATGGTGATGCTTCATAGTTATGTCTCATACTCATCGTTATGACTCATAGTAATCGTGACACGTAGCATGACTCAGCATTTTAATGTCTTCGCATTTTGTGACAGAAGCAGTCTTAAGGGCCTCCGCCGAATTCTTTTACTACTTAAGGGTGCTTTTTCTTTGGATGCGTTTCACCTTGCCTCCACGCGGTCGTTACGTGCCCAGTTTCCGGTGGTTGTCTGCATTCTTTCAGATTTTTCTCTGTTTATTGCCTTTTCCATCGGCACTGCCTTTAAGATGATAGTTAGCATTTGCCTGCGGTTTGTTTCTTTTGTACTTTGTTGCCTGTGGAGCGTGTGTATCATGAATCATGTCGTGAAATTTTCTGATTTTTTTTTTCGTTTTGAACAACAGCCGTGGATGACACCATAGCGTAGGGATTAAAACATTAATAAAATGCCAATTCTCTCGGAAAAAAAAAACATGCAGTTCTACAAGTGGAAGTTTCAAGAATCCTCTCCAGTTACCACTGTTTACCTTCGGGGAAATAAGGAATGCAAACAGGCTGGAGGTTTCTTGTTCATCAGTCACCATTTCGCATTGAGTTGTGATGCACCAGTAGCGCCGATCAAACTCTCCAGGCCTGTGTAATTAGAAAATGAGTTAAACTAGTCAAGCTCTCAATAGACTGGCTCGTTTAACTACAGCAACGTTCACCTATTCAAATCTTGGTCAGAGTTGCGAAGTGCGCTGCTTGCGCTTCATTTTTGTGTAAGCGGCACTCTGCAAATCTCTTGTAGGGCGTTGAGAGCTAGAGTTTTCGCTGTAGGCATGCTTTGATTCTCTTTCCCTCCCTTCATTCTTTCTCTAAAGCCGCTGCCGTCGTTAATCGGTGCAGCCCTGAACAGAATTAGGCCCGGTGCACATCTATGTCGTTTGTCAAAAGTATTCAGCGCAATTGGTTTTATTCTTGGCCTTACAATGTGGGTTCGTAAGCACAGCTAGCATTAAAAAATCTGTTGAAGGTGGTAGGAACTGACGTCGCGCGTAAAAATCTTGCTACTTGTAAGGATGCTGCAAGAGTCCACAGCACTGCTCTGATGAAAACACTTTGGATTGTTTGCTTTGGACAAACGCTGTTCATAGACACCTACTGCTGCGGCTAAGGTGCTATGACGCTCGGTTGCTGCGCCCTGAGTCGTTGGTTTCAGTATAGGTTGCGAGGGCCGCGCATTATAAAGGCGAAACGCAAAAAGGTCCCGTGTACTTAGCGAAGTGAGCGCGTGATCAAGACCTCTCTGCGTTTGAAATCAATCGGTGTCGTTTTCCTCCGTCCCTTATCATGGCCCACGTACGGCTTCACGACCGTTAAGCCAGGATACCATGCCATTTCACATCGGCTTACGCTGCCTCTTCCGTGCTGATTTTTGCGCAGTGCATGGTAGCCATATGCCAGGACGTGTACGAGAAAGCGGCCGCGGAACGCGCCGAGAGGGCCTCGACTGCTTCTGCGGCATCGGACTACTACAGCCGCGCCTCATCTTTCAAGGACGAGACGATGCTGACCTCGACGCCCTTGAATACCGCCACGGTGAGCAACGTCGGTGGCAATGATCGCAGAAAGGCACCGCCTGACGAAGCGGCGGCTCCGAAGAGACCGCCGCGCATTATCCGGAAGCAAACCGCCGGCCCCGCCGAGGCCAGGCCGGGAAGCAAGGGGTACAAGGCGGACGCCGACGCTGCGTCGCGGCAGGGCAGGAGCGCAGCCAAGAAGAAGAGCGGCAAAGAGAAGGCGGGGAAGAGCGGGAGAGAAGGGCCCCGTAAACAAAAGTCCTGAACAAGAAAGCACGGGGCCCCACGCACGACATGGGCTTCAATCTCGTCAACGTGGCACTCGTAGACGCTTAGCTCAGATCTTTGTGATGTGCTGGTTTTGCTACACTGACGTTATTAGATAGACGCATGCATTCCAATTTAAGTCTCGGCGTAATTTATTTGCCCTTGCAGTAACGTAGATTTTCTGGCGCAAAGTTTCGCTTTGAATTCAAGTTAATCTCGATTTTTTTCGCCGACGGATTTTTTTCTGAAAGCAAGCGTCCAGCGTTTGTTCTAACTAAATCGTACGTGCGTACGGCTTCTGGACTTCCGCCCGCTTGGAGTGCGTTTAGTGACAATTCCCGCCGTCATGCCGGGAAAAATTAATCGAATTTCCAAACTTTCCTGCTCATGCGCAAAGCCCTCAGAAATTTGATGCATTGGACAACGCTCCTTTTGAGACGTGAGATTCAGAGCCACTCAACAGCCACAGTTGTTGCTTCCTGGGGGCAGTGAAGAAATACCTGAACGCTGTTTTATGGGACGCGTAGATTATATTTTGCGCAGGGCTATCTCATACATTTTTTTGTTGTTGTTGAGGCTTCACTGAGAAACCGGCTTGCTGATATGAACCGCAAGAGCGCGAGTTCTTAAGACCTCGTTAGCAGGAAGTTAAGAATTTGGCCGCTTAATCTTCATCCCGCATCTCATCCCTGAAGCGTCTTTACCTTCGTGAACTGGGAAATAAGCCTAAATGAGCTGCATGAGCTGGGAAGAATTGCACCTGAATCATTATTAGTTACAATGATGCCTATGTACAGATACAGCACTTCAGCGCAGAAAAAAAATATCACGTTGTCATGCCTAGTGCCTAAACACGGAGGGTCGTTAACGACCAACCATATCAGCGCAAGTTTAATGATAAAAGGCAGGCCGCTCTTTCCAATGCATTCTTAGAAATTTGATACGGAAGCTATACCTGCACGATAGGCATCTTCGTGATTTTTCGCCCATTATAATTGGGTCTCAGAGGTTAGTGGTAATCAGGTTAGTGGGTGAAATTTAAGTTTCTTAAAAGGAGTGTTTCCACGACTTCAAGACCAGCAGCGTACAGTTATTCAAGGTCCTCTTATTTCACTGAAGGCCAAATGGTCGGTTTCTGCTCTGTAGGGCCAGAGACATCCTGACCCTGATTGTCTCAGTAGTGAGTTTTATATGACGTTTCTTGCCTTGCCTAGTACATGCGTTGTTGGAAATTTTCGATGCTGCTTATGACGTGAGCTTGCTAACTCTCCACATTCAGTGCAGGTCGCACCATACTGAACCCACAAAAGCACGTCTCCAGTTCGGTTGAAAGCTGTTGAAGAGCATCGTTCCATATGCTTATTGAACCTTCACTGCAGCATGTTTTGGAAGTTTCTTCTCGTCTGCAGCTAGTGGCAATAGTTTTGGTAGGATCGCACCAAGTGTGCAGAAGCAAAGTGCCCAAACCCACATTCATCTTACAAGTTCGATGTTGGAGAGAGTTTACTACGCAGTTCACTGAATTTGCCACGGCCTGACAGTGGCACTGGGATAGGCGTCTGAACGCGGACAGTGCGTTTGCGGATCTCAAAGAGGACTTTCACACCGTGACGCATCGTTTAATAAATAAAAAAGTGGCCTTTACAACATTAACCCTCAAGTGATGTCATGGGTAACGGATTACCTATATTTACGGCCGTAGTTTGTGGTTGTAAGTGGCGCTCGGCACCAAAAGTATGCAAGTTGTCTCCGGTGTTCCGAGGGCTTCGTGTTAGGACCAGTTTTGTTCTTCTCTATACGAGTGACACTACTGGTGGAATAGAGTCTGAAATGCGGATGGCTTCTTTCTTTATGGAGTTGAAATCTGTGATCACGGAGTTGAAATGTTTGGGAAGACCTGAACAAAATCTTAGGGTGGCGCGTTAATTTGAACATAAATTTTAATTTTTCCAAAACACTTATACGAACTTGACAGGACCACCAAGACGATGAAGAAGACGAAGAATTTTATTTCAGCAGAATGAGAGTATCTGGTGAGATACCCTAGGCAAAAGACGCCCACATGACGCCTGACATGGCCTCGTTACTGTATGCTAAGCCGGAGGGCGTAGCCGAACGCGCGCCTGAGCGCTGTCCGAGGAAGCAGTCCAGACACCGTGTTTCCAGGTGATACAGGTTTCCTTTTATTATCCCACTCAGCTTTTATGCACTCGCGCCACCTGACCGCAGATCCGCTATCGCAGTCGCAGCAGCCGACGCCTGCTCACGTCACGCGTCTAGGATGGACCAACGATCCCAGCCCTGTAACCGTCGCATACGCTGGACGCAATCAACCGTTCCATCTTTTTGCTAGAAAGAACTCTTGAAACATAAGTGTTACATAAGTGCCACGGTAGAAACACGGCATGATGTAACAAATACGTGAAGACAGACGAGAGTATCTAGACAAAGCCAGGCGCGCACCTAGACAAAGCTACTCCTTCTCACAAAGAAATATACAAAACAAGTGATACAAAGCAAGCAAAAAAGACCTAGAACAATAACAGTCGAGAATAAACTGTACAATTTCACATGTTATTTACGGGCAAACGCATACCAGAGAAGTGCAGGGTGTACTTGACAGCGCGCTAAATGTACAGTTAAAAGCGGGAGCACAGTTGTAAGTGAATACTTGCAAAAACAGCCAACTGATTTTCATAGCTTTTTTTAGCACTTATTTCGAGTTTCCTTTCAGGTCTCGCTACCCGGATAAGCTGCCACGATGTATTTGGCAAATACATTGAGGACGTGCACTTTTAAGTTAAGAAGAATACTGCGTTGGAACAGGTATTTTAATTTCAACATTTGGCATTTACATCTCTCTTGAATTTAAGTGGCGTCGTCAGGTCGATTATGTTGCTGCTAAAACGCAAACAACCGTGGGACTTCTTCGTGGAAATGCGAGCACTTTTGCATTGCCTTGTCGGGATATTCTAAAGACTTATGTCAGGTCGATTCTGGAATACGCTTGCATGAATTCGGATCCGTCCTCTGCTCGAGATAAATGCATTTTGTCGGTGCAAGGATTCTAGGCAAAAGCAAAGCTCAAACTGCACGTGAACTACTAGAAGCTCACCATATGAAGAAAAAGGGCGATTTTTGCGTAAGCGATACTTCTATTCATTTGTACAAAGCAGGATGTGATCTTTTCTCTGCCACGCGATAAGATGTATCTGACGGATGATAATGTTTCTTTGTTATTCATGGCATGTTGTACTTTCCTGCGTGCGCATTCGCGGCGGAATCTTTATATTTCCCATTGCTGGCGAAATAAAATCAGTTGTGAGTACAGCGTTTGTCCGTGTCGTAGGTGTTTTCTTCCTTTGGGCTCGTCTTTTTTATGCTGCAGTGATGTGGAAGATAAATGCAAGTTGTAGAAGGTGGATAGACTTCCCTCTTCTTTTACGTCTGGCACACACGGGCTCAATACAGTACATCGCACGAGAAAAGAGCACTCAACACCGAATTGCTCTCGGCAGTATGTCCTGTTATACGAGACGCTTGCCGGAACATCACATCCCGCGAAGGATAGCTAAAAATATTAACAAAACCTCTGAGAGCAGCTACATACTCAGTGACAGATTCGCCAGGTTGCTGACAGCGATCCTTACATCGATGGCTTTCTACGACCAAGTGACATTGAGTTGAAAACTCTCTCTCCACTAGAATAACTTATATATACATATCTGGTGTGGCATCACCGGTGGAAGACTGTACTGTGGAAAGTTGTGACGCAGTTGCCTGTCCCTGCGACGTAATTCGGATCAAGTAGTCTGCGGCCTTCATCTCCTAAGTTGTAAATCGACAGTTATTTTTTGCTTTCAACTGGTGCCGATACTCAACCGGAAACACTCAAATAAAGTTCAAAAGTCTTCAATCATTGTGCCCACGGGACAGGTGGGAGACAAGGTCGTTGAAGAAACGGTTCAAGTGTGTGCATGTACCCGTGAAAGATGATGTGGACAATAGCATTTCTTCTAATAAGTTCCGATAATTCCTCTTATTCGAACTTAAATATGGCAAAAATTTTCTGATTCTTCTTGCTTGAATTCATACTTCGTCGCTCTAGTCAGTACTGAACGTGGCAATAAATGACGCAAGAAATTTCTTAGTCCAATATGGCTACTCGACCTCCCCGAGTACCAGTCCAATATGGAGGAGTCAAGCATCTTCCTTCTGCAACTGTCACTGACATTCAGTATGGCTGCTCGGCCTCCACGAGCTTCAAGCCAGTTAACATTCAATACGGATGCTCGGACTCCTCGAGCTCCAAGCCACAATGGAGACAAAGCGTCTTCCTCCCGAATGTAAGGTGCAGTAGAACTCTAAGACCAAGTAGGTTTAACAGCGCAATTAAGCAAATATTGTTGCACGCTATTTTCCTTTTGCAATGAATGCAATAATTTCTCCCTCAGTGATGAATAAAAACACTTTCCATCGCCTCTTTGAGAAAAACTTCATCACAAAGCCCTATTTGCAGTTTGCTTTTCTTGATACCATATACGAAGCATTTATGATACACGTAGCTCTTGTTCAAAGTCATATACAAAAATCTCGTCGAAACATTTCCTCTCACTTGTCTGTAATGTCTTCACCGAAATGGGATGACATTATACTGGATGAGAAAAAGTTCGCAGCTTCAGCACTAGCTGGGCACTCCAGTACTAGTGACTTCTTCAAGAGCGGCCTGGGTCACTATAAAAAGACGCAAAAAAGCTTAAGTCGGCACTGCAAGAAAAAATTACGCTAACTACTAATGGCAAAACATGCCAGAAGCTTGTCTCAAACTGCAGAAAGAGCCGATTTCATTTTGAGAAATTGATTTTGCCGGATTACGTTCAGGGCTCAAACTGCGTTTGATCTATCCCATCCTTGCTCGCCATTGTAGTATCGACCGAGGCGGTCTTACGAAGAGACCGGGCTCCACGCAAAGTGGGACCCAAAGACGCAATTTATTGGACGCGCACATGTATTCAATAACAAAAAGCACGTGACACAAATAGCGGTTCGACAGGTACACATAAACAAAAACAAGCAAATAGCCAATCTAGCAATACGAAACCAAAACCAATGGATGCAACAGTATGTATGTTCTTCGCACGACAACGGAAAGCTGTCGACACACCTTTAGAGCTTGTGATAGAGAGAGGGTGCGGTAGATGGTCCTTGGCGATCACAAAATGAACAAGGGAGGGGAAAACCTCAGGTTGCTAGAGCCAACGTTTCGACAAGGGGACTTGTCTTCGTCTAGGCAAAGCGTTCATCATCGGCAGGGATTAAATAGGGCCTTCGCTCCGAGGAGGAAGGCCCGGGGGTGGGGAAGGAAAGTGGTGTGGGAGGGGATGCGTGTCAGGAAGGGGAGGGAGGTGAATCATGATTTGTTAGGCTGCAATAGCGGAACAACTTATATCCGGGGGGGGGGGGGGGGGTATAATGAACAAAAGGCTTTCAAGGGGCTGCGACGGGGGGGAGGCGCTGGGTGAACCTGCAAAACTCAGATAAAAGGATTAGTCAGCGTGGTACAGGGAAATGAGAACAAGAAAAAAAAAGGCTGGCACTGGAAGGAGAAAGGAAGGGGGGCATTTCCAAGGAAGGACAAGGCAGGGGGGGGGGGGGGGGGGAAATGGCTCGTGTTCAGACAGCCAAAAAGTGGGGCGGAGGGGGTAACAGGAGTGTCATGGTTTCTGAGAACTGGTAGCAGGGGATTAGGAGAAAAAGAAGAGAGAAGAAAAAAAAGAAGGTGAACAAAGGGAGAGGGTGACAAGGCCGGAAATGTGGTGGAAGATATGAGGTGGGAAGGGTGCAAGGAGCGACAATATACTTATGTGAGGTTCTAGGAAATAGTCTGACCACGTGCAAGACATTTGTTAATTTAAAATTATGCTGACCCTGGAATGTACCTGAGAGATTCCAGGTTTCCTCTGGACATGTTAATCCCTGTTGGTTGCAGTGTTTTAAATTTGTGGATTAGGAATGCTTCTCTGTATTTTCTGTCCCTTGTCGATTTGAAGCCTGACTGAAGAATGAACGATTTGAGTTCGTCGAATTTGTGATGGCGTTGATTAAAATGGGTCGACACTGCCTTCTGTTCATTCCGTGTTGTGTCAGCCCGGTGCCCGTTTAATCTGGCACTCATTGTTTGTCCGGTTTCTCCGATATATTGTTTCTGGCAGTAGGAGCACTGGAGCATGTAGATAATATTGGACGATGTGCAGTCAAAACTGGTCTTTATATCGAAACTGAAATCGCTTGCCGTACTTTTAACCGTAGTGTCTCTTTGTAAATGTTTGCATGTCTTGCATCTAGGTCGAGAGCATGAAGTTACTGTCGGTGGTGGTTTCTTACCGAGCCTAGCATGCACCAGGATGTCCCTCAGGTTTGTGTTGCGTCTGTATGTTACCCTTGGTGCGCCGGGAAATATTTTCTTGAGACGGTCGTTACCAGTTAAAATGGGGTGGTATTTCCGCAGGATATTGTTTATGTTTGGAAGCGCGTTTGAGTATTTCGTTATAAGTGCAGGAGGTCGTTGACTGTTAGCTTTTGTTCGTTTTTTTAAGAACTACATCTCGTTTCAAAGTGGTTTCTCGTTGGAACGCATTATTAAGGGTTGTCTGTGGATGGTTTCTGGTGATTAGTGTGTTTTTTAGCGAGTGGAGGTGTTTCAGGTAGTCATCGTCGTCGCTACATATTCTTCTTAGTCTCGTTGCCTGTCCTACGAATATACCTTGTTTGCAGTGTCTTGGATGATGGCTAGTGAAATCTAAGTATTGTTGTCGGTCAGTAGGCTTCCTGTAAAGTGTGGTTTTGAGCTTGCTATTTTCTAAATGGACAGTGGTGTCAAGGAAATTGACTTGCGTTTTCGAGGAGTTGAAGGTGAATTTAATGCTGGAGTGGAATGAATTGAAATGTGTGACGAATGCCTTCAGGGTCTCAGCCCCATGCTCCCATATCATGAAAATATCGTCTATGTACCGCAGGTATATGAGTGGTTTTTTTAGAAATGAATTTAGAAGTTTAGATTCTAGTAGCCCCATAAAAATGTTCGCGTAGGTGGGTGCGAAGGGAGTGCCCATGCTTGTTCCAAATACTTGAAGGTAGTAAGAAGAATTGAATTCAAAGTAGTTGAGTGTTAGTACCAATTCAAGTAGCGTGAGGTACACTTCAGTTTCGTGCGGGTGAGGACTTTGAGTTAGAATTTTTAAGAGTGCGTCGATACCTTCATTAATGGGAATATTTGTGTACAAAGCGGCGACGTCAAGTGTGACAAGTATGCTATCTGCTGGGATAATGGAAGCGTCATTCAGAGACTCTATTATGCGAAGAAAGTGCGGTGTATCCTCGACAAAGGAAGGGAGGTGGGTGGGAATATCTGCAAGATAGTTGTTCAGGAAAATTGATAAGTTCTCTGTGGGCGTGTTATTGTTTGAAACGATAGGTCTGCCGGGGATATCTGCGGTAAACAAGTCTTCTGCGGAAACCTTATGGATTTTGGGAAGTAGGTAAAAGCGTCCTGCCTGTTTGTTTAGCGGATTTAAGAAGTGGTAATCGGACTGCGTGATTAGTTCTCTTGATAGTAAGTTTGCCAGTTTGTTCAGAATCAATTTGCAGAACTCTGAAGTGGGATCTGAATCTAATTTCCTATAATGACAAGGGTTGTTAAGTTGCCTAAAAGCTTCTTTTTTGTATTTTTCGGCTGGCAGGATAACTATGCTACCTCCTTTGTCTGCAGGTTTAATGACTATATCGGTTCTAGAAGCTAAGTGGTTCAGAGTAGCCTGTTCCGTTGGGGTAACGTTTCTGCGTTTTCGAGCTTGCTTTGTTTGGTCTATAATTTCTTTCGAGACAGATTTAATGTACAAGTCTAATTCGGGACTCTGCTGCGCTTCCGGCGTCCACGTGCTTTCGGCTTTGAGAGGGATGGCATTAAGGCTGGTTACTGCAGTAGGGTGAGCACGTGTTGACCACGTGTTACAGGAAAGAGCTAGGTTAGTAATTGGGGTGTTTGCTTTTTCGGCAAAGAATTCCTTAATTCGCAATCTTCGCGCAAATTCTGTGAGGTCTCTGTGAAGTCAATACTCGTTAAAATTATTGTTAGTTGGACAAAATGTAAGGCCATGCTTCAGAATCCGTTTGTCGCTATCACTTAGGGATTTGGAAATATCGACAATGTTGCTGTCAGTGTCCTGCGGCGGAAAATGCGTATCTTTTGTCTGTATCGAAATTGGAGGGCGGTTGTTAAACTGTCCAGATGTATTCGTATCTAGCGGAGATTTATCTCTAATTTGTTTATGCTGTTGTTTATCGTGCAGCTTGCGTTCCTTTCTGGCTACAAAATCTGCTAGTGCCTGGCTTTCGCCCGAATTTAGTTCTATCTTACTAAGTTGATCATCGAGGGAATTTAACTGCTCTTGACAATGTTCTTTTAAAATAGCTATGAAGGAAAGGGATGCGTCATTTGAAACCTTTTCCCATCGAGCGAGGAGTTCAGGCCTGAGCGCACCGAGGGAGCACCTAACATTAACTCGAAGTCCTTTGGGTATTGTCCTGTGCTGCGAGTAGGATTTGTAAGTGTGTAGGTGGAATCGGTAGTTAGTTTGTTTAGTGGCTAGTTTCTGGCGACCAGGAAAATTCGTCTATATACTATATCCCGCATTGGCGTGTGACTAAGCTCTTCTGTGGGCCCACGCTCAGATCTGACCAAGCTTCCTGGAAAGGAAAACATGCCTTGCGCGCCGTGTCTAGTTCCTACGTTTTTGAAGCGATGTGTCATTCCATGGACGTGGGCACCGCAGCATAATTTCTTCTTTCTTTTGGGTCAGGTCCGAGGTTTTCTGCACGTTTCAACAAAGAAAAGCACGACACTCGTGCGCTAGCAGCCCAACCTTGACAGCACAACCTTGACCTTGCATAACAAGAAATTTGCTTTTATTGACAGCTTTTCTTAAATGTTTGATTGACCATTGCCACATTTAATAAACCCCTTGGCTTGCACAACAGTGACAGTGAAAAGAAGTGTTTGACTGTTTTTAGGCGTTGTGCAACCCCTTGAGTTGCAGAAAAGCGATGTTTCATAGAAGTTTTTTCCCGAATAAACCTCAATTAATAGTCCAGCGACTGGTTGTGTGTCCTCTCCTTTCTTGCGTGTTGTCGTTGCACGCTGCTCCGTAGCAATGAATCCATACCAACTAGTTCCAATTAAAGGTGCACTGAAGAGGAGCCCGAACTCGTATTTTCCTTGGGGAAAAACACAGCGCACTCCTAAGAGAAGGACGAAGAGAGAAGACGATACAGCGCTGACTTCAACTGATTATTTTATTGCAGAGCGACATATAGATATGTTTGTTCGAAAAGTGTGCGGGAAGACATGGGTAACAGCTGCTGAGTTTGCACGTGACCGAAAGATAACATAATAAAATTGAAAAGACACATTAGGCCAAGGGTGACCCTTCGAGACAACAAAAATGAAAATTAAACGAGATAAAAAGACAAGTAGAGGGGCGATTGAAAGAATAACGCTTAAAAAGATGACGCGAACACGCAGTACAAGATAAACCAAAAAAAACACTACGAGATGACAACAAGCGCACAAAATGCACTTAAAGGCCAAAAAGACCACTAAAAATAGGAAGAAATTTAAAAACGATAAAAGAACCAAAAGGGCCATTAAAAGCAGAAGACAGAAAACAACCTTGTGCAAAAGGTAAAAAGGCTAAGGGACGTATTTCGGAATCCTACACATTAAACATTAAAGTTACTCTGTGCCTGGCTCAAATAGTCTAACTCACGTTTCGTTAGCGCTATCGAGGGTGTGCTAATACAGTCTTCACCTAGCTTTGGAATGTGGGTGGCTTCTAAGATTTCGCGTGTGGTTTGATGCGCATTTCTCGAGATGACAGAGCATTCATGAAGGAAAGGCTCACAAGAACCGGAGGGCCACTTTAAGCAGTGAACACCGAGGTTTTTCTTGACGGTGTTAAAAACATTATTTGAGTGCTTCATAAGACGATTATTGAGGCAACGTCCGGCAACGTCCCGCCCACTTTTCGAACATATGTATATGGTGCTCCACAATAAAAATAATCTGTTGAAGTCAGCGCTTTATCGTCTTATCTTTCTTCGTCCTTGTCTTAGGAGTGTGCTGTGTTTTCCCCAAGATGAACTACCAACTAGCCCGCTCTTCCACCCTTGGTCGTATTTTTACCGCTGGAACACGATGTACACGTTGCGAGCGTTCTTGGAAACTTCGAATTATTGCCCCGTGCAGCCAATGTCCCTTATTTAAATCCGATTAAACGCCCCGGCTTCTGCCTTTCTTTTTAATTCCCGGGCGACGGTGGGAGGAGTCAACCAACCTTTCAAACAGCCACGTAGCGGCTTCCCGCTCTAGTTATCGGCGAAAGCAAAGAGTCGACGCGTATGTTCATTTCCGTGGGCCTAATTTGAAGCCGTGTAGCCTCTGACTGGATCTATTTATTCATGGAAACCTAAAAAAAAAAAACAAAATAAAAGCGAAAGCAACGCCGCCATGCGGCTCTCTGAAAGCCACTCCATGCGTTGGTTGACACCTCCCACCGTCTCCGGAGAATCCAAAAGTTACGGCGTGAGCCGGACGTTAATCCGATTTAAATTATAGAATTCGGCCGCACACGGAAATAGTTCGACATTTCTGAGAATGCTCGGAACGTGTAGATCAAGTTCCCGCGGCAAGAAGACGAGTTCAGGTCTCTCATCAGTGCCAATTTAACCGTTCTAGCACAGTTCGAATAGGGAAGACTATCAGGCAGGGAGACACGGTCTCGCCAATGCTTTTCACCACCTGTTTGTAGGAGGTATTCGGAGTGCTCAATTGGGAGGAGTTGGGGATGAGATTTAAAGGGGAGTACCTTAGTAATCTCTTATTCTCTGATCTCTTTGCCTTGCTAAGTCACTCAGGAGATGAACTGCAAAGCATAATCAATGCGTTAGACAGCCAGAGCAGAACGGAACGTCATGAAATTATTATGCAGAAAAGCAAAGTAATGTTCACAGTACCAAGGGAACAGTGGTTCACTATTGGTAGCGAGATGCTGGAGGTGGCAAGGGTATAAGACGACTTAGGGCAAGCAGTGGCCGCTGATCCGGATCATGAAATGGAAATGCCGAGAAGAACAACGATAGAGTGGAGCGCATTTGAGAGATAAGTGTACAATATCTGTATCATACCGGTGCTCGTCTACGGAGCAGAAACGTGAGGGTAACGAAGTGGGTTCCATTTACACCGTCGACCAGGCAGCTAGCTATGGAACGGAAATTGAGCGGTGTAAGTTAAGACAGAGAAAGAGGGCAAGTTCATGGAACACACGCGAGTTCGCGAGTTACTGATATCCTAGTCGAAGTCAAGAAAAAATGTACGTGGGCCGGCGCGTAATGCGAAAGCAAGGTAACCGATCTTCCGTAAGAGCATCGGAAGGGATTCCAATGAAGGCAAGTGTAGCAGGGATGGCATAAAATTAGGTGGGCGGATGAGACTACGAACTCTGTCGGGATAGGATGGCGACAGGGCAGGGTTAAGAGCATAGATGTGGGAGAGACCTTTTTCCTGCCGTGGCCGTTGTGAGACTGATGATGAAGACAATGTACTGTGCGACAGGCGTGTTTGTGGATTAGTCACGCACACCGGCTCTAGTAGGGTCAGCAGTCGTATTTATTGGAATAATCCCAAGAGGCAAATTTGAAACAATTTATACTGGCCATTCTCCTTCGTATTCCTTTTCAGCAGGACAAATCTGTTTTAGCGACCCACGGGTGCCAGGGGGCCCGCTGACTTACTGATCGACTGAGCTGCCGGATCGGGGATGATCTGCATAACCTGGTCTTCGCTTTCGAGCGAAGGTCCGCTTGGGCGACTGAATGCAGATCAGAGGCCGTAACGGCGACCATGCACTGTTCGCAGTACAGACTTCTGTTTTGTGTTTGTTCACAGGCAGTTCACTGCATACGGTGTAGCTCATTTAGGTAGCAGCGATGCTTGGCGCAAACTTACTACTATAATATTTAGCGTTTTTGTGAGTAAACTAAACGCATATTTTGCACCTCAACGATCTCAAGGGGTGTATCTACGCAAAAAAGTACAAGTTTTGCACCCTTGCTGATACCTTATGGCGGCACCCTTTTCACAAAAATCGTGGGTGTTTTAAGGGTTTACGACGAAATTCTGCCCTTAAGGGTTCAAAATGGCTTGCAGTGTACCTCTTGTAGAAATTCCTTTTTGTTCATTCTATGATCACTTTCCAGCAAGCAGAAAACCTATCTCCTCAATGTAGTAAGTGAATGTAAACCTTTTTAACATACGTGATTCGTAGACTCACGACTTCCCTGTATGTAGCATGATGGCTATGATACTTGTTGGGTACAAAAAAAGGCTCTGCATGAAAAATTAAAAGTGAGCCTGTCCGCTGCATATAGAGAGCCGGAGTAGCATGTTGTTTTGGACTCTTCTAGTGCATTAGCGGCTTGCGCTGCGCGCCAAATGTATAATACTGATTTCAAGGTCAGAGAAGAATTTTTTGCTCAAGAAACCCGAAATGATACAAAAATATTTCGAAAATAAAAAGACAATTAGAGAATATTGCCCTAAGGCGTAAATAAAAAAAATATATATCATGGAACTATTAGCAAAAATTTTTAGCACATTTGAATGGGTATCGCCCAGCCTAATTTTTTGTTTTTCTTCTGCTCACGTTGTATGTGGATAACATCATAACTCGCAAAACCACGTATACTTGCTGTTAGTGTAACAAAAAGATTGAGCAGCTTCTTTTCGATATGAACCAAATACACCTACAGAGGCAACGAGAAAAACGCGCAAATTCCTTATTCGCATAAAACTAAGTGGTATCCAAGCTCTTGCTTATAATATGCTGTGTGGCCCGCCGCGGTGGCTCAGTGGTTACGGCACTCGGCTGCTGACCCGAAAGACGCGCGTTCAATCCTGGCCGTGACGGCTGAATTTTGATGAAGGCGAAATTCTAGAGGCCCGTGTGCTGTGCGATGTCAGTGCACGTTACAGAACCCCATGCGGTTGAAATTTCCGGAGCCCTTCACTACGGCGTCCCTCATAGCCGGAGTTGCTTCGGGACGTTAAACCCTAATAAACCAATAATATGCTGTGTTCTTATGCAAACTAAAGACTTGTACAGGACCATGTACCATAAACTTCGGTTTGTCTTCAGAAATTAAAGTATCTAAATTTCCTTGCTTTACAGATAATTCTGATGTAGTTTCAGCTTCTGGTATTCGGTACTTACAAAAAGAAACTACTCATATCTATTTCATATTATTTCTCTGAAACGTGCTGTCAGGCTGCCTCATGTATGACACTCACAGTGAATGCAGAATGACGGTATGCAGGCTCTTATGCTAAACAGAGAGTGCCTTCTTTCTGAGGCAGAACAAAGAATCCTTAACATTTAGGGTGCGAGCATGAATCCCTAGCGGCGCGCTTTATCCAGAAGAAGAAGAAGACGGAGAAACCCTAATCGGTGTTCCAGTTGACCTCTCCTAACAGCACACGGCGCACATTCATAAATTACGACAGTTTTAAAAATGCCCTCAAAGCAGACCTTCAGGAATTATCTCATTCCAACAGTGGAGATAATGCCATCCGCATTTGTTCAATTTTGGATGGAGCTCGTAAAAAATCGGAGTTCTTGGTTCAGGCACATAAGGGAACATCGCCGTGCCTTTGGTGGAACGCAGAGTGCGCTCGCGATTATAGGCGCCGAAAGGCTGCTTGGAAGAAACTTCTCCATAATCAGTGTCCCAAAAACTGGATCGATTATAAGTTCGTTGCAGCTACGTTTAAGCGCACCGTATCTCGTGCAAAGGAGTTGCACGATACTGAACGCTACGAATTCCTTTCAAAATCTGGTAATAGGCGTGCTCTATTCAATTACCTAAAATCCAGGAAACTAATCTCGTCCACCATTAACGCTGTCTCCCTAGTTCAGTCACCGGCTGAACTTGCACAGTCCCTGGAAGAGATAGGCAGAGGTCTTGAGCGCCGGTTTACGGCTCTTCTTCCTTCTCCTCAGAGATTTCTTGCCACTTTGGACGATTTCGAGGAGGTCACCCTCACTGAGCTCTCGAACACTGTATCCCGCCTTCCACCCGCGGCCCCTGGCCCTGATGGTGTGACTTCTTCTATGATTAAAATATTGTTCGAGGAATCTCCCACCGACTTACTGGCGCTTATAAATTACTCTCTTAAGGGGCCATGGATTCCAAATGAGTGGCGTTTAGCAAAGATTATCCCGTTGCTTAAAAAGCAGGGAGATGGTTATGTGTTAGACAATATAAGGCCAATTTCTTTAACTTCGAATCTAGTTAAGCTAATTGAGAGGGTGTTGCATGGTAGAATAATGTCTGTTATTTCAGAGGCTGGGTTGTTGAACCCTTGCCAGATTGGTTTCAGACCAGGATGCTCTATATGGTGTGCCCATACCGATCTGGAGAGCCGCATACAGTTAGCTCGGCGCCGAAATCAATACGCAGCGCTTGTTACTTTAGATGTATCTAAAGCCTATGACAGCGTTGAGCACAGGACGCTCTTGCAAAGACTGCAGGCAGTAGGACTTCCGAGATACTTTGTGGCTTGGGTTGCTGAATTCCTTGCTGACAGGGAATTTTACTGCTTTCAGAACGGTGTTTCATCAAGCAAATTTCGACAATCGAGAGGAGTGCCCCAAGGGGCGGTCCTCTCCCCTGTACTTTTTAACATCTTACTCAGCAGTATTCCCTGCAGTCCTCAGGTGGCCACCTATGTGTATGCTGATGACATCGCCTTTTTTGCTTCAGAGAACGACATTTCCTCTTTGTACCAGTCCTTACAGTCCTACCTCAATGTCCTAGACCAATGGTTAGGAGACATTAATCTGTCCCTTAATGTCAACAAATGTGCTTTATTGGTTTTTCCGCTCTCTCGTCCAGTTAATATCTCTATTGTTTACCGGAACCATGCAATTCCTCAAGTGCAAAGTGTCAAATACCTTGGAGTAATTTATGATCCTTCTCTTTCCTGGGCGGCCCATATCGAGCAGATCACTGTGAAAGGAGTCCGAGCAGTCGGTATGCTGCGCAGGCTGAGCAGTGTTCGTTCTGGCATGAGAAGACACTCACTTCTTATGATTTATAGAATGTACGTCCGTCCAGTCTTAGAGTTCGGCTGTGTTTTATTCTCTGGTGCACCAGCGTATAAACTTCGCCCCTTGATTCTCTTGGAGCGGGAGGCGTTGCGCCTTTGTTTGGGCCTTCCAAAATTTGTGGCGAATTCCGTTTTGTACCTGGAAGCGCGTACTCCATCATTGACTTCTAGATTTAGGCTCTTAACGGTGAAAACGTTCGTAAGAATGTGCGATTCTTCGCTCCATGCCTCCAATTTGATCTTCCTTCGTCAGCCTAGGCTATTTTTCAACGAAACCTGGTCTCGTTTCCGTACCCCTCAGATATGTTTGGTGCAATCCCTCCTGGACCCCTTAAACGTCCGCATTTCGGACATCCGTCCGGTATGCGCCAACTCATCTATTCAGATTTTCTTCGATGACATCTTTCCAAAACATGCAAAGTTAATGCCTTTTCATTTGCTCAGCGGTTTATTGCAGGATTACCTGCTGTGCTTTAAATCTCATGTGCTCATAGCGACAGACGCCTCACAGTGTGAAGAAAAGGCCGGAGTTGGCATTTTCTTCATCTCCCTTGACTGGTCATTCTCACTCCGCCTTCCCGATTACACCCCTATTTATTTGGCCGAATTTCTAGCAGTAGTCTTAGCGTTGCGCAAATTAAACAGCTCCTTGTCTTCTGTCATAATTATGACAGATTCATTATCGTTGTGTTCCTCTCTCACCGCGCCTACAACATCTCAGGCACTTCGGTTATTCAAATGCTTGGTTCCACCCCACGTGTGTTCATTACGGTTGGTCTGGGTGCCTGGGCACAGAGGAATCCATTTGAATGAGGTTGCTGATACCCTGGCGAAGGCATCTCTTCAAGGCCCAGTCGTATCTGTGCTTCCACCCAGCGCATATATTACCGCGGCCAGGTTTCGCAGGTATCTGCTCTTGAAAGAATTCGCAGCATCAGCTCTGACCTCCTCTCCCGAATTCCGGCATCTCCTTTACCCGTGGTGCAGTAAAGGATGGCGATCACGCAAGCTTGAGGTTTCCTTCACTCGTCTACGTTGTCGCGTGCCTCTTTTAAACTTCTACCTTTATAGATCTGGTCTGGCGGTCTCCCCATTGTGCCCGTTCTGCGGAGAACCCGAAACGATAGATCATTTCTTGTTGACCTGCCGCCGTTTCTCCTCTTTACGGAGCCGCCTGCTGGAGCTTCCGTTACGACAGCTTGGTCTAAGTCTGTCAGCTGGGGTTGCTCTGTCTCTTGGGGCTTCCTCCCTTGGGCACAGCAACTGGAATGTGCTCTCCGCCATGCAAAACTTCCTTACAGACACTAAACGGCTGCCGTCTTAAGCTCTGGTCTTTCTCATGATCAATATTTCTCTGGAATGAAAGCTTTCTGAAACGTGGAATATTTAGCCCCGTTCTCTATTTCAGTCACCGATCTCACAGCATTTGTTTAACCTATTTCAATTACACATTTGAGATCCTTTCATCTATTTCCTAATTGCTATTATTATCATGATTATTTTATTTTTCCCCACAATTATTTTCTTGTTTAACATTTTGTACACCTATCAGTTGCCGCCTGTGTCTTGGCCAATCCCCCGCAGTGGGTATGCGCCATTTTCTAGAGGACAACAACAACAACAACCCAGCCGCGCTCTGCTTACTCCACCGCACAGTTCATGCCAGTCCGTTCAGCGGCTTTATATTTATATTAGCGGCTTTATATCTGGGTGAATTGTAACTCGAGGTTTCTGTCAGTCATTCTACCGTGCCGTAGGACGCAAAGGCAACAGTGGTTTTCGTGCCTCTCTGTCATTCCGCAGATTCTGAATATCTCTCGAGGTCTCGAAGCCGTTGATAGTTTCAAAAATTTATTCCGCAAAGTTCGCCTGGGTGCTTCTACGAAAAATCCGTGAAAAGGGCGCGTATGCGTTAATACCTTTACAAAAACACGTGACGTTTCGTACTGTATGGAATGAATTTTCGGTTTGGAGGACAACCGTGCGAGATTTATACCAGCTGCGAATCACCAAAGAAAATGCCGGTGCGCCCCCTTCACATCGCTCCCCCTCCCCCATGTCGGCGTCCATATCACTCAGACGTACCAAGTGCATTTTTTGAGAGGCGCCGCCTAGGCCTAGGATAATAATCGCAATATCTTACACGCCATGTCGCTGATCTTTTAAGCTGTGTCTTTCTACCAATAACGGGCGTATATGGCATATATCCTGTAAAAAAATGTACACAAAACATACATCCGTGCAACAGGCTTCGTAAAGGTAGCCCTAGCATACCTGGAAAACCTTGAGTCCATGAATACGCATTGTGCATGACGAAGAGCGCGAACTCTGCAGCCTAGCGGTGTAACATTCAAGCCAGCGCCTTGGAAGATTCAAGAGGTTATCTGGTTCCGGCGGATAACAACCACTAAAACACTAAACACGAACGCACCGGATATATTCCCAGATGTGGATGAACTCGCTTGTCCTCAAAAGCATTCCATTTTGGAAATTCGCTTTATTCCATCAATGGGGTATAATTTTTGCCCAAAAATAATTTTTTCCTCGGCTCAATGAAAATATTTATTAGCTCCTTAAAAGAACTGGTACGATGCGCTGAAGGAATGTTTTTCGTGCGCACATGGAGGATTTCAAAGGAGCCTCTGGCAATTAATTTAAACCGTTTAGGTACTTTTCTGAGGACTCTGGAAATTTTTTTACTTACTAAGGAACATACATATTTCAGACTTATCTTCGTTTGAAGTTTTCTTCAGACTGCTTCTCTCTGGGAGCCTCATCATCGTCGCCCTGACTAGGCCTACTGCAAGGGACAGGCTGCTCCAACGTCTCTCGAATTAACCCCGACCTTTGCCAGCGGTGGTGGTGGTGGTGAAAACTTTCATTTTTTGAAATAGAGTTTGGGAGTCACAGAATGGCCCCGCTACATGGTCGGCGTCCCTAGTCCGGGACACCGCATGATAAGGCCCCGTTTCTCGCCAGTTTCACCAGAGCCCTTTGCGACTCAAACGAGGAGCAGTTGAGGAGGGCAGCCTCCCATGCCTCTCTGGAAGGGGTAGGGGAGGGGGAGAAGTGGGGATTTTGAGTACATGCCCACACCATGTGGAGGGTATCAAAGGTCTCCCCACAGGGTGGGCATCGCCCATCCGTGTTAGGATCGTAATGGTTTATGATTGCAGGACAGAGTAGAGTACCTGTCTGCAGGCGCCTTAAAGTTCGCTCCTCCGTCTTACTCAGCCCTTTTGCAGGGGCCGGGAAAAGGCGGTGGTTGTCGCTATAATGTGTTAGTATTTCCCTGAATGGCAGCAGCGGCTGGTAAGTCTCCGAGCCAGAAGAGCTGGGATGAGGAGCCCGGTGAGTAAGCGCTCGGGCAGCCGCGTCGGCGGCCTCATTACATTGTAAGCCCTGGTGGCCAGGAGCCCAAATGATTCTTTTGGGTGTTGGGTCAGTGGCAGTCTGTCGTAGAATAAAAGCAGCTAAGGGGGAGATCTCCCCTGCCAAGTAATATTCACATGCTTTTCGGGAGTCCATGATGATTATTCTCGAATTGGCGTGGGCGGCAGCAAGCGCTATCGCTACTTCCTCGGCTCGAATTGAATTCGGGGCTCGAAAGGAGAGTCCATCAACGTGCATTTCCTGGTGAACGACAGCGGCCGAGTAAAATCCCGTGGGCGATGGCCCTGCTACGTCTACATAATATACACCGGGTCGGAAGCCGTGTTGTCTCTCAAGAGCCCGAGCCCGCGCTTGTCGTCTGTTTTCATGCATGTCGGTGTCCATGTTACGAGGGAGCGGGGAGACCGAGAGCATATGGCGCCACAGTACTGGGAAACGCTCCGCCTCCTCTGGAGTGCAGTCGTGTTGGATGTGTAAGCGGTTTAGCAGGCGGCGCCCAGGAGCCGTCTGCATGAGCCGCGTGTATTGGTTCACGAGGTGGGCCTCCCGCAGCTCCTGATATGAGTTTAGCACCCCCAATGTCTTGAGTTTGGCATCAGAGGTAGCCACCGGGAGATCCAGGGCACGCTTAGTTGCCTTGCGGATGATGGCTTGTATTCGCGCCTCGTCTTGCTTAGTAGTGCAGAGATATGGCACGGCGTAGAGGATCCGGCTAGTCACGAAGGCATAGACGAGCCGAAGCGCGTCCCTGCCCCGCAGACCACCCCGCTTGTTGGAAACGCAGCGGATCGTGCGACTTACCTGTTTGCCTACTCTCTTGAGTTTCGCAATAGTGGAGTCCGGTCTGAGTCTGTGGTGAATGAAAAGGCCCAGAATAGGGAGCTCCTCCACCTCTCTAATAGGACCTCCTGACATAGAGATGTGTATTGCTGTCCTATCCTTTGGGTTCGCTCTGACATGCCGAAGCTTTGATTTCGCTAGAGCACATTGGAGCCCACAGTCAATAGCATACGCATCGACTATGGAAGCAGCCTGCTGAAGGCGGCCCTCCATGTCCCCAAGGCTCCCCTGAGTGGTCCAAATTGTAATATCATCTGCATATAACGTGTGTTGAATGCCTTCCACCCGGGCCAATTGGCTTGGGAGGCGCATCATAGCAATGTTGAACAGGAGCGCTGACAACACTGCTCCCTGAGGGACACCCCGTGTTCCCATCATGTAAGGGCTGTATTCCTCACCCTCAATCCGAAGAAAGGCCTGCCGATAAGTCAAGAAATCTCTTACATACGCGTGGGTCCTAGCCCCACAATCGGTAGAACTCAAGTTGGCCAGGATGCTTCCGTGTTTAACACTGTCGAAAGCCCCTTTCAGTTCAAGGGCGAGGATGGCTTTGTCATTTTGTTGCATAGTTGTGGGTCCTATTACATCCTTGTGCAGCTGGAGAAGGACGTCCTGTGCAGACATGTGGGGGCGAAACCCGAACATGGTGACTGCATAGAAGCCCTTACTCTCCAGGTATGGAGAGAGGCGATCCCGTACCATCGTCTCCATAAGCTTGCCCGCACATGAGGTCAGTGATATGGGCCTCAGGTTGTCCGTATTCACGTCCTTACTTGGTTTATGGATAAACGTCACATGTGACGTTTTCCACTCGGGAGGGAGTGGACGCCCGTCCCAGATCTGGTTGATGTATTCTAATAAATGAAGATAGGCTGAGTTCGGTAGGTTCGCCAACAGGTTCACTGTTATGTGGTCCCGTCCCGGAGCCGTACCCCTTTGCATTTTCGCTAAGGCCGCCTTAAGGTCCTGCAACTGAAAAGGGGCATCGAGTGTTTCATTAGACCTGCCAGAATACATGTACTCTGGCCCAGGTGGGTCCTCCATACGACAGAGATATCTGTCGCAAAGAGTGTCCGCAAGTTGCGCCGTCGTGTCTTGAAACCCTTGCAGAGCCCGCCGAAGCTGCTTTTGCGTCTCGCCTCTCGTTTGGGAGGGGTCGATTAGACTGCGAAAGAGACGCCACGTCCCCTTCGAGCTCATCTGATGAGCTGCGGCGTCGCAGCGTGCTATCCAGTTTGAATCTGAGTTCGACAGCATACGCTGCAGCCTGCACTGTGAGTTTGGCTATGCGGTCGAGTAATTTTCGATTAATGTTCGGCTTTTTCCACCGTTTAGTTAAGCTCCTGCGCGCCTCCCACAAATGCAGGAGGTGGGTGTCCACTGCGGGGATCTCTTCGGTGGTTTTTAGTGTTGTGATGTGTTGTTTCTGAAGGTTGTATACGTGGTTAGCCCACTCCGCGTAGCCGCCGGAAAATAGTACGGGAGGGATAGTGTGATTCCCATTTTTTGCGCGCTGCCTTTGCCACGAGTGTAATCCGGAGATGGAGGTGATCGCTGCCTAGAGAATCTCCCAAGTTCTCCCAGGCAACCGCTCTAGCATTTTTAACGAGAGAAAGGTCTGGACAGGTGTCGCGGGATACCGAATTCCCCACTCGAGTGGGATACGCCGGGTCCGTGAGCAACGTGAGGCTGAGAGTGGAGATGAGCTCCGCCAGCTTACGTCCTCTTGCTTGTTCGAAGTGGTAGCCCCAATGAAGGCTGGGAGCATTGAAGTCTCCAACGATCACTAGAGGCTCTTTGGCTGCCATTTTTATCACGCGAAGGAAGATTTCGTTGAAAGTTACGCGCGGCTTATGCGGAGGTCAGTATATGTTGAGGATATGTATTGACGGGTCGTGGCGTCTGAGAGGCAGTACTGGGACCAGTATATATTCTTGCTCGGTACTCAAGTCTAAGTCGACCTGAACTACGGTATAAGCCTTATTCACCAGGATGCACGAAGAGGGGCCCCCCCTTGAAAGGTGCTGTAGCCTGATAATTTAGCGTCTGTGCCGGGCTCCTGCAGGGCAATGAGCGCCGGCATGTCACCTAGGGACTGCAGGTAGAGCAGGAAGTGTGACCGCTTTTTCCCAGCTCTGAAACCCCTGCAGTTCCAATGGATGATCTGAAATTTTTCAAAGTTTTTAGCATTTCTATTACATCTGCTAGCCATCTTGTTGTATTTATTTAAGGGCGATCGTACTAGCTCTGGCCGGGAGCCGGCGCAACCCTAGTGAGGGGCCGCACCGACCCACCAGCTGCCGATCCTGAGCCATGTTCCTTCGCTGCCTGGCGGGAGGCTGTCTTACGTTTTAGATGAGGGGATTCGCAGCTAGTGGCGTTCTTAATTTGGGTGCTGACCCAGGGCTGCACGGCTTTAAGGACGGAGTCCGTGACCTGAGCCATAAGGTTGGGAATTGCTTGCGTTAAAGCCGCCTTGAACATGTCCCGGAAGGACTCGCGGACTGCTGACATGATTTGATTCGGGAGAGCCGCCACTTGCTCCTTCAGTTGCTCGGTTTGGCGCTGCAGTGCCTCGAGGCCGCCGACGCGACCAGCGGTGGAAACTGATCCAACAACCGTGTCCCCGGTCTGCTGCGAGACGCTCGTGAGGCAAGATGTTACGGATGATCCGTCATCCTCCTCATCTGGCTCGGTTTCCTGCATTGGTTCGGATGACCCGGCCTGTTTAGCCTCTAATTCTTGAATTTTGCGCGCTAGAATTTGGTTCTGGCGCCTGAGCTCCTCTACCTGCTGCTGTAAGGCGGCTACGGTAGTGGAGGGACGGGTACGGGGCCCGGAGACTGCCCTACTCCTACTGCTCACCTGTGGTTGGGCGGGTGCCAAGGGCGGGAAGTCCCTGGCGTTGAGTACCGGGGCCACCACCTGGGTCCCGGACTTGACGGGTTTCGATGGCCCGGTTGGGGCCTTGGGTTCTTTACCGGCTGGCACTTTCTTGGCCTTGGCGGAGGAGCCTGCTTGGGCCCCGTCTTGGTCTTCGGCTTGGATCCGGATGGGGAGCTCGGTTTGATGACTTTCTGGAACCGCCCGGCACAGCCAGAAGCTCTGGTTGGGTGGCCGCCTCCGCAGATGAGGCAGCTCGGAACACAGTCATGTTCCGCCGGTGGTGGTGGTGGTGAAAACATTTATTACGAATGAACAGGAGGTATGTTTGGATCAGCCCGTAAGGGACCGATCCTCACAAACACTAGGTGGAGGTCCCTAGTATGGGACCCCAGTGGCGGTTGCCGCCGCCCGGGCGCGCCCGACTAAGGCTTGTTGGGCCTGTAAGTCGTGGCAGCCGAGCAGGGTCGCCTCCCAGTCCTCCCTGGTTGGGTTGGGGATGGGGGGAATAGCGGGGTTGGAGGGGCAGGCCCACACCATGTGATAGGTGTCAGAAGACACTGCACTACAGTGTGGGCAGCTGCCGCTAAAGGAGGGGTCAAAATGTTCCGCCGGACCGTCAGGAGTAGCACCAGAAACCTGTACCCCGCAGCGTTTGCAGCGCCTTGGCTGCGGTCGCCGGCACGCATCGGCCCGATGGCCCACTGTGCGACAGTGGTGGCATGCAGGCACTGTCTTCTTGTACAGGCGAACAGGTAGCCGTTCGCCATCGTACACCTGAACTTCTTAATCTCATCAGTCCACCTAACTTTCTGCCGCCCCCTGCTACGCTTTCCTTCTCTTGGAACCCCCTCGGTTACCCTTAAGGACCTGCCGTTATCGTAACTTCGCATTGCATGCCCTGCCCAAGCCCAAGACCCAAGGCGATACTAATTAAAAATTTTATTGCAGTGCACATGATGCATCGTACAGGACGGTCCACTATATCATAATCATAACACGTGCATGCTTTCAACCACACATCTTACGTTCATTATATTATGCATATATCCACAGTCACCTTAGCTACTGTTTGTCCTGCTGGAGAAATACATATTTCACTCACATTGAAAGACTTCAGCGCCTTCAGAATCAGGCCATCAGGCTCATGTCATTCAGTGCTTTCCTAACACACTCTTTACCACTTGATCATAGCTTGCGCATACTTCCACTTGTACACTTATTCTCTGTGAAATTATCCATCATTATCTACAAGGTAATTATTCATCATGCTCATATTGATGGCTTTCCTGATCAGCTTATAAATACTAATTCTACTAGGTTTCAACTGCGTAATAATCTTCTTCTGCCTAAAGTGAGGACTAATTATGGAAAATTTACCACAATATTTGCCGGCATATCCTGTTAGAATACTTTGCCATGTGAAATTAAAGCGTCGTTTACTGTTCACTCATTTCATCGCCGCATTAAAGAGTACTTAATTAATTTCCTGTGTAGTTCACATGCCTAAACAGTAGTAATCCTTGTGTAAAGTCTCATTTTCTTTGCATTATGTTTCAAAGTTGTTGCTGTATATACTTTTTGTTCCGTTTTTCACACATAACATTGTAAATTTTTGTAGATTGTTTATGTATGCTAATTGATACACTGCCTTCCATTCTTTGCAATTTTACCCCACTTGATTTGTTCTAGGAGGTCCCCCCGACAGTCGTGTACTATGGGACCTCCTTCTGTACTGATTTTATTGTATTTGTATTACTATGTGCGTTTTAAATAAACTTGAAACTATTAATGGGAACATGTTGCAGTGTGGGAGCCCCCGTCCATAACCGTGAGAAACGGCAACACTAGGCGCATAGGGTGGACGATAGTCAGCCTCGCATCTTTTGCTACGGTGTTCTCCGGGCGCTTGTCTTGCGGAGGTAGAATATCTGGAATGCGAAGTGGGTACTAAAACTTATTGAACTGCCGAGAGGTCTCCGAAGCTTAAAAGTGTCCAACATCTAGAGCCCCTCGAGGGCCCTTCGTCGTTCTGCTTCGTTTTTCCGCATCTGCCCCGTAACTTGATTATCTCATGAATCAATACTATTGTTGGCCTACCTGCCCAAAAATAGGAATCACATTTTAGAGCGCAGCTTTTAAGCGGCCGTTTCTGCGTCTCGCGGCGTCGGCGCCACCGTTATCCGTTTTAACCAGCAGTGGAAACAGTGAGCGGGAGCTTAGAAAGGAGAAAGTAAAAGCGCAACCTCCTCCCCTCCTTAGCAACGGACGTGCCGGGGGAGGGCGTAGCTGTGCATAGCAATCGTGACGTCACACAGTAGCGGTAGAACGAGCGCGCACGCGTCGGCGGTGGCAGCTGCACCGCCGCTCCTTCGCCAGACGTCTCGTCGCGAGAGGCCGCCTAAATAATATATGAGCCTTACTAGGAAAAGTTTTTGTCATCAGGTTCTGTAGGAACGCTCGGAAAATTTGGATTCGGCCTGACTGGTTTTAATCCAGGCCTATCCTTCCCGCAATACACCTCAGGACCATCGCAGCTTTATTGAGCTACGTCATCGGCGCACTTGCTAGAGGTCTGGACAATACACGCAACTTCTGACAGACTGGTGCGCAGAAGTTTCGAAATGTACCGAGGCTGCTGCATAGTGAGGCGTCTCCAATCGGGAGATGAAAAGCAGCGGGGAATGCTCGAAACATGCAAAACCGAGGCGAAAGTATACGCAAGTTCGCCCATTGAGCCACGCTCCTTTGCTTGAAGTGAGCTCGTGTTGTGAGCGTGATGCAGCAGTCGGTCTGTTGTGTTCCCGAGTTTTAAGGCGGAAGCCTTTAATGCCTCATCGTTGTAAGCAGGATTTATCGACAGAAATTTCACGCTTATCAATTGGTCGAAACGGTCATGACGTCACAGTGCGCGAATTTCAAACGGGGCCAATTGTACTTTGGCTAGTAACAATGCAACCATTTAAAATTCGCTATGGCTTAGCTTGGTTAATCCCGGTAATTGCGAAAGCAATATCCGTACCTGTGCCATGGTACAGCTGGTAGTGTAGCTGGTGGTGGTGCTTGTGGTTAGACTTGTGGTGATGCATCGGTTATACAGTCCAATCCAATCCAAACCAATCCAATCCAATCCAATCCCATCCCATCCAATCCAATGTAATCTACTCTAATCTAATGTAATGCAGTCTAATCCAATCCAATCCAGTCCAATCTAATCCAATCTAATGCAATGAAGGTCAAATGAAGGTCAATGGTGGTCACCGCCGCGGCACGGCAAAGACGCTAAAGTGCAAGTAGTATTGCTTTCGCAATAAAAGGGATCGCATAGTGATGCTCCACCTAAGTGGGACTGAGCTTAGTTAAATGCATTTAATTGCCCATTTAGCCTATTTAACCTTTCTAGTCAGGCCAGATTAATCAATAAAACTGGGTAGGAAATTGGTCGAGCTCGGGAATCGAACCCCGGTCTCCGGAGTGCGAGTCGAGCATGCTAACCACTCCGTCATGCCATCTCGATGGTTTGGAATGAACGAAGGCGCGTCTAGTGAATACGGTGTCTTCGCTTACTCCCAGCTTCCTCCCTTCCCGTTACGGCGAGGTTTAGGTGTCCACCGAGATATGAGAGACAGATACATTTCCTTTCCTCAAAAACCAATTTACCGCCGACTAAGTCGTAGAACCGAACGGGCGAAGGCGTTCTGTGGACTCCCTGGCAGCGGTGCAAGACGCTGTCGCGTTCCGCTCTTAGAGGTGAAGCTTAACATCTTAACCACCCATCAGTGACACAAGCAGCAACACCGCGCCTAAGGCTTTCGCCTCACCGCACTTTAGGTCAACAAAGTGCTGCCCTGCGTTTTCTGGTCACTCTAGAAAAGGACTGCGTCCATATCGCTTTGCCTGGGAAGTGGGCGGAGAAAAATAGTAGGAATCACAGGACAGGTGAGATGGCTGTAAACCGACAGAACTCAAAAGTATGGGAGGCAAGGCATGAGAAATGTTTGCATTGCAGAGCAGTGTTTGCTTGGAGCGAAGATATTATGCGCACAGTTAACGTTTCATCCTCGTAAACTTCTCGCACTTGACTTGGCGGCGAACGGGAAGCCGTTTGAATGGCAGATTTGGCGATTAGGTAATTCTGTTTGTTTGCAAAGAAATGAAATCCAAACCATCCGGGCCAGCAGATTCCACTGCAACGCCCGTTGTGAGAACGTAACGACCGTTCACAAGCCGCCCAGTTTCTCGGCAGATTAGGCACGAAAAAAAAAAAGTTATACTTTTGCGTAGCCAACTTTTATTTTCATTTTAAACAATCTATGGTTCAGTGTATGACCTGTCGCGAAGTTGCCAACAAGGTCTGATCCAGCACGTCCAACGAGCAGCGAAGCTCAGCGGAGCCCTGGAATAGGGGCACTGACCCTGTGAGAAGAAGGAAGATGGATCTCTTCTTTCTCGTCTGCTACTAGCACCTTTCTAGAGCAATAAAAGTATTTCCTACCTACCTACCTACCTGTACTAATTTCGCCGACGGAGGCGTGGATCCCCCTCGAGACGCTGGAATGCAAATCGCTTACAACCGGATATAAATCGGAGGTAATATTAAAGGGAAAGCTTTCAATGGCTGATATTCGAGGCCATGACTCCTTCCGACCGTTACATCTGAAGTTAGTCATAACTAGTCAATACTAGTCAGATGATAGGGCTGACTAGTCATTAACCAGCCATCAAATAATTTGTGATGCCTAGCTACTGATAATCAGTCATCAAGTAATTAGTTCACTTAATAGTCATTGACCAATCATGATTAATTAGTCATGACTAAGTAGTCATTAATCAATCAATAATTGAAATTCAGGAGTAGCTGGTCATTAATCAATAATGACCAGTTAGTAATTAATCAATCATGACTAGTTCAATTTTTGCTCTTGGAATGCGTGGGAGCCCTAGGAAGCATGACTCACTGGTGATAGGGTGCAGAACGAGGCATCGCCAAGGATGAAAAGATTTAATGAAAAATGATGATAATCAGAATGCATTTATTTCCCAGTATACAAATTACACGAAAGGTAGCGAGAAACAAGCTGCTCGCATACAGCGTCGCCAGCCGAGAGTCCTTCGTCGGTTTTGGTTTGGTCGGAGCAAGAGCGGCACATTGTAAAGATGCTCACATATATAGTTTGAAGTTTGAAATTTATTTACCACTGAAGTGGCACACACTGGCGAAAAAACTAATTGCAGACACGATACAAATGACAGAGTTCGTGAAATATAAATGCAGCGTAGTTATAAGTTTCGCGCTACCTTATTTGGTACAAGGGGTGAAAATATTATTGGTAATAGAAATCTTCAATGATAATGCTCGCAAATGTTGAAAGGAAAGTTCATTATTGGCATTCCCATTTCTTTCGCTAATCTTTGTTGTCAGTGCCAATTTCCGAAACGATGCTTCTTTAGAGGAAGACATTTCCTGAAGAGTTATCTTGATTATCCTACGGTTCATTGGTGACGCAGCTTCTTAACCACCGGTGACGCGTTGCCCTTTTACGTCGCTACGAGACCGGAGTGCTCTGAAACATTCAACATTCACGGCATTTTAGATGGTTGCTGGTGTTTCAGGTGCCTTATTTGAATACATGGATGCCACTTTTAAATTCGTCTGGAGGTGAAACGCAATGAGCGTCCGCGTCCTGTACGGTGTGAGTGCTTCTTGAAGAACTCTAGGTGCCAGAAGTTAATCACGATCGCTCCAGTACGATGTCTCTCATAGCCGGTGTCAGCTTCGCGAACTTAGCTCCCACCACATACCCTACCATTTTGCACCGGTTCACGCATTTTTTTCTCTACCCGACTTACGTGCAGTGCATGGTGGCGATCATCAAGGACGTGTACGACAAGGCTGCCGCGGAACGCGCCGAAAAGGCCTTGATTGCCTCTACGGCGGCATCGGAGAGTTACAGCCGCACCACGACGGTGTTGGACGAAGCGATGCTGACGTCATTGACAAAGCCTGCGGCAGACGGCTGCAAGCCTGCGCCTGAAGGCAAGAAGCCTGAAAAGAGACCGCCGCGCATTATCCGCAAGCAAAGCGCCGCCCCTACAGTGGACAGGTCGGGAACCGAGGAGCGAGGTTTGGACGCCGACGCTGTGTTGCTGCAGGACAGGAGCGCAGCCGAGGGCAGAAGCTCCAAAGGGAAGGCCCCGCGAAAGGAGAAGAGCATCCTTAGGAGCCAAAAGCCATGAAAAAAAGGGCACGGGACATCAGCGCTTCATATCAGGGTGGTCATCGCTACAGCGGCGCCCTTAAACTCTTCGCGCTTGCCTACGATATGCACTGATCCCGTCTTGCTAACGCTGTTAGGCACCAGCGTAGGTTCGTGCTTAAGGTCGCTGCGCAGAATTTGTTTGCAGATGCCGTGGCGTGCGTGTTGTATTACACATTGCGCCTTGATGCCCTAAATGTATAATTATTTTTTTCTCAGACGGATTTTTTCGCAAAAGCACGCGTGCATCGGATGTGTGGTATATATCACCCGTGGCTGCAGCATTTCGGCCTTTTTAAATCTATTCAATGCCTTCAGTGACAGTGGCGGGATTATAGAACAGAACTGTCAACCTTTTATACACATGCAAAAATCTCTTCGATATCCGACGCTCTTACCGCGTAACCGGTTGCGCTCAAAATGCAGAGCTGCTCAAGAGGCACCTTATGGAACCTTATTATATCCCTCAGTGCTGCTCAGTGCCACGCTTCGATTATAAGAGGTCAGGGAGGATGTCAGGATAAATTTTGCGGCTACCTGCTTGGGAGAAACAGCGAGTGTAGAGGTACCTCTTTGACTTTGCGTGCCCGGCTTCGTGCGACGACCGGCTTCCAGCCCTGAAGCCCCGGCTCACGACTACTTAGTACCTGGGCTCGTACAATCGGCATCAAACTTTCACTTGAACGCGGGCGTGCAGAAAAAAAGGTATATAGGTTAGCCATGTAAGTCGATCGCTTGAAATGACTGAAGACGAAATGCTACTTGCATTCACTATCCGAGGGCAAAGAATTCCACGTCAGTTGGTGCCGACGCAACGCGACAGAAAGCTGTTTTCCAGGAACGCGCGAGCCGTAAACTTCTGCTGCCGACAGTATTCAGCCAGCTCGCCAAAGTAGCGATAGCAGAGTCGGCAGAACTCGGTGTCTGCACTGCCATTCAAAAGCTGAGATTTTTGTTATAATAATGGCGCAAAAAAAGTTTTGCGCTTTTATATTTCAAGCTGCTGGCCAAACTTGATTTGTCTCCAATCGCTTTCCTTGCGGCGTATATTTATGAAGATTAGCAAACCTCTCCACTTATTACTTAGGGATGAGATTAGTTGTTCGTACGCTATGGCGGAATGCATTCTTGATGTTTCTTTTATGAAGAATTATTCTTGCCTAAGATTAGTGCAGGTTCAATAATATAGCGCTAATTTTGCTTTCCCAATAGCATGGCTAAGCACGTGTGCTTCAAACCGTGAAATATCATTGTGCACGCAGTTGTTGTGTTTGTTTTTCTTTTTTTGCATTTTCGAAACAAAGCGCCAAGTGAATAAAAGCTGAGGGTGGCTTTCATTGTGCAGGTTATTTGCGACTTTCCGAAAGTTGGTGATTCGCTCTATTCATCCCTTCTCACGAGGAAGAGATGTGGAGACTGGGGTCATTCTATAAACACGGGCCAGGAACCTAAACAGGTAAGACATGGTAGGGAAGAAACACTCTGATCGGCTCCGTTTCCATCAGGGTTTGTGCAGTGAAGTAAGCCTACGGTGGAACGTTAATTGACAGCACAGAACGAATACTTTCGACGGGGGATTGCCGTGAGACGTAAGCGCACTAGAATTGATCCAGCTGTTCGATAGCCCCGCCGTGGTGGCTCAGTGGTTACGGCGCTTGGCTGCTGACCCGAAAGACGCGGGTTCGATCCCGGCTGCGGCGGCTGAATATAGATGAAAGCGAAATTCTAGAGGCCCGTGTGCTGTGCGATGACAGTGCACGTTGAAGAACCCCAGGTTATCGAAATTTCCGGAGCCCTTCACTACGGCGTCTCTCATAGCCTCAGGCGCTTTGGGACGTTAAACCCCAACAAACAAACAAACAAGCTGTTCGGTAATAATCCAGAGCGCCTCCCACACTACATTTCCTGCATTTTTTCCACCTCCTTACACTACCTGATTTCATCCTTTGCCTCGTATCGCGGTTCGCAGGTGCACCGATTGAGATAGTCACTCGCGTCTTTTTTAGCTATAACAAATTTTGGCACTTATTTAACTAGAATATTTAGGCAGCACAAATCGAATGAGGGACGTCTTGGAAGACGAGCAGTTCCTCAGTGGCTGCCTGCTATAGATATATTTGTGTTTGGTATGGCGAGGAAAGGTGCGAAGACGCAGATGTTGGATTTATACGTTTGCATACCAACTGTTCGTTAGAACGCTGACTCTGTCAAGATTTGCGTGGAATAGCATTGACCAAGTGAGGCACATTTTGGAATTACACGGACACATTTAACTACGAAAGAGAAGAACGGTGAAGCGCATTGTACGAACTGAAGTCCTTTTTTTTTGGATTTTAACTGTCGTAACCAAATAACAATGCCTTACCACTGATGCCTTTTAGACCCAAAAACGTTGCTGCTACCGAGCACTTCGAAGCGAATGGACGTTTTGTCGCCACTCTGGACGTAATCGAAGTCCAACACTGACTCTGCAGAAATGTGAAAATTTTTTCTCGGAGGCATTTTATTTATTCACGATCGCCAGGATCCAATCCTATGAACGAAATGATTCGTTTGAAATGAACATAAAATTCTTCGGAAATATTCCAATCTAAATATTAAACCGTTACCAATCTAAATGGGCCTTAAAATTATAAATAATCTTTATAAGGTTTCAGCTGCCCTATAGTGTTAAAAAAGTAACAAAGATATCCAACGTATCTTGCACTTAGCAGTGAAAGTAAAAAGTCGTCAGCCTCGTCGAGTGTAACTTTTATTTGCGGCCTGGTACAATGTCCAAGTATGAGTATACGTCGTCCTTGTTTGTTACGGTATTAAAATAGCGTTATTAGACAAAAAATCATCGTCACTTTCAGGAAAAAAGACTGGTGGCATACTAAAGTGCGTTTGAATACAGGTGTCGGGAAGCCTTTTGCACTTATTTCTCCTCAGTACAGTTCAACTAGGACTGCTCGTTCCCAGCACTATGGCACCGATCGAGCAAATTTTCCTCAGGATGCTTCGTCCACCGGTGCCAGTCCAGCTGTTGCGGCGACGAGAAGGCCATGGCGCAGTTTTCATAGATGACAAGTGCGCACGCTGTGGCTTCCTCTGCATGTGAATTGAATGCAGAAATATATGTTCATGCGAAAATTATCCGTATGAAAGTTTCTTTACTTTTTTTTATCTCGATGTTTCAATGGTGAATGCACGGGAGCAACCGACAACTCTGCTCAAACCATGGGCCATTGACCATGCGTTCGTCTATTAACAGGGCAGCCGAATGAAGAGGCGAGTTCATTCTTACAATACACTCAGTTCTTCAAGACACGGTCTTTTCATCACCGACGTAATCTCATGACAAGTTTTGGTGATTGGCCCCTTGAAGATGACCCTGAAAGCGCGGAGCCCTCTGTATGTTTCTCGTATATTCTCGTATGTTTATCCGCTCTGTTGCGTTACAAAGCGCTGACGCACCATCTGATTCTCTAGATATTCACAACATTTTCTGGCTGTGCATCGGGTTAGCGCTCTAGACTTCTCGGCCCGAATGTAAACTTTTTTGTGCTACGCACGCCGTTTACATGACAGTTTCTACAACAGCGCCATGGAATCACTCGCACTCTCCCGCTACTGCTCAAATTACAGAGTGCTCGAAAATAATTAGGACATCAAATAATTAGGACCATCATTTCAGAGTGGAGGTCGATAGATGTCATTCTTTCGAGAAGCGCTCGTACTGTACGTACTTTGGCTAAATTTGTAGCCTGCTGGCCACGTCAAGTCTGCACCCAGATTCATATCTTGCTTACTTTTATATTCAGTGTGTCACAGTAACGTCAAAAATACGACCCGCCAAGCCGAGAAAAGTGCATGTTTAAAGAAAGATGGGACAGTTGGTGCTTTGGATTCACTGGTTGAAACATTGTTACTAGCGGTAAGAAAAGGCAAGGAACAGAAAAAAGCTATAGACAGGAAAAACGCTTGGCATCAACTCAACGCTAGTAACCATGCTTAAGCCAGCGAGAAGGGTGATACCCGATCAAAGAAATCTGTGCCGACCAAAAGCACATGCTTCACCTACTTCGCCTGCAAAGCGCAAAGCATTTGTGTATAACAAACGTAATAAGAGCGGACAGCACACACTGAAACCCAGGGATACTGAGCATTCACAAAATAACAAACCTTAGCCTCGCATGATAACTTATTCTGTGCGAAGTATTCTGTTCGCCAAAGCATTTTCGCAAAAGCTGTGAGGCTGTCCGGTATTGCGCTCATATCCTGCGCCCCGTTCCTTTATTTAGATGTTGAAACCGCTGAGACAACCCCCCCGTCGGTGAACTTGCGACACAAACCAGGGCACCATTTGTGGGTGTTTTGCTGCTCCTGCGGTTGTTCATCGCTGTCGCTAAGCTCTTTTCTAGCACTGTAACTTACCTAATGCTTGGTCGATAAGCACAACCGTAAAGTTTTTGTCATTAAAACAGATTTTCTTGAACGTTTTCGAGTGCGAGCTTATAGTAAAAACAAACTTATTTACTGATACAAAACGATGCTACAGAACTGCAGACACAGAAAGGAACTATAAAAAATCCACACTGCTGCAGCAAAAAACAAAACAACAGAAAAAACATATCACGAAAAAACTACCAACCATTCTGTTACACTTTTGACAGAGATCTGTCGTTTCTTTAGACTGGGTAACACCTGGCGAAGTTAGCAAGGTGAATAGCAGCGAAGAATATAAATATCCAGAAGCTCACACCAAGTTCTTTTTTTTTAATTACTCAAGAATTATGATGGCGATATTCAGTGATCAGAAACTTTTCTCTAATTATCCTATGAATGCCGTCACAGGATAGAGTTTGTCTGGCATTACCCCCCCCCACTGTAATGCCAGCCAATGGCGCTGTGGGTATGATGATAAATAAATAAATAAATACGGCCAGTTCATGGGTTGAAGAAACGCCACCGTAATTTACAATGGCAGCTTGAAAATCTCGATTTTCTCCGTCGACGAGCACCTATCTTGACGCCGAACACGAGCTGCAGGATGTGCGTGTATTCAAAAGGTTATCAAGGTTAGAAAAAAAATTCAGCTTTCGTAGAAATTATTGTAAGTCTGTCAGTGCATGAAGTTTATGAAAGCACCCAGATATAAAGCTTTTATGTGTTTGCAGAAGGGACGAGCTTGAAATCAGCTTCTGTGAGCATAATGGAGCACTGGACATACATGTTTCTTTTATGCCTTAAATCTTTCATCGGACAGTTCTGAGACAGTTTATAAGTGGTTTATGGACTGCCACTGCAATGCTAATTGAGCAAAAATTATAATTTCATTGCGCTTCTAGCAATTAGGACAATATATTCGAACGCTTACTTTCAAAAGTAGTTCTGAAACCCGAAAGGTCCTCCAGATGAACGAAATCTAAGTGACAAAGGTATACTTACCTCCTTCGACCGAAGAAGGAACGGAACTTCTGGCATCCATCAAAAAATTTGAGGGCCCTCGTAATCGACATTCGAGGTTTAGCCGCGCCAATGGCTCCCACAGGACACGGTATGCGGCGCGGAAGGCCTCGTCGATGTCGTCGTCAAGCACGCTGCGTAGACTCCAAGGGTCGTAACCCAGTGCCGTGCGCAGAGCGCCCATCACTCGCTGCTGAATGGCGATCCCCAGGCAATGAACAGCGAGCAAACGATGCCCTGGTCTGAGGTCCATGTACACGACACTGGGCTCCAGGGAGAGAATCTCCGGCTCTTCCACCAAGAAACAAACGATAACTGCACCCTTGCGCACTTTCCAAGCGACCGTTGCACCTTGGTCGCCACACTGCAGCGCGGCTAAAATACGCCTGACGAATCCGGGACACTCCGCCCAAGACTGCGCAACCGTGAAGCGGTAGTGCCGCCATATCTCAAGGCACTGCTGTGGTACCAGGCAGCAGTGCAGCCACGCTATGCGCCGGACAGTAATCGTCGTCCACAGCCGATTGAGCAGCCTGGCAGATGGCACAGCGGACGTCGGACGGCGGAAGTTCTCGCAGCCGCGGTAGCCATAACCCGTTCTCGTCGTCGAGACAGTTCAGTTGCGCTGGACTGAAACCTGTAAGTAAAAAGTGCAGATTTAAAAGCTGTCTGTGAACCGCTGTAGGGTTCATGGAGTGTATAAAAAAGGAAACAAAAATGAAATGGCAAACTATCGCCCGATATCAATCTTACCTGTATTTTCTAAAGGCCTCGAAAAAGTTATTCTTAAACGACTATCCTTCTTCACTGAAAGATATAACATTATCACTAACGCTCAATATGGCTTTCGTAAAAACAGATCGACTGAGTTAGCTCTCCTTGCTCAGAAAGAATTCATACTAAAACATTTTGAGTAAAAAAACATGGTACTTGGATTATTTTTAGATTTTTCAAAGGCGTTTGACCTTTTAATCACTCTGTGCTGCTTAAAAAATTAGATCACTACGGTATTAGAGGCATAGCCCATATGCTGATTTCTTCATACTTGCGACATAGGTCTCAGTTTGTCAGTATTGCCGGTGAATGCTCCCATTTGAAAGCGGTAGCTTCTGGCGTTCCGCAAGGGAGCATTTTGGGTCCGTTTCTTTTTGTTCTTTATGTCAATGATATTGTCCGCATTGATAGCACTGCTGAGTATATAATTTACGCAGATGACACTAGTCTGTTTTTTTCGGGTACTTCAACTGCTGATCTTGCAAATCGAGCTAATAAAACCTTAAAATCAATAAATACTTGGACGGTTGATAATCACTTAAGAATTAACGTTAGTAAAACGGCAGCAGTCATGTTTCACCCACGTCACAAACACATTGAACTACCTCTAATTGAATTAAACAATACCAGAATAGAGTTTGTGCAGTCTGTGAAAACTCTGGGCGTTTACTTTGCAGCAGATATGTCATGGAATGACCATATTAATTACGTAGTTCAGAAACTTTCCAGAACAGTTGGTATCATGCGCCGCAATTGCTTTAATTTTCCTATGTCAGTCAACATGTTACTTTACCACTCTTTGTTCTCTTCTATAGCCAACTACGGATGTATGGTGTGGGCAACAACAACAGCTGAAAATATTAACAAACTCACAGTGTTACAAAAACGAATTATACTCATTGCATGTAAAGTGTCATATTTCTTCCACACGGCGAGCCTTTTCCATCGACACAACGTCATACCAATGAAGTCCATGTATAACTATAGGCTGTGCTATAAATATAAACTCGCCATAATGAAAAATGATGACTCCTTACTTACACTGGCTGGGCTAGAGCAAAGCAGAACTGTGTATGATACCCGAGCAGCAGAACCTTGGTATGTTAAGAAATGCCGCACAAACTATGGCAAGCAAATGTTGCAGCATACCTTACCGACACTTCTGAACAAGTTGTACTGCCACAAGAATCTTGATCTATCCAATATTTCTCTGAAAGAATTGCCCCAAATGTTCATGTAGTTTTTTTTCTTCCTATTACCACTTTGAGTGCACCTGTCAGTTTTGCTGTCATTTATTTTCTCCTCCCTGTGTTTGCCTTTATAGGCTCTTTGATCTAATGTAGTTCTTCTTTCTTTTATAAGCACAATGTACTACGTATTGAACGTACATGTCTCATTCTCTGTACCGAACATACTTTACTTACATTTTGTTTGATGTCGTACTCCGCCACCGTCAATGCTGCACTGTAAGAGGAAGCCAGGACCTCTCAAGCTGTCTATACAGCTTTTTCCCTGGCTGTCCTCGCAACACCCAGTTGCGGAAATAAACCTTCAACCTTCAACAAGCGGAGTTGCTGAAATGACATTGCGACGATGCGTGGAAATGCGCAGCCCTATTGATGAGGCGTTCACTAGCACCGTTGTTTGTGTTTCAGGCAACTAAACGAGAGGCTTCGGTTGCTTCGGAAGTAATATAGGCCGCAACGCTGCTCCAGAACATCCTATTTTAATTGTAGCGTATTTAGCATTGGCATGTTTCAATGAAAGGCTAGAAATCTTTTGCACTGCACAGTGCTCTAACGTAATTTTGCAACGACACTCGATCTTTTTGCAATGTGCGGTTCACATATTTTGTCTCTTTTTCTAACAAGCACTTATCGCAGAAAAAGCATTTTCAAAGGGGCAATATACAAGGGACTGAAAACGGACGGTAAAGTTATCAAGCATGACGAACAGGTCTAGTCGATTTGTCGAAAGCATATCACGTCTGAAAAGTGGTTCTGGGATTGTTGTTGATATGTGCAAGTTACACTGCCGGAAGATACGTGCTGTGCCACGAGACAACATGTTTTGTCCGGCACGAAAATAATCTATTCATTAATCAAACGCTCTAGCTTTTCCTTCCCCATTTCCGGAGCCCTCCACTACGGCGTCTCTCATAGCCTTAGTCGCTTTGGGACGTTAAACACCATAAAACCAAAACCAAACCTTTTCCTTCTCCCTCGACGCAAGTAGTGGCACAGCAAGCCACGTGTGCTCGGGACGGGCACTTCAGGCGCAAGAAGCCATGATTTCAACTCGGCGCCTCATGGCGGCAAAGGTCAGTGCTGACGTCCCAGTTTCTTAGCGCAGTCATTATGGGTAGCCACTTCCGATGAACGGCGCTCGACGGAAAAGTGCGAAATGAATCACATTGCCAGGGTTGAATGAAATGCAGAAAATAAAAGGAAATAATCTTCTATGGGGCTGGCATGTTGCACAAGCGTCGCTTTTAATGCAGCAACGCGAGAGAACTTTGCGGGCAGTCATTTGTGAAAGTCAACTGATTCCCTACCATGGTGTGTTGTTTTCTTTTTTCCTGCTAATTTCAGTTTCATGCTCAAGTACACGGATGCGACTTTCTATGCTGCCGAGATGGCGTTGCAGAACAATATTGTAGCAGAGAAGAATATATTTAAAGGTATTGACAGGGAGACATATACCAGCAGCCGAGATAGATGCGAGCAGTGCCGATCGGACGGAGCGAGAGATCTTTCTCGTTTTTTTCCTTCGTCAACTCGTGGCATAGTGCAGCTCTTCATCATCGTCGTCAGCCCGCTACAATACCCCTGGCTGCAGAACCGCCATCCCGGTGTTAAGGAGGCCGAAGTGTCAGCGACGTGGTAGGGTTTAAGGCGGCGGACGTGAATGATGTCGGCGACAGGGCGAGAGGACGATGATGAGGACGCATGAGCAGTGATTTCATAGCGGACGTCCGTCACTCTCCGCACCACACGGTAAGGGCCACTGTTGTGGGAAAGAAGTTTCTCGGTGAGACCAACGTGACGCGAAGGCGACCACAGAAGGAGGAGTGATCCAAGGTTGCAGTTGACTTCATGGTGTCGGCGGTCGTAGGCGGACTTCTTGGACGCTTGACATACTTGGACCCGATGGCGGGCTATTTGGCACGCCTGGGTGGCTTGATCGACCGCATCACGGGCGTAGGCGGCAGGGGCGGCAGAAGAAGGTGGCATGACAGTGTCCAAGGGCAAGGCTGGGTGCCTACCAGACAAAATGTAGAAAAGGGAATCCCGTGGTGTCATACCGTGAAGAATTATATGCGAAGGTCACATAAGGCAAGGCGCTCTCTCAGCAACGGTGGTCGGGGAGACATACATACCTAAGATGTCGATCAAACCTCGATTAAGCCGCTCAATAAGCTCGTTGGTTTGTGAGTGATACGCTGTGGCGAGCTCGTGCTGCGTGGAACATGATATGAGTATGTCGTCGATGGCTCTGGAGAGAAAAGTACGGCCGTGATCGCTGAGTATTTGGCAAGAAGCGCCATGCTGCAGAATGACATTTTGCAAGAGAAAGACCGCGACATCTGCAGCGCAGCTCGTAGGAAAGGCACGTGTGATGGCGTACCGATTCGCATAGGCCGTTGTGGCAGCAATCCACTTGTTGCCGTAGCGGAATATAGGAAAAGGGCCGAGAAGGTCGAGGCCAACACGGTGAAAAGGCTCCAGCGGGGCATCAGAGGGCTTTAGAAGACCAGCAGGGAATATGGAAGGCGTCCCTCTGTGTTGACACAGGCATCAGCAGCGACGTAATGCTTGACTAAGCAACATAAACCCAGCCAAAACATACGGCGCCGGATCCGGGCATAGTGCGGGAGACACCAAGGTGTCCGGCTGTCGGTATACCGTGCAGTTCTTCAAGGACTGAGGTGCGCAGCCGTCGAGCAATGGAAAGCAATAGCGGCGGGCAATCAGGACGCAGAATATAACCAGCCTCTATATATAGCATTCATTGATTACGAGCAAACATTTGTCTCAGTGGAAACCTCAGCTGTCATGCAGGCACTGCGGAATCAGGGTGAAGAAGAGTTTTACGTGAAAATCACTTCACTTCACTTCATTTATTTCATGTACTGAAAGGACATGATGGGGCGAGAGAAAAAAGCTGCCTTACGGGCAGCTTGACAAGCTCGCACCCCCTATTACATATGGACAAGGGCAGACACAGTACATGCGCGAAACATCAGGAATTACATATTTTGTAAAGCCATTAGAGTAATTAGATAACAATTATTACCAAAACACATGACAACTCTATAAATACTGTAATAACATGCAAATTTGACAAACCAGAGAGTGGCAATTTTCCATTGCCGTGTAAAAAAATGTCGACATAATACACACCACTTTCACACACACATATACACATTAACTGCATTCATCATAATTCATATACCATAAATAAAAGCAACTGTACAAGACGTCAAGGTTTCTAATATGCTCATGCATTGTATGGCCTTTATTAAGATTATTTAACAGTCTTGGAATTACATTACACAACATTTGCATTCCATAGTTTGTTCGGGATGAGAGAACTTCCCAGAGTTCTGTGTGCCGTGTGTGATATGGGTGAATGTTGTGACCTATGTTTGCTAACTGCAAGAGGAAGTTACTTTGTTTCTTATCTTTCACTAGGGCCTTGCCTAAACAGAAATCATAATAGTGTTCCATGTTTACTAAGTTAAGTTCTTTAAGAAGTGCAATAGATGAACATATTGGAGGTCAGTTTCTTATAATTCTTCCAATTTTCTTTTGAACGCGACCAAGTTTAGCAATATTTTTACATGTACTATTTCCCCACACGAGAAAACAGTAACGTACAGTGGACATGAAAAGTGTGTGGTATAGCAAAAGTGTGACGTTAAATGGAAGTACGTCGCGATGGCGATAAAGCAAACCTGTGGTGCGAGCTAGTTTAGTTCTTATGAAGTCGAATTGCAAGTCCCACAGCATGTGCTCGGAAAATATAATTCCTACAGTTTTGAAGTTACTCACGATATCTATGGGTTTTCCATTTAAGGAGAGATAACGGCCTTGTTCCAATTTCTTACCTTTTGATCTGAAAACTACAGCTTTTGTTTTCTTAACATTAATGGTTAGTCCATTACTAAAAGACCAATCAGTTAAATTTGATAAAACTTGGTTGCCACAGTGGAAAAGAGAGTCAATATCACTATCTGCAATAAATAAGCTGGTGTCATCAGCGTAGATTATATACCTTACAGACTGATCAATTTGTGTGATATCATTTATGAAAATGTTAAAAAGAAAAGGCCCCAAAATACTGCCTTGTAGTACACCGAATGATGTTGTTTTAGTCGATGAAACCCCGTTATTTAGAGATACGTACTGTTTACGGTTCTCAAAGTAAGACTCCATCATATTAAGTGCGACACCACGTACACCATACAATTCTAACTTTTTCAAAAGTACGTTGCGATTTAAGGAATCAAAGCCCTTACTGAAATCCACAAATATTCCTAACACAAAGTTATTTTGTTCAAAATTTTCTAGAATGTATTCTTTTTGATTTAATAGGGCAAGTTCATTTGAGCGATGTTTTCTAAATCCAAATTGCGAGTCGGATAATAAACTGTGTTTGTCTGTAAATGACGCAAAGCAAGAAAGAAGTAGACTCTCTAAAACCTTTGAGAAAATAGGCAATATTGAAATAGGGCGGTAGTTGTCTAGGTTGTTCTTATCACTTTTCTTATAAAGGATATTGACTCTAGAAATCTGTAACTCACGAGGAAAAATGCCAGCATTAAAACAAAGATTAAAGATATAAGTTAAAGGTCTGGCAATAATGTCCGCGACAAATTTCACTGGTCGAACTTGGATATCAAAAACATCAAGAGAAGTAGTGTTTTTTGTTTCAAAATTACTGTTTGAACCTCAGATTCTATTACAGGATTTAAGAAAATTGATTGCGCACACTTATTAGTCCCGTAGGGTGCATTGTCATCAACGACTAATGAAAAAGGCAGATTGACTAACTAGTCAATGAAAGTGCTTGCCAGTTCCCTTCCAGTTACAATTTTTCCATCAATATTTAGCTCAGTGACTGGAATTTGGGACTTCCCGGTTCCGAAGAGTGTATCTTTTTCCATGTTGCTGCTGAGTCCGAACCTGTCATAAATAGATTAATAAAGTATTCTGTCCTGGCACGCTTAGTTTCCTTGTTAAGTCGATTACGGTACGGTTTGAATTCTTTTAATAGCTCAGGATCACGCTCTGTAAGAAATTTAGCGTACATGGAGTACTTAACTAATTTTCTTCAGAAGATCTTTATTAATCCACGGCTTTCTAATTTTTCGTGACTTTTTGTATTCTTTCTTCGGAAAATGCTTTGCGTATATTGCTGTGAATAGGGAATGAAATCTGTCAAAGGAATCATTAGGATCATCCGTGCTAAATACATTACTCCAGGACAAGTTTAATATTTCCACCCGAAAACTTTCGAGCTTTTGAGGTGAAATACTTTGCACGAACATTGGAGATTGAGATTCATCACAGTGATCCAGAATATCCATGAATATTGGAAGGTGGTCACTGAGATCACAGGACAATACTCCAGCTTTTGTATTTGCGATGGTTGAGCTAGTAAGAAAAATATCAATTAATGTTGCAGATTCAGCAGTTACCCTCGTAGGTATACTAATAGCGTTCATTAGGCCGAAACTTTCGAAAAGCCATTTTGTTTCATTTGCCATTGATGAATCTACGAGCATATCTATATTAATATCACCGCCACAGACTACTTTTAATATATTACTTCGGCTGTACTCAAATATATCTCAAGGTGCTTGAGGAAGTTAGGAATACTAGAGCTTGTAGGACGGTAAACTACCGAGATAAGATAACCGTTCAAATAAACAGAGAGTACTTCACAGTCGGTGTCACTGCGGGTGAGGGCTTCGATAATGTCGCATCTGTATGTGTTTTTCACTAATAATCATACACCGCCTCCACGTCGCGTTGGACGATTTAGGTAGAAAACGTTGTAGCCTGGCAGACTAAACACATCTTCGTCTGTATACCATGTTTCGCTGAGCATGATTACATCAAAATGAAAGCCGAGCTGGCCAAGAAGTACTTCTAATGGTACGTGCTTATTTTTTGCTTATTGTGCATTTATATGAATAAATTTGATGCCAGATAAATATTCCTTTCCGAGGTGCTTACTTAAGTCGCTAGGAATAGTATACATGAAAGAAAGACCGCAGTCTGCCGAAGTTTTTGTCTCCTAAGCAATAGCTGTCAAATCGTCCTTTGACCTCACAACCAGAGCCGAGTCTCCTTCGATACGCCTGACAAAAATTTTGCCGCTGCTGTGCCCAACAAATTTGAAGTTTTTTTCTTTCGCCCATTGCTTCGTCAGCCACAGTAGTGAACGTGTTTGTTTGGTTAGGTTTGCCTGAATGTACGTCGATGAATTCTCATCCTTTAGTTGCTTGCGTTTTTTAAACCACTGTTCCCTCAGAGATTGCTGGCCGAAGCGAACAATTACCCCTGGGGTTTTATCCGCTTTTGAGGGCAGACGATGCATTGCAACGACATCACTGTCTTTCAGTTCGGGAAGGCCAAGCGAGGCAGCAAGTGTGTTAACTTTAAGACGAAGATCTTCGTGTTCTGTCTTCTGTATGCCATGAATCTCGAGATTCAGCTTTCTGTTTTGCCATTCCAGTTCAGCGACGTCTTTCTTTGTACTTTTTATTTCTTCAGTGGTCTCGTTCGTTTCAAGTGTTTCAACTCGCTCTTGGACTACCTTCATGTCTTTTTCTTGTTGTGCCATTCTAGCCAACACTGTGTCGTACTTATCATATAGCAACTGCATGCTTTTCTTGAATGCACTGACTGTCTTTCATGCTCTTTACGTCGGCTTGCAGCTCGGCTATCGCAACGATTTTCATGTTATCGGCTGCGGATTTTGTTTAGCTCCTCGGCATTGAGGACAACGCCACTGCCTTCGAGTTACTTCACCTTTTGATTTCAAAGTTTTCTCAGAGATACCAGCGCAGTTTCCCGAGTGATAGGAATGAGAACATTCTTTGCAGTTTATGTAGGCATCGTCACCAATCGGCAAACCACACTCAAAGCAGCAATCATCCTCATCTCCACTCATTCTTCGCTACAAAGAAGGGCAATGCGGCAGCAGCACGTGAACAAAGGTAATCGCAAATGATTCCAAGAAATCATGTGGCCACAGACCTGTAATACAGAGGGTAGCCTTTTAGGACGTGCTCCGCCTGTACTGCCGCCACTGCCCAGAGTGCCGAGAACACCGCTGGTTCCTTCTTTTATAGCGGTCCGGGGCTGCGCTGCTCGAAAGTCATGTGCTTCAAGCTGCGATGACGCTCCAACTTAGCTGCACAGGGCTGTCAGCAGGTGGTGATGACTGGCGGTGGATACGCGTAGTCCGGTGATAAGCCGTGTCCGACCTTCTCTCCTGGCTATCGGCAGATCTGTAATACAGAGGGTAGACTTTTAGGACGTGCTCCGCCAGTACTGCCGCCACTGCCCAGAGTGCCGAGAACGCCGCTGGTTCCTTCTTTTATAGCGGTCCGGGGCTGCGCTGCTCGAAAGTCACGTGCTTCAAGCTGCGATGACGCTCCAACTTAGCTGCGCAGGGCTGACAGCAGGTGGTGATGACTAGCGGTGGATACGCGTAGTCCGGTGATAAGCCGTCTCCGACCTTCTCTCCTTGCTATCGGCAGATCTGTAATACAGAGGGTAGACTTTTAGGACGTGCTCCGCCAGTACTGCCGCCACTGCCCAGAGTGCCGAGAACGCCGCTGGTTCCTTCTTTTATAGCGGTCCGGGGCTGCGCTGCTCGAAAGTCACGTGCTTCAAACTGCGATGACGCTCCAACTTAGCTGCACAGGGCTGACAGCAGGTGGTGATGACTGGCGGTGGATACGCGTAGTCCGGTGATAACCCGTCTCCGACCTTCTCTCCTGGCTACCGGCAGATCTGTAATACAGAGGTTAGACTTTTAGGATGTGCTCCGCCTGTACTGCCGCCACTGCCCAGAGTTTCTAGATATTTCTAGATTTTTAGATGTCTATAACAACTGCACAGCTACCATAATCTCTATAAATCAGCAATAAAATTCCAATAAGGAAGGGCGTCAGGCAGGGAGGCACGATCTCGATAATTCTATTCGTCGCCTGTTTGCAGGAGACATTCCGAGGCCGGAATTGGGAACAGTTGGGGATAAGAGTTAATCGAGAATAACTAAGAAATCTGCAATTCGCTGATGACATGGAATAAAAAAGTCACTCAGGACATGAGCTTGAAAACATGATCAATGAGTTTGACAGGCAGGAGAGAGCGGTGGGTCTAAAATATAACTTCTGGAAAACAAAAGTAATGGCAGTCTACTAAGGGAACAGCCATTCGCACTTGGCAGCGAGGGGCTGGAAATAGTGAGAGAATATGTCCACTTAGAGACCGCTGATCCGGATCATGAAAGGCAAATACCTAGAAGAATAAGAATGAGATGGGGCACATAAAACAAATTTCATGTTGTTCTGCAATATTTTAGAACCTTTTCACTTTTATCTCGACAGTTCGGTATCAGCTTGAAATTGAGCAGGGCCGAGAGCGGCGGGTATTCTGTTCGACGACCGCCGAACACGCCACTTGCTACACCGCCGCCGAGTCATTCAGTTCTTTGCGAGCGCAAGTCAGCCTAAACAGGGTGTTTGGATTGGAAACCGTTCTCGTTGTTTTCAGGCTTCCCGGAATGCAATCACCACTACGTCATAATATTAGCCCACAGATCCGAAACAGCTGAGCACACAGACCCCTGCCCATACCATCTGGTGCCTTTATGGACCTCGGCCGTCAGCTAACGGTGACCTGTGGCCCGAAAGCTTCGTGGGCTAGGGCTCATACAATAATGTCCTCATTGACCGTGACGGGAAGCCATTCATCATCTTCTCTTTTCTTCATGCTTTCAACCACGCCCACCGTCATGTGCCGCGTTTCATCGGCACTGCCGCTCTTCTAGTCTGCGCGATCGGGACGATCACTCGGTCGCCCGTGGTAGAGTCACTAGTCAAGCTTAAATCCTCCA